>NC_142356.1:42565263-43165263 GCF_059441175.1 Urocampus carinirostris | reverse complement strand
GCTTCCAACAAAAGCGATCGTATTCTATATAAAACGCTTATTAAAACAATAAAGCGAGCTAATTATAACAATTGGGAGATCTTAGTCTATATAACGCGTTTATTTAAACAATAAAGTGCGATCGTATTCTACAAAATGCGTTCCACAGCACTGGTGCCCGGATGGAGAAGGCTCTCGAACCAGCAGAACACTTCTTTGCTCTTGGGATCACCAGCAGACCGGCACTCTCAGAACGTAGGCTTCGGACCGGGACATAGGGGGAAATCAGATCTGAAAGATAAGAGGGAGCAAGTCCATGTATGATTTTGTATAATACTGAAAGAACCTTGAAATCACATCTAAGGCTAACTGGGAGCCAATGCAGGTTAGCCAAAATCGGTGTGATGTGATTGGACTTTTTTGTCCTAGTTAAAAGCCTCGCTGCGGCATTTTGTACCAGCTGAAGAGACTTGATTCTAGACTTCGGGAGACCAGAGAGTAGTGCATTACAATAATCGAGACGGGAGGTAACAAACGCATGAATTATAATTTCCGCATCCGACTAAGACAGTATAGAACGAATTTTAGCAATGTTACGAAGATGGAAGAAAGCGGTTCTAGTCATTTTCTTTACATGCGTTTCATGGATAGATCAGGGTCAAATATGACACCTAAATTTTTAACTGAGTCACTCTGTGTGATGTGACATTTGTCAATGTTCACAGCAGTTTTTGAGAATAAGTCACGGCATTTAGATGGACCAATGACTAACATTTTGGTCTTTTCAGACTTAAGACGCAAGAAATTATCTCAATGAGGCAGGCCTCCAAATTTCCACAGTTTAGTGTGGCAGATTCCTCCAACGGAAGATATAGTTGAGTGTCGTCTGCGTAGCAGTGGAAACTGATATTGTACTTGCGAATAATATCACCTAATGGCAGCATGTAATTGCTGAAAAGAAGGGGGCCAAGCACTGAACCCTGCGGAACACCACAGGTAACATTAAAGGGCTCAGATGTCATTTCGCCATATTTAACACAGTGCGTCCTATCTGAGAGGTAGGATTTGAACCATGAGAGGACGGTTCCTGAGAGACCGATCCATTTTTCCAACCGTTCTAGTAGGAAATTGTGGTGCACTGTGTCAAAAGCAGCACTAAGATCCAGTAGCAGCAAAAGTGATGAAGCGCCAGAATCCATTGCCAGTAGGAGATCATTTGTTACCAAGATCAGAGCTGTCTCAGTAGAGTGGTTAGCCCTGAATCCTGATTGCATAGATTGAAAAAGGTTATTCTCGGATATGAAATCATTCAGCTGCTGTGCCACTACTTTTTCAAGTACTTTAGAAAGGAAAGGTAGGTTTGACACAGGTCTATAATTACATAAGATTTCTGGATCAAGGTTGGGTCGTTTCAATGTGGGTTTAATAACGGCAGACTTAAAAGCTGCTGGAACTACACCTGAGGAGAGTGTTTATAATATTTAGAACTGAAGGTCCAAGGACGCCAAAAAGACTTTTAATAAGTGAACCTGGGAGCGGGTCGAACTGGCAAGTTGTCGGTTTGGCCGCATTCACCACCTGTTTGAGATCATCAAGTGACAGTTCATTAAAACTGGATAAATTCCCTGGACAGCCATCCTGTCGTGCATCTGAAGATTTCAGCCCTTTAATATGTGTGGTATTAATAATGTCTTTAGCAATTTCTTCCTGTATGCATTGAATCTTCTTAGTAAAGAAGACCATGAGCAGAGTGTGTCGAACTATCTGCGATAGTCTGTTGCCTTGTAAGCGATGCTACGGTGTCAAAAAGGACTTTGGGATTGTTCTTTTGAGATGCAATAACCTTCGAAAGGTAGGCTGATTTTGCAGAGGCAAGGGCCGCTTTATACTTTAACAAGCTGTCACACCAGGTTTGATGGAAAACCTCAAGCTTGGTAGCGCGTCATTTTCTTTCCAATTTCCTGCATTCTTGTTTAAGGGTTCTAGTTTCATCAGTAAACCAAGGCGTGCGTCTTTTAGGACGTGATTTAAGCTTTAGGGGCGCTATTGTATCCAGTACACTAGCCTGGGTGGTATTAAACTCATTCATGAGTGAGTCAATAGAGCCATTGTATGAAGGAAAGGACGCAACTGCTCCAGCAAGGAGTTCAGAGCTCAGAAACTGTGCCAGTGCTTATATTGCGTCCGCTAAATCCTTTAGCTTTTTTAGCACTACATTTAGCTAGCACCTCAAATGTAACTAAATAATGATCCGAGATAACGGTAGTACACTGTAACACCATAATGTTTGAGGTTAAAACTCCTCGAGTCAGAACCAAGTCTAGCGTGTTTCCATCTTTATGGGTTGGCAAATCAACCAGTTGATTAAAACCAAATGCATCAATTAGAGACCGAAACGCAACAGTAAGTGAATTGAGTGGGGAGTTCATATGAATGTTAAAGTCCCCCATAATTATAATTTTGTCTGCATAGGTTACTAGTTCAGACAAAAGTTCAGCAAATTCGTCTAAGAAAGTTGTGTATGGCCCAGGTGCGCAATAGATAGTTATTACATAAATTGACAATAGAGAGGACCGCATCACAAGAGCCTCAAACGCCTTGTAATTATTAGTGGTACGAGGATTAAATTTGAGCGTTTTTTCAGAAATGAGCGCAACACCGCCACCCTTCTTCAACGTGCGTGCTTCATGGCTACTCACGTAGTCTGGGGGAGAAGCATAATTTAGCGGTAAATACTCAAGTAACCAAGTTTCACAAAGACCGATACAGTTAAGTTTAAAATCACGAATAATGTTATCAACAAGTAAAGCTTTAGGAGCAAGCGATCTAATATTTAAAAGACCAAATTTTAGCTTTGCTGAATCATTTGACTTAGTTGAAGTCTTTGTAGTCTTTGTAGAGATTGTCACAAGATGTCGCCGTTCGTGAGCGTTGAGTTTAAAGCGTCGGTTGTCCGGCGAAGACTTAATGGTGGAATTAGTCACATCTTCGCGTCCTTCTTGCTCCTTCGACTTCGCACGCTTTACACATTTACCAGCACGGCAACCGCGCTTCTGTTTTCTGTCTCTACGGCGCCTGCGTCGTTTCGAAGGAGTTGTTGTCCAGAGAGACGTTGGATTTCTTTGTAGCTCGTTCGGGATATCATAGGCAGTGTAAAAAGGTGCCCGAAAAATCGAAATTTAGACGCCCAACCAATCGAATAAGTTCGTCCCTACTGTAAGTATTTTGGCCACGCATGTGTCCAAAAAAGAAAGCAAAAAAGACAAGAGAACAGTAGTAAATAGAAGATTTGCTGGAGAGCATCGAGCCGCAGCATCCATTGTATGCTCCGCCATGATGTATCAATAATAAAGGTGATGACAATATTAAATGAGTTAATAAAGGTGAGTAAAATAACAATGATGACAATATTAAAGGAGTTTGACAATGACTAAGGGTGGTAATAGGTGAAAAACAAGAACATGTTTTATGTGTTTGTATTCGGCCGGTATGAACCATAAACATGATATATATATATATATATATATATATATATATATATATATATATATATATATATATATATATATATATATATATATATATATATATATATATATATATATATATATATATATATATATATATATATATATATATATATATATATATATATATATATATATATATATATATATATATATATATACGTATATATATATATATATATATATATATATATATATATATATATATATATATATATATATACATATATATGAAATCATTTGACATCCAAACATTCAATAATGATGATATGATAGATGTAAAAGAATAGAATGGTAATATTCTGGTAATAGTTGGTGATATACTGATTAAAGGGATAACCACAAACCTGCCTTTTTTCATTTTCTCCTTTTATACTTCCTCTTTTCCTTAACTTCTTTATACAACATAATTCGTAATATCAATTATCAAAGCAAGTGAGCCGTTTGAGAGCCGACTTCCTTTAGCCAAAAAAGCCGGTTCTCTAAAAAAAAGACGGACTTAAACTTCGCTCGATGACAAGCACCACAACAATGACGGAATCTCGAAGCGACGAGATCTTGTTGGCCGAGATCGGCCTGCAGACGAAAACTCAGACCGCGAGACCAAAACAACGATGAAAAGTTTTGAGTGCAGTAAATCTATGTTAAAGAGTAATTAGGTAATAATGACAATATTGTGCAAAAAAGTTGCTTTGATTTGAGACTATGCGTCCCCAGCAAAAATGATGCATCTAAGACGAAGGGAGGCGGGCAAACGAGAACACTGAGTGTATAATACAAGGTAATTTTACGGAATAGTTTAAAAAGAAAGAATATGTAGATAACAAGACTAATCATTTCTCGTTGGACATGTGAATAGCGGAAGGGTAAAAACTCTAAGACATGTAGTTTTTCTCCTAATAAAGCAAAGACGGTTACTCGGAACGTCCATAATTTTAGTGTCCATTTTCTTGTTCGTTCGTAAATGGACCAGTTCGGGAGAGGCATAGTGCGGAAATGTTATTTCCTTAGTTTTTACCCATATTCAATAACAGATTCCTCTTAAAGGAATATTGCACACAAAAGAGCAGGTGATCTGAAATGTTTCAAATAATCAAAATGTTGAAATAAGTTTGAAAAGAACAATGTATTAACACAGAAATCATTAATAACGTAGCTGAAGCTATTTCAGTCACTGAATGAAATGTGTTTTCTTTTTAAAAGAAGAAAAAAGGGCACACAAGTATTAATAGTCAGGCCAGGTCATGTTTATTTGTATAGGCTTTAATCACAAAGGATCTCGAAGGGCTGCACAGAACAAAGACTATTGCACAGAGCAAAGACTATGATAATAGTCTGATATAAATTTGAGTCAACAAGATAATTCATAAGAGACAAAGTATGCATTGTTTTATATTGAATCAATGAGAAAAGATTGAGAGAGAAGAAATGACAATTAAAAAGTTTTGACATTGAGTTCCATTTGACATTTTTGAGATTTTTGATGTTTAGGCAGTGTGATGTTTTGGAATTTTGATAAGTTTAGCCCCAAAGAGATCCCCTAGGAGGACAACTGATGTCACACATAATTTTTCAAGTATGAACGTGTTACGATTGACAAATGATTAATAAATATGTAACAAATGCTGACTTATAGTTTGGTTGAATTAAAACGAAACTGTTTCTCTGGAAAGAGCATTTTTAGAAGACAATGAGAAAGAGATTGAACAATCCTGGAAAAGATCATAGAATTTAAAAATAACAGATCAATAGATTTCAAGATAGATCATGATAATGTAAAAATATAACTGCATGGGAAATAAACGGATAGAAAATAATTAAACTAAGATAATGTCTACTAGTACTTTAATTTAGAGAAACATTTAGGCCATTGAATAGTCCAGCTAATTTACCAAGACATCCCAGTACGTAAGCACGATGGACTTAAAAAGACTCTGAGTTCCACTAAAAAGAAAAGACATTGTTTGAAAATCAATGGACTCTCCCAAGGACATGTCAAATTGTCAAAAAGGGGGCAGATAAGAATGAAGATGGACAAAATGTTATTTGCTGTGATGGGGAACACAGTTGAGAAAAATTAACAAAGATGGAGCACACCCCAGAGGCTTTTCATACAGCTAACAGGAGATACCTGAACTGATTGTCAGCCAGTTGTAGTGGAACTGACAAAAGACAATGGAATCATTTTATTTAGTTTTTGAGATGGACACATTTTGGAAAAGTACTTTGATGGGCCGAGGGCAACATTCAAACGGTGAATGTACTGTGGAGTACGCAATTCAAGGCCTGGAAGACAAGAACATTCAAGAATACATCTGCTTGAGGTTACATAGAGTCTTATTAATAAAAAGTGTATATATACATGAGGAAAATTAATAAATTGATCTTGCAAAATTATATACGCTGTTTTATTTCACTTGTATTCATAAAAGTTGTTCTGAGTTTTGAACTCAGTTGGGGGGAAGTTTTTAAGAGGCTGGTAAATTCTAACTTCAGAACGAGACACGTGAAATGTTTTTGGTCAGAATTCAGTATAATAAAGGTTAAAATCTTACACTAGTTTTGTCCGAAATCAATGAAAATTTGTCTTTTGAATAAGCTCTGCATATAATTGTTTTTTTGAAATTCAAATTATGAAGTTTTGGACGGATAGAAAATTATTACCCAAAAAGAATAAGCTATATTATAAAACAATAAAACAATCCAAATGTTTGTCAAATAATCAATAATCACCGTAAATTCCGGACTATAAGCCGCTACTTTTTTCCCAAACATTCAACCCTGCGGCTTATTCAGTGATGCGGCCAATTTATGTACCGTATTTTCCGCACTATAAGGCGCACCGGGTTATAGGGCGCACCCCGAAAAAATGGTTTTTGGTCCTAATTTTGACATACATAAGACGCACCGGATTATAAGGCGCTACAATGGGAACGTCGACAAAACAGTCAGATAGTTCAGTTATTACCCCCTTAACATTCCGAAAGCTTGCAAAGACGCAAATACGTGTCGAGAACACGTGCGGATGCGGTGTCCGTACGATGTCACTCAAATGCATCGTTCCATCATTCGGAAGGTTAAAGTCTTGGGATTCAAGAAATGCCAACCATTCCTTACTTTATATTTTCTTTTTCGCTCGCAACTTTACTGTGCATATGACAAAAAACACTTGGAATTGAGTTTAATTTAAAAATCCATTATCTGCACCGCTTATCACAGAAAACATCGAGTTCAGTCTGAAACAAGATACAGGGACAATATAAAACCCGGAGTAGCTCACCGAAGTCGTTGTGTTCATAATAATGTGCAGCCAATGTCCTCTTATATCCGTGAGGGTAGTAAATCCAGGAGAATAAAATATTTACAAATACAGAATAGAATAAAATGCTTTCTCTATGCCGTCAGCCTTGTGATATACACATTCATCCAATTGCAGGCTTTGTTTTGCCGGTTAAGCCAATGCCAGCCTGTAAATGATAAAAAGGATCTGCCCCTTGACCTCCGAATAACTTTAGCCAATTGTGATCGATTCAAATGATGATTGACACATTGGTTAGCCAATGAAACGCCGGTAAATAAATCCCAGCATACACAGCGTACTACTTGGCGTTCGGGGGAAAATCTAGTCGGCGGCTGCAAGTTAGTTGGAAAACTTAATGTTGATCCATAAATAAGGCGCACTGTATTATAAGGCGCATGGTCAGCTTTTGAAAAAAATAAAGGCTTTTAAGTACGCCTTATAGTGCGTCAAATTCGGTAACTCTTCTAACAGCCGCCAGCAGCGCTCGAGTACAAAAGGTAAGATTTAGACCGGTGGAATATATGCGCCGAGGAAGACTGCAACTTCTTAGCTTGTGCACAAATTAAATTAGCGTAGACATATCCTCATCATGCAAATTGCAAAAAGAAAGACACATGACGCAGCTTTCAAGCTAAATGCAATCGAGCAGTCCAATAAAGAAGGAAACAGAACTACTGTACGTAAACTCTACTTTGCGAGCGTGTTGCTAGCGTGTTTTTGGATAAGGGAGCGTGGGACGACGTCTTTATGATGTGGTCTCTTTCCCATACTGGGGAAGACGACTTTGATGACGTCAGTTATAAGGAGGAAGATGAGGACGGTTTAACGTGATTACTACAAGTACGGTATGTTTTTTTAACAGCTGTTTACTGTGTTGCGAGCGTGTTGCTAGTAGCGTTTTGCTACCCTTCACAGGCACGGTTTGGGATGAAAGTTATAATATTATCATTAAAGCTTCGAAAACTCTCTCGGTGTACCGTCTTTCTTTGTAAATATGTGTAACCGATGTATAATATGTATTTGCAACTGTATATTTTTGTAATGTATTTATTTGAGACACTTATTCTGATATGTTTTGCGGATTAAAAAAGAGGGGCGGAGCAAACGCGGCCTAACGGGAAGTGGGGTAAAGGTGAGTGAGACCTGTTGTCGCGGCGGACAATAGTGGATATATATTTTTCCCACCCTTACCTTTGGAAATATAGGGTTTTTTTATCTTGGATTAGTTTTAACGGGTACCCGGACTCTGCAGGTCTGCATCAAACCTTAAGTACCGGTATCATTTTCCGTTCATTGTGCCGGCTGTGGTTTTTGGTCTGCGTACTTTATATTCAGTTACAATCGAGGGACTTAAAGTCGGGTTTGGGTTAAATTTGTGATTGTGTTACATATTTTAATGTGGGCGCATGTGGCTTATATACAGGTGCGCCTTGTGTAAGTACAAAAGCGGTTGTCCTCTTGAAGTGTGGTGGGTGCGGCTTATAATCAGGGGCGCTCTATAGTCCGGAATTTATGGCAATTAGAATGACCATACACCATTAGAGTATTGCCTACATTGAAAACATTTTTGCTTGGCATTTTTCATTTTGGCGGAGTCATTCACCTTGAGTGTGAATTACCTGCCTTCTTTGTAAAATATTGTTATCTTAAACAAACTTACTTACTGAGAAGATAATGCATCAGTTATGATTTTTACAAAGAGCTAAACAAAGAGTGAATCATAACAGTAAAAGCGTTTTATTTGGCTAAGTTGGGGTGCCAGGATCCACCAGAGCCACTGCAGGGGGATGAAAATGAGACAATCATCGATGCCCTTCCCACCATGGGGAGCCTCAGGAGCACTGGGCCCAGGAGGGGGGCGTGCAACGGGGATGGCTCGATTGGCTGTACTCTGGCAGCTGGTCTCAGGATGATGTCAAGAATTTATGTCATCTCGGTTTTTCACCCAGGAGCCCTCAGCCCTCACCTCTTCCTGTCCGTCACCGAACCCGTCCAGCAGCTCCTCCTCGTCCTCGCATCCATCCAGGCCCTACAGCCTGGACCTGCCTGCCACAGTCTCCCTGTCTCATTTTGGCCTCATCTCGCCCGTGCTTGGCCCTCGCAGCGAATGTAGCGGGGCCTCATTGCCTGATTGCGACCTGGAAAGAGGTGAGCGAGCAGAGGGTGCCAAAGTGGTGTTGGACAACGGGCAGGTTATTGTCAACAACAACGACCGGAACCAAAACGGTGGCAGCAAGCGGACCTTCAACCTGGAGGTTCGCTTCAGTTTCCTCAACCTACGACGCAAACGAAACGACGCCAAAACTCCGAACAACGTTATCCAGAGGACCGTGGTCGTAAAATCACTGTGAAAGAACTGCCGCCAAAACTTTTCTAGGCAATGGCAGGAACGAGATTCTAGGTTGTTATTTTCACTCTTCATTAACAAACAAACTCCATTTTAGTATCTTCTCGTTATCTATTTGTTAAGAGATCACGGAAGTTGGTGTGTGGCGAAGGTGGCGTTTGAGAATGCTCGTTGCCCATATGTAACATTACAAACTAATACCCGACCCACAAGACTCCACACGGCCATCTATAGATTACAGCCTTTAATATGTGATGTATTAACAATGTCTTTAGAAATTTCTTCCCGTACGTGTTGAATCTTCTTATTAAAGAAGGCCATAAAGTCATGGGCTGAATGGGTAGAACTATCTGGGATAATCTGTTGCCTAGTTAGCGATGCTACAGTTTCGAAAATGATTTTGGGGTTCTTTTCTTTTCTTTTTATTTTGTTTGTTTTAATTCTCGCGGTCTCTATCAATGACCCTTATAGTTAATGATTGCTTAACTAGAGATTTGTTTTCATTTTTGAGAAGAATGAACTACACTGAAAAATAAGCGGTATTTATTTTGTTGGTGTTCATTTTAGTTGTCCAATTTTTTTGTTTGTTTTTGTTTTTGTTTTATCCGGTCGCCCTGACATCACATGTGATGAAAACCATGGAGTGGTTGCTGCTGCACCACCTGAGGCTACAGGTCCGTCACGCCATCGACTCTCTGCAATTTGCTTACCGGGAGAAGGTGAGAGTGGAGGATGCTATAATCTACATGCTACACCGATCCCTCTCTCACCTGGATAGGGCTAAGGGGGCTGTGAGGATTACATTTTTGGACTTCTCCAGTGCCTTCAATACCATACAGCCTCTGCTATTGAGTAGGAAACTGACAGAGATGGGAGTTAGCGCACACCTTGTAGAATGGATTACGGACTACCCGACAGGCAGACCCCAGTATGTGAAACAGGGGGGCTGTACATCGGACACTGTGGTTAGCAGCACAGGATCTCCGCAGGGGACCGTGCTCTCTCCGTTCCTATTCACTCTGTATACATCGGACTTTCAGTACAACTCTGAGTCCTGCCACGTGCAAAAGTTTGCTGATGACACTGCGATCGTGGGATGTATCAGAAGTGGGCAGGAGGAGGAGTACAGGAAATTGATTCAGGACTTTGTCCAATGGAGCGACGCAAACCACCTGCACCTGAACCCAACTGCACCAAGACCAGGGAGATGTTGGTGGACTTCAGGAGAACTAAAACTCACCCGGTTCCTGTAACCATCAAAGGAGAAGGTGTAGAATTTGTCCAGACCTACAAATACCTGGGTGTGCAGCTGGACAACAAACTGGACTGGACTGCCAACACAGAAGCTCTATGTAGGAAAGGTCAAAGCCGACTTTACTTCCTCAGAAGGCTGGCCTCCTTCAACATCTGCAAAAATCTCCTGAAAATATTCTATGAGACAGTTGTGCCAAGCGCCCTCTTCTATGCGGCAGAGTGTTGGGGAGGCAGCGTCAAGAAGAAGAATGCCTCTCGTCTCAATAAACTGGCGAGGAAAGCGAGCTCTGTTGTGGGCACAGAGTTCGACAGCCTGACAACAGTAGCAGAGAGACCGGCACTGAAAAACCTGCAGTCAATCATGGACAATTCATCACATCCACAACACAGCATTATATCCAGGCAGAAGAGCAGCTTCAGCGACAGACTGCTGTCACTGACTTGTACCATGGACAGACTGAAGAGATCTTTTCTTCCTCATGCCATGAGGCTCTTTAACTCCACCCGGCGGAGTAAAGGCCCACATTAAACCACACCCCCTACATTGCATATTACCGTACTTTTATTGCAGTGTGTATTTTATGAAGCACTATTTAAATACTCTATACAACACGCTACAATGGGTATTAGCACGTCACATTGGGTATTTGTATATTGTATTCCTTTAGCTTTATTATTGTATTGTTCTCAGCGAAGGGATGCTGCTGGAAATGTGAATATCCCTGCGGGGATGAATAAAGTATCTATCTATCTATCTTATCCCTTGTTTTTCCAGAAAAAAGATATTCCTGGGAGGAGAGAATTTTCTTCCTTTTTGAAGGTTTTCGCCTCTCCATGAAATTACCAATCTGATTTTTTTTAATGATGTTTTAATTTGAAGCTGTTGGTATTGTTTTTATTGATGTTCTTTGAAATTCTCAACCGGGGAATATGTAAAGTAAGCTAATTTTAGTTGTGTATTTCTCAGACTCCAATGCTCCGTGCTTGCGTGGGTTTCCTCCGGGCACTCCGGTTTCCTCCCACATTCCAAAAACATGCATTTCAGGTGAATTGGCCGGTCCAAAATTGTCCCTAGGTGTGAATGAGCGAGTGAGTTGTCTGTCCCCGTGTGCCCTACGACTGGCTGGCAACCAGTTCAGGGTGTCCCCTGCCCAATGCCCGATGATTGCTGGGATGGGCTCCAGCACCCCCGCGACCCTACTAAGGATAAGCGGTGTAGCTAATGAGATGAGATGAGAAGTAATCATCACACACACATACATAGTCATGTTTCAAAGATCCATGTTTTCAGGCTATTTCTATTGTTTGTAATACGTTTTCAATGTTTTTCCATTGTATGTGATGTAATACGCATGCGCGACTCCATTGTATTCACTGCGTATGTGGGACCTTTCAATAAATACGCCTACTGGATGTTGTCAGAGCGATCCAGCTAGCCAGACAAGATGGCTGCCGGGTCGACCTCACTACATGCGCAGTAGTTTAAAACCATTTTTATGCCTTTATCTGAATACTTTTGTCAGCAATGAGTTTATATCTTTATAAACTCCGACAGAAAGAGGGAAAGATGGTAGAGAGAGAAAGTGACCATCAATAGGAAAGATATTCTTTAAGAAAGGGGTTTCTTCTTGCCACTGTTCCATAAAGTGTAGATGTATGCAAAGTACAACTAATAGTTATCTTAAGCATAGATTGTCACACTTCCGCTGTGTCATACTATGCTATTATAGGCCTCTTGCTTGCTACTTTGATTAGTTTTTGATTAGTTTTCTCGTTGTTTTGGCCGAAAGAGTGAGGGCCAGGTCTTGGTAGGTTTGCAGTGGTTTTGTGCTCCCTTCATTTTCTTATTATTGCTTACAAGGTTCTTCAGTAGATATATGTAACTGTTGCAAAATGTTCTTGAAACCCATTCCTGATTTGAACTTTTCCACAACTTTATGCCTGATGTGTTCTTTGATCTTCATCATGCAATCAGTTTTCCATTGTCTACTTTCACAAAATTTTGAGCCCATCACAGATCAGGTGCCTTAAAACTTAATAACAGACAGGTGCACTGTGTTTGTCATTGTTAGTCATTTAAATTGTTATTGGATCATTTAAAAGTCGTCAGGAAACCTCTGGAGTAAGTTTGCTGAGCTGAGAGAAAAGGGGGCCAATACTTTTGCAGACAGAACCGACTTTTCAGTGTTTTTTTGGTTGTAAATACAACATATAATGTTGAAATAATTTGGTTTCCCTTCACGAAAGTGTTTTACATGTTGTTGATTCTCAAAAAATATGTTTAGTTTTTTAGCTTTGAGTCTGAAGCCTGAAATTTTGCAATATAACAAAAAGTTCTTGGGGTTGGGGCAACACTTTCACAAGGCACTGAATTTTCTTGGGTGAGAGGGGTTTAGTGATTATACATGAAAGCTTGTGTTAATCTTTGTAAACAACAACAAAGGACAGAGCGTGCTGGATACACCAGAAGCGGCTGAAAAGGGTAAATAGCTGGGGTTGGTCAGAGTGGCTAACTTTAGCGACTAGTGGGGGAAGTTACTAAAAAGGCCAATAAGGCACAGAAGATGACAAAAAGCAACCAGTGACAGGAAAGAGAGCTATGAAAGGAAAGAAGAAGTTTCCGAAACATGGTTGAGATAAAGAATATTTAAAAGAATGGGTACATTTACATGCAGGCAATAATCCCACTGGAAACAGAAAATTGGTAGTATTCTAATCCTGTAAAGACACGTAAATGTGCACAAAAAATTGATTAAGGTCTTAGTCTGAGCCAGTATTCCTATTGCAATTCTGACAATTTATGTTGAAAAATAATCAGCATGTGTACATGCAGGCAATAATCTGATTAGAACAAGAATACTATAATCCCTCCTCTATCGCAGTTGATAGGGGGCCAGAAACCCCTGCGCAATATGTGTGAATCCACAAAGTAGCACTTCCACAATTTTGAACATTGGCTCTCCTGCCTGTAGCTCATAATTGTAGTTAACCAGGGATAATGGATAGTAGTCACATGGGTGCTGTTCATTTCTAGGAAGAAAGACTGGAGTGGAAGCGCCACCATGCATTAGTATTTTGCTCTCTTGGCCCCTAAGGGGCCAGTCACACAGCCGTTTGCGGCTGAATCACGGCTAAAATTTTGCGTTTTTTTTGCCCGTGGTTGCCCGGGATGGAAAATGCGCAAATTTGGCCAACCCGCTGTTCATCTGTGGTATGGCCGGAAAAAAGACGCCGGCGACTGTTCCGCTTCCTCATCGCGTCATTTCTGCGTCATTTTCTCGTGTGGACCACGGGTATAAAAGCTCCCGAGCCGGTGTTGTGCCCAAATCCGACTCCTACGCAACAGGCTCACCCCCCCACCCCCTCGCGTGAACGCGCATTCTGCTGCGATCGCTTTTGACTTTTTCATCCGCGTTAACAAACGCATTTTGTAGAATACGATCGCACTTTACTGTTTAAATTAACGCGTTATATATGTCATGTACGGTAATTGATTGTGCCTGCGCGGCAGACGCGTTATTAAGGTACACACAGGGAGACCGCGTGGTATCTGGAGACATGTTTGTAAACTAGCAAAGATGCTAGATCGTGTTCTGTAAATAAACAAGTTCATGTTGGGTTTAAAGAGGACTCCGTCCATCTTTTACATGGTGTCAGAAGTCCGAAAGGATCCAGATAAGGAGACAAGTCATAATGACCAAGTTTAATCCTCCATCGAACTTTGCTTTCGAGAAACCGTCAGAATGGCCGGACTGGAGGCAGCGTTTCGAGCGCTACAGAATCGCTACGAAACTAAACAAAGACGATGGACAAGTTCAAGTAAGCTGCTTGATATAGGCAATGGGAAGCGAGGCGGAGAATGTGTTCAAGTCTTTTGTTTTTGCTAATGACGGTGAAGAGGATAATTATGACGTTGTGCTGAAGAAGTTTGATGATTACTTCGTTCCGCGGAGGAATATCATCCACGAACGCGCGTGTTTTCATCAGCGTTTCCAGAAGCCTGGGGAGAGGGCAGAAAGCTTCATAAGGGCTTTACATGAACTATCAGAACATTGTGATTTCGGCACGAGCCGTGAGAAAAACATGGGGGGAGGATTTTATATACGGTGTGCATTACTGTTCGATTACGTTCACAACTAAAGCAAAGACGGAGTGGATTAAGTTATATTACATTTCCAACAAATGCAAGACGATGTGGTTTTAGCTATATGTTCGCCATTACATTACTTAAAAGTGAGATAAAACGAGGTAAAGGTGGTTGTATTAGCGAGGGGATGCAAATCACGGCACCGCGCTGTAGCAATCTTAACCGCATAAGACACAGTCCCGTATATATCAAGATTTCAAGCTATGGCACCAATTATATTTTGTTATCCTGAGAAGAAATGCCAAGAAACAAATATGGATTAAGACGAGAATACTACGTTGACGGGGGAGGGGGGAATAGGGGAGATTATTCTATCTTCTCTATTCATTATCCATTATCGATCAGTTCATAATACGCTACAAAGCTCAGGAGCCGGGACTCTTACTCTCAACCAAAAGGCTAAGCTAAGGTCCCAGAATTAAAGTTTTGCTGCAAATGCACCGAAAGATTTATTCGAAATGAAGAGAAACTACGCTGACGGGGATCCATGTTCACCCCCTTGACGTCACGAGCACAAATGACGTGTGCTCGGCATTCGCGCTGTTTATACGCGGAGAAAGGCGTTTGACTGTCACACGCGTAACACGCTAATTTCACGTAATAACACCGCGATACAGGCGCAGAACATGCTATTACCATGCTCCACCCACGATTACCCGCTGAAATTTCCCGTCCTACCCATGTGTAAGCACGCCCTGGCCGCGGCCAGAGCACGTCGTTCCGCGTCATTTCTGCGTCATTACCTCGTGTTGACCACGTGTGCGGCACGCGGTTTAACACGTGCTCAAACTTTTGAGCAGCTCAAAAGTTTTGAACGCGGCCAACCACGTGAAAATTTCCGACCGCGAGTAAAGCACTGCTCTATCTCGTCTATATGGCGGTCTCAAAACGTCCAACAGCGCTCAACAGCATCTGCTTCACGGCCAGAAATCTCTGGCCGTGGTTCAGCCTCAGTACGCTCGTGAAAGGCTGTGTGCCCGCGCTCTGAAGACTTGAGCAGCGCCAAATAATTTCGCGCTGCCACCCGCGTGCTAATTTCCGACCTCGTGTTAAGCACCGCTGTATCTCGTCTGAATGGCGATCTTAATGCGTCCAATGGCGTCCGCCTCAAAGGCAGAAATTTTGGGCTGTGATTCAGCCGCAAATGTCTGTGTGACCGGCCCCTTAGTGGACTGGGGATAATGGATGGCAGCCAAAGCTGTGCCGTTCATTTTAGATGGGCTAAAACAGCCTGCTTCGGTCTCTCTCTCTTGCTATCTTTTTAAATTCTCTTTCTCCTCTCCTTATTTCTTTCTTTCTCACTTTCTCTCTTTCTTTCTTATTTTTCCTTTCTTTCTCTCTTTCTTTAAGTCAGGTCAAGTAATGTTTATTTGTATAGCCCTTAACATTTCCTTCTTTCTTTCTTTCTTTCTTAATTTCTTTCTTTCTTTCTTTCTTTCTTTCTTTCTTTCACTTTTTCTTTCACTCTTTCACTCTTTCTTTCTCTCTTTCACTCTTTCTTTCTCTCTTTCACTCTTTCTTTCTCTCTTTCTTTCTCTCTTTCTTTCACTGTTTCTTATTTTTCCATTTTCTCTTTCTTTCTTTCTTTCTCTTAAACCAGTCCAGCCCCCGTGAGACTTTTTTTAGCAAACTCAAATGATATTGACTCCCCTGCATTACACTGAGCAGGCCAAAGAGTAATAAACACATGAATAATCACTGTATGACATATCACTGTGTTCTTTTTTATTTTTATGGGTAGCAACAATACCCCTTTGGTTTTGTGATGTGTTCAGGTGCCACCGGAATTCAGGACACGCAGAACATGACCGTTTTGTTTGTTCTAGCATGTGATTGGATGGAAGTGTGACCACCGAATCCATACGCTTCTTTGTTCGAATCTGAAGTTCAAGCAAGAGGTGTCATGCCGGCAAGGTGTAGACCGCATTAGCTGCGTTTGATGTTTCCATCTGAGTCCTCTAAGACCCACCCATACTCCACTCGAGAGCAGCTGTTTGATCTGCGGCAATCTGCTCCTGATCATTGCACCTTTGTTTACGCTCAAAGACACTTTGGCTTTGCCCATGTTTCACCCGCTCAACGTCGATGCCTTTTGTTCCCGCTGCAGATGTGACAAGAGAAAATGCAAAAGAAGTCGAGGTTGTTGTTTGTCATGTTCTGTACCTTCTGGACTGTCATCTTCTGTGTGTTGGTACTTTGAAAGGAATTTTGCTTTTTGATGTCTAAAAGATTTGATGTCACAAAGAGGTCTTGGGAGTATAAAAGGACACTTATAGCCTCCACATCTTCGTTAGACTGTTTGTAGCATGTATGTCCTGCGCCGTCTTACTTTTAGGTATTGTTCAGTTGGAGTGAGTTAGTGTATAAACACACTGTAGGTTGCGTTTTACTTGTACACATGGTTTGTTCAGATAGTTATTTAGTGTTCCCACATATCTTATGTTTTCTCCGTTTTACGTTTTGTTTGGTTCAAGTTTAGTTTCTCAGTATGTGATGGTAAACGGTGAATGGTCTTCATTTATATAGCAATTTTCAAGTCACCGAAGACCCCCCCCCAAAGCGCTTCACAATGTGTTTCACACTTACTTATTCACACAGACACATTGATTGTCGCGACAGCCATGCAAGGTTCCTAAATGCTTATCCAGGGCATGAGGGGTTCAGTGTTTGCCCAAGGACACTTTGACATTTAACTCTGAGAAGCCGGGAATTGAACCCTGCGACCTTATGAATTGTCTTCCTTTCATATTTTTTTCAGATAGAGATGTCCTACTTTCAGGTTTTGTTAGGTTAAAGAAAGTTAGAGTTCCTGCATTTTCTTTGCTTTTTTTGTTTTTGTTTAGATATAGCTAATTAGTGTTCCAAAATCTTATGTTGTTTTTCTTTTCCCTTTTTTTGTTCAGTTAGCATTAGTTAGTTTTCCTACCTATCCTGCGCTGTTTCCTTTATTGTTTCTGTTTAGTTATTCTTATTGAGTGTTCCAACATATGCTATGTTGCCTTTCTTTTGTGTTTTGTTCAGTTAGAGTTAGTGTTCCAACATATGATGCATTGTCTTTCTTTCATATTTTTTTCAGTAACTCTAACAATATATGCTGTCCTCCTTACATGTTTAGTTCTGTTAGAGCCGATTGTCGTTGATACACAATGTATCAATAATTGTTCTATCCCCATGGGAGAATGTTTCCTGCAGCCTCTTTCTATCACGTTTTGTTCAATTGGAATTAGTTGCTATAGAACTATATCCTTTGTCATCTCCCTTTCATGATTTGTTGCACTCTCGTTCTCTCCATGTGTGGTAATGTTTGTTGTGTTTTTTTAATGGTTTGTTCTTTTAAAGCTGATTGGTGATGGAACATTTTTAGTGGTTCCTTCCTTCCCGCGCCCTGGTGCTCTTCTGTTTTCCTATTTAGAACTAGTTGGTAGGCCAAAAGGGAAGGGGGTGAGAGTGGTGCTAAGAATCAAATTGACCAAACCATTTCAAGGCAGTGGAGTATTTCCGACAATGCATTGTTCACGTTTTTGTTTTGTTTTACTTTTTTATATTTTAGCTAGAATATTTTATTTTTTTTTGGGAATAACTCATGTGCGGTCCCTTCTCATGGTTTCTTCATTTTCCCCATGTTGAGGTTTTTGAGTTTTTCCTTGCCCTCATGAAGGTTTTAAATCAGGGGATGGTGTAATAAGAGTCTGTAGTTTTCAATAATCTGTGGTCTGTGCAGCCTTTTGAGACTCTTTTTGGTTAAGGACTATAAAAATAAGCATGACTTGACTTGATTTGACTTGCCCTTGACTAAGTCAAGTTATGTTTGTTTGGCCCTTAATCACAAGAAGTCTCAAAGGGCTGTGCAGACTACAGACTACTATTATGCCCAAATTATAGTATAGAAGTTTGTGACAAAAGAAATCATTGTAGTGATTATATGTGTAAACATCCAACCATTATCTGCACCGCTTATCCTCAGTAGGGACGCGGGGTGCTGGAGCCCATCCCAGCTATCTTCGGGCAGGGGCCACCCTGAACCCATTGCCAGCCAGTCACAGTGCACACAGAGGCAGACAACTCAATCGCTCATTTACACCTAGGGACAATTAACCTCACATGATGTTTTTGGAATGTGGGAGGAAACCCGTGCAAGCACGGGGATCAAATGCAGACTCCGCACAGGAAGGTTTAATCCAATGACCTCAGAACTGGGCTGCACACGTGCTAACCACTGCGCTGCGGTGCTGCCCTATGTGTAAACAATACAATTATATTTTGCATTCGAAACATGATAAATAAATACTTAATATAACTTAGATATAATGAGGATTCAATGGTTTTAAAAAGTTTACAATTTTGGGGGGTGCTATGGTTGAATTTGGGAGTGCTTGAGCACCCTTAAAAATGGGCTGGTTACACTCATGGTTTACTTAGCAGGGATGTAGTCGAGCCTGTGTTGGAGTAGATTTATTGTTTTTGAATTTGAAAGATTCTTCTAAATGTTGTTTGTACACTATCTGACCCTTTTCTGTGAATAAATCATTTTGCTATATCTTTAAGATAAAGCAATATTTATTGGATCTGCTTACGCCAGAAACGACAGTTTAACATATGTGTTGCTGTCCTTTGGCCCAGGCCTTTTCTTCCCTCCTTGACCATTTCTGGAATTTCTTTTGATTAACGTTGAAGGAAAAAAAACGACATGACTTTTAGACTGGATTTTTATTCTTATGATCCTGATCCGATTTACAAGAAACACACGCTTAGGACAGAGAAAAAATACGGACGTGCACATTTATCTGCAGCCCGATCAAGTTTTTGGAGTTCCAGCATCTTGCACTGTTTTATTCCAGATATCTCTCAGTTCACAGCTGTCAGTCTTTAAAATGTGGAATCTAATTTAATGAAATCCAAAAGAAGAGTTGCAACTAAATTGCACAATAAGAATGTTCAGTTTTGACTAATGATGTCTGATTGGTATCGCTCATCTTGGGATCAAGAGATCGCAGTTTGAATCCCGGCTCCTCCGTGTTACATGTCGAGTGTCCTTGGGTAAGACACTGAACCACTAATACCCCCAATAAGCAGGTTAGCGCCTTACATGGCTGCACGGCCGCTATTGGGAAATGTGAAGCACAATGTAAAGCGCTTTGGGAAGTCTTGACTTGAAAAGCGCTATATAAATGCAGATCATTTCATTTCATTTAACGATATTATACATGAGGAAGTGTTTATAAGATTTGATTTCCTTGCTTTTTAATGAAAGAGTTTTTAATATAGTGCCCTTATTTGATCTTTTTGAATTATTTTGCATGCAATATTTAAGAATGTTGATATCAATAACAAAAAAAAAACAAGTGGATTCAAGTCAATTGTTCATGGATATTTTGTGTTTAATAAAGTGTCAGTGATATTCATTTATATTCCTAAAATATTTATGTTCAAAAGTACGTTCTGTTTTTTGCAGTTCTTTTTTTCCAATTTTTAAGCCGTTGGTCGTCCAATCCAAACCACATTTATGATAGATCCCCGCTGAGGTCATCCTTGCATATTGTTCCAATTTTGGGTAAAAAGTTCAGAGATAACTGAAAGCAATGCTGGTGCAGTATCTTTCCTGATGCAGTGGAAAAAAAAATGCTACATTTGCTCATTCTTGGTGTTTTGTTCCCATGTATTTACAATTCTAACATCCATCCATCCATTATCTGCACCGCTTATCCTCAGTAGGGTTGCAGGGGTAGTGGAGCCCATCTCATGTTGAAGATAAGACCAATTTGTTGAATCGTCTCGTACGTGTTCAAAGAAATGCAGGAATCAAAATGACATAAGAGGGAGTTCTTTTTATTGATACACTATTTCAACAAGAGACTCAGCGAATCAAAGATATGCGTGTGTCTTTATAGTTTTCAACATAGCACGTGTACCCGGTTTGGCCCCATCCCTTTTCACGCCTGAAGGCGTAGATGCCCAGGGTTCCGTCCTTATTTGGAAGTGTTTTTAAGTTTATGCCAGTTTATGTCACCTTGCCCTTTGCCGTTATCTGTTGTCCTCCGTTAAGGAGGATTGTTTATACTAATTCGTCCGCTGAGACCTTCCCGAGATGTAAACAACATTTCTCCCAACTGTAAGCAAGTCTTTCTACATTCCTTTCTAAATGTATGCAAATCTTTTCTACAAATGCAAGTTTATTTTCTACAACATATCCCCCCTTTGGGAGTTTATCTCCCACCTTGAACGGAAATTAAAATCGAAAAATCAATACAGGGTAGTGGTAAAATATCTTAAATCATAGCTACATGGACAGAATTACCCGAATCAAAAATAAAAATAAAATCCTGGCGGTCAGCCTGCTGTGATTATTCCAACTTTCGTTATTTATGTTTTGATTACAAACACCTCCAACACTCAACACCTGACTTATGCACTAACCCCCCTTCATTTATCTTTATCCGTACATACTGGATTATACACGTAGACTGTCGATGGTTGATCGGTACGTGATAAAGGTAAATGAATGAATTAACTGATAAGTGATAACAAATTTTGGTAATAGTCGTTGATACATTTCAATATGAGTGCATGATTGGATAGTGATACAGTATACACATTGGCCTTTGGCCTGACCCCCGTGAACATTTTGAAGACCATGCTTTGCCGTATTTGTCATTGGGTGTCGTGAAGTCAAATGTTGGAGTGAGAGATCATCCCAGCAGGCATCACGCGCAGTTTCCATGCAGCCCAAAACCCAGAAGCGACGATGCATCCAGACCATCCTAGACAGCAGCTTACTCCCCGGCAGTGTGACATACCAACAAGAGAATCACAATTAGAAAACATCATATTCGTAGCTATTATTCCTAGCGCTATAGTGTGTTGTGTGTCAACCGAAAGTACTATTAGATATTTCATTTAGTCCAGATCATCGTATGTGTCCGTTCCCGCAGATGTTCCATTATCTAGTTTAGGTTTTCCCGACTGTTGATGTTGCTAGATAGAAATCATGATGTTCTCCTATTGTACTAAAGGCCTTGTTAGTGTAATTACTAAAACGTTGTTGGTTGTAATAAATCAATAAATGTAATTAATCCATTCTGCGTTCTTATTTGGAGTTATCCGGATAAATATTGATTCCAATCCAGACTTAATTTCATTCCTAGCTTTACATTCATCTGGAATTCCTCTCGGTTGTCCGATGGCATCTAGAGTCACTCGTCCATCCGGACTATATGCTCTCTTAACTCCGGCCAATTGTCAATTAAAAAAATTCATTTAATTAACCTTTCCCCTTTACATTTCTTCCCTTTTTCACTTGTATGTCCCTCTAACACTTGCTTTTTATCCCACCAGTTTAATGGGAAATTGACATATAACCATCTCACATAATTTTATTTAGTTATTTATTTATTTATTTTTTTAATTATTTTTTTTCCCAAACCAACTTAATTTACTATTTTAGCTTCGCCTACTTAATGTGAAAATGACGTGCATTGTTCTACAACGGGTTATCTTACTCATTTGTATTCCACTCAACGAATTTTTCATCCATATTCATTGAAAAGAAAGTATTTACTCACGCTTTTTTTACTACTTTCGTATAACAATGCTTTTATATCAAATTAATCTATTCCAATTCACTCAATTTGATTTTTCCTCGTCTTTACAGTCCTTAATTTTCCAATTTTGAACTGTAAACCGAAACATTTTTATTTATTTTTTGTTATTATTTTATCTTTTCTTGGTGTTATTCTGGCATTAACTTAATTTAACTCAAACATAATTTTTCTAAACTTTTTACCCCTGAATTTATCGTTTTCCAATTGGAAAACATAGCAAAAAAAAAATTTGGACCGGAAAAAAATATTTTTGGGAACTCCATAGGCCCGCGGCCATTACGTTGCGCACCGTTCGTGTGAAACGCCAATTTTCCAAAAAGTGAACATTTTCGATTCCTTACGAGATGTGCTATCGGTTTCACCCAAAACAATACATTTAAACGGTTTTACTCCTTTAAAAAAATGTTTTTCTCGTTCCAAAGAGCACTTCCGTTTGCGACGGTTTTTTTTTCCGATCTTTTTCTATTTTTTCTTTACGTGGGCCGATTAAACGCCAGCGCTGGACAAACATATAAGACAAGAAAGATAAGAATACAGAAAGGAATACAAACATTTACAACATTGAACAAACATAAAACATGTGACAAGACAGAGGGCCCACCAAAATTAGTTTCATTTAGACAGTGCACATCAAAGCCATGCGTTTACACAATTACTGAGTTTTGGTTGGGTTTTTTTTCCTTTCTTCACAATTTTCCTGAATTTTACGTACTGGCAGTGTACTCATTTTTGGCCGTTGGCGTGTTGTAATCTCACTCTTCAGTGTTGTTGGCGCGGGTGTAGGTTTCTCTGATCTTCGGTGTGTCGTTACCACTCTCGTCTGTATTGTCTCTTTAGGTGCTGGAGTGACCCACCAATTGGTCCACCAGCTGTTAGCGTTTTGCTTATTATCCGTTACTTTAGTCTGTACTGTCGTCCACATATTTGGTTTCTGGTATTCAGTCGGCACTCCGACTGGTTGCACGTCTCTCTTTTGTCGGACTAATCCCATAATACTCGGGATTTCAGTAGTTCAAATTTGTCTTCTATTGCGAATTGCACTATTTATACACGTCTTTCTACTTAATCAAGGAAGCAAGGTTTTGGGTGCTCAGAGGAGAGTGATGAACAACAAGAGAATGAGTATGGATGCTAAGAGTGGACTGTATGAGAGTGTGATTGTGCCGACTGTGTTGTGTGGTGCAGAGACTTGGAGCCTGAACGCAGATTTAAGAAGAAAGTTGAATGTTTTTGAGATGAAGTGTTTGAGGAGTAGATAGATAGATACTTTATTCATCCCCGCAGGGAAATTCACATGTTAGGAGTGACAAGATTGGATAGATTGAGAAATTAAATTGTGCGAGACAGAACTGGAGTAGTCGTGGAACTGAGCAAGCGTGTTGATAAGAGAGTACTCCGTTGGTTTGGACACATGGAGAGGATGGATCTGCGGGCAGTGGGCAGGGGACACCCTGAACTGGTTGCCAGCCAGTCGCAGGGAACACAGTAAATGTACTGGCTCATTCACACCAAGGGACAATTTGGACCAGTCAATTAACCTGACATGCATGTTTTTGGAATGTGGGAGGATACCGGAGTGCCCGGAGGAAATCCACGCAGGCACAGGGAGAACATGCAAACTCCATACAGGGAGGCTGCGGTAGCTGGACTTGAACCCTGAACCTCCGCACTGTGGGGCCGCACACTAACTACCCAGCTGCCGTGCCGCCCACAATCTTAACATGTTTTTACTCAAACAAAGATAAAGAATACTTTAAAAGAACCAACTATTATTCAGATGGAAAATAGTTTTGCTCATTTTAGGTATATATTTCAATATCTTATTACAAAAAATGTATAATAATTAAAGTTTTCTGCCAAATCTGGTCATTTTTGTGATTTCAAATATATCTTTTGCAATGCACTACAACAAGAATTATTGCCTACTTGGCACTTTTCTTTGTTTCTTTTACATATGATTTATATTATATTTTATGTATTTTAACTTGTTTTCTAGAGAAATAAGAAGGATAATAGTTGAATTGCAAAAAATATCAGACATTTGGCTTGTTTAATATTTTTAAATTCCCTTGTTAAATTTATTTTGTGCTTGTTTTCTAGTCAAGTCAAGTCAGGTCATGTTTATTTGTATAGCCCTTAATCACAGAGTCTCAAAGGGCTGTACAGACCACAAATTACTGCAAGCCACAGATTATTATTTCACCATCCCCTAATCTAAAACCTACATGAGGGCAAGGAAAAACTCAAAAACCTCAACATGAGGAAAAGGAAGAAACCTTGAGAAGGGACCGAAATGAGGTAATCCCCCTTCCAAAGATGACCAGGCTGCAATGGATGTTGCAATAACAAATAATACACAGCTCTTGTCAATATAAAATATAGGTTATTCATATGCTATAGAATAGAAGTGTGTTTAAGCCCCGATTTAAACAGTTCCACTGAGGTTGCAGATGGAATCTCAGGGCGAAGAGCATTCCACAGCACCGAGCCCGAATGGAGAACACTCTCAAACCTGCGGGTCTCTTCTTGGCTCTTGGGATCACTCGTAGACCAGCATTTTTAGAGCGAATGCTTCGGAGCGGAACATGGGGGGAAATTAAATCTGAAAGATATGAGGGAGCAAGTCCATGCATGATTTTGTATGATACCAACAGAACCTTAAAATCACATCTTAAGCTAACAGGGAGCCAATGCAGGTTAGCTAAAATCGGGATAATGTGATTGAACTTCCTTGTCTTAGTTAAAAGCCTTGCTGCAGCATTTTGTACCAGCTGAAGGCTCTTGATTTTGGACTTCAGGAGACCAGAGAGTAGTGCATTATAGTAACTGAGACGGGATGTGACAAACGCATAAATTATAATCTCTGCATCCGACTAAAACAGCATAAGGGGGATTTTAGCAATGCTCTTGTGGGAGAGTACACAGACTTCAACCCCAATGAGTGATAGCATCGCCCTGCAACACCTGACTGACATGGTAGGCCTAATTGGCAAGCAGATAGGCAACTCCATATTAGCTAAGCTGTTCTTTTCTGGTTTCATTGATCGCACACATGCACAAGACACACCAATGACTGACAAAGTAGCGACTGTTCTGATTGAAGACGACCCTAAACCACATAACACAACGCAAGAAAACACTATACCAGTAATTGTCCATATCAAGACTGAACGTGAAATTGTGACCTTTAGGGCAAATGGTTCTGACCAGTGCTCAATTCAAGAATGGATTGCCATGACTAAAGCCCAGCTTCAGAAACAGTCACATACAATAGCTGAAAAAACAGATGAAATAAAAGGCAGGATTTTAGGGAAGGCAAGAGACGTCAAAGTAGCTCTCAGGAGTGATGAGACACTTGATGTGAAGCAGGGCCCAGATATCATTTATGACATTTTAACATTTTAATGCGATAATTTAGTCAGTCGTCATTGTCTCTCTTGTTGCAAGATTTTTACACCACACTACCCACACCAAAGGAAAACCCAGTTAACTACTGGATCAGACTAAACTAAGGGGCCGGTCACACAGACATTTACGGCTGAATCACGGCCCGAAATTTCTGCCTTTGAGGCGGACGCTATTAGGCGCATTGAGTTCGCCATTCAGACGAGATACAGCGGTGCTTGACACGAGGTCGGAAATTCGCGCGCGGGTGGCAGTGCGAAAAAGTTTTGCGCTGCTCAATTCTTCAGAGCGCGGGCACACAGCCTTTCACGAGCGTATTGAGGCTGAACCACGGCCCGAAATTTCTGGCCGTGAAGCAGATGCTGTTGGGCGCTGTTGGACGTTTTGACACCGCCATATAGACGAGATAGAGCAGTGCTTTACTCGCGGTCGGAAATTTTCACGTGGTTGGCCGCGTTCAAAACTTTTGAGCTGCTCAAAAGTTTGAGCACGTGTTAAACCGCGTGCCGCACACGTGGTCAACACGAAGTAATGACGCGGAAATGACGCGGAACGACGTGCTCTGGCCGCGGCCAGGGCGTGGTTACACATGGGTAGGACGGGAAATTTCAGCGGGTAATCGTGGGTGGAGCATGGTAATAGCATGTTCTGCGCCTGTATCGCGGTGTTATTATGTAAAATTAGCGTGTTACGCGTGTGACAGTCAAACGCCTTTCTCCGCGTATATACAGCGCGATTTGCCGAGGACACGTCATTTGTGCTCGTGACGTCAAGGGGGTGAACATGGATCCCCGTCAGCGTAGTTTCTCTTCATTTCGAATAAATCTTTCGGTGCATTCGCAGCAAGGCTTTAATTCTGGGACCTTAGCTTGGCCTTTTGGTTGAGAGTAGGAGTCCCGGCTCCTAAGCTTTGTAGCGTATTATGAACTGATCGATAATGGATAATGAATAAAGAAGATAGAAGAATCACCCTTAAATCAATTTGCTTCCCCTCGCTAATACAACCACCTTTACCTCGTTTTATCTCACTTTTGGGGAATGTAATGGCGAACATATAACTAAAACCACATCGTCTTGCATTTGTTGGAAATGTAATACAACTTGATCCACTCCGTCATTGTTTTTGTTGTGAACGTAATCGAACAGTAATGCACACCGTATATAAAATCCCCCTCGCGTGAACACGCATTCTGCTGCGCTTCCAACGAAAGCGATCGTATTCTATATAAAATGCTTATTAAAACTATAAAGCGAGCTAATTATAACTATTGGGAGATCCTAGTCTATATAACGCGTTTATATAAACAATACAGTGCGATCGTATTCTACAAAATGCGTCTGTTGACGTGGATGAAAAAGTCACGCGAGGGGGTGGGGCTTTGTGGGTGTTGCGTAGGAGTCGGATTTGGGCACAACACCGGCTCGGGAGCTTTTATAGCCGTGGTCCACACGAGAAAATGACGCAGAAATGACGCGATGAGGAAGCGGAACAGTCACCGGCGTCTGTTTTGCGGGCATACCACCGATGAACAGCGGGTTAGCCAATTTTGCGCATTTTCCATCCCGGGCAACCACGGGCAAAAAAAAACGCAAAATTTTAGCCGTGATTCAGCCGCAAACGGCTGTGTGACCGGCCCCTAAGCAGCAGACACTACTGATGAGGGTTTGCGTCGTCTGGGTAGGAAAACGGAAAACCTCAATGGAGAAGTGGCACAAATGTTTGCAAAGTACTGTCCTGACCCACAGCTATCGAACATTTTTAGATGCAAACCTGTCAATGAGTGGACCTCTAAGGATATTCAGCTCAGGGTTGATGAATATCAAAACAAATCAGGGGCATCACCCAGGTCTTGCAGTGTCCCTCCGCTGAAGAAGTACCTGACGGCAGTGCTTGAAAAAGAGTCTTACTGTTGTCCCTACTCTGACTCTATGGAGACAGAACTCCAGTCCACCTGTCCTCCTTACCATGTTACCCCTGATCATGTACAGATTTTTCTTGATTTCGACATCACGTCCAGCGTCCGCAACATAACTCACCACGTTATGCCCAGCGCCCACAGCATGTCTCACTGCCTGTCCATCTCCCATTGCAGCATGTCCCATCACAGCATGTCCCACCACAGCATGTCCCGCAGCCAGTTTATTTGGCCCTTAATCACAAGAAGTCTCAAAGGGCTGTGCAGACTACAGACTACTATTATGCCCAAATTATAGTATAGAAGTTTGTGACAAAAGAAATCATTGTAAAGTGATTATATGTGTAAACATCCATCCATTATCTGCACCGCTTATCCTCAGTAGGGACGCGGGGTGCTGGAGCCCATCCCAGCTATCTTCGGGCAGGGGCCACCCTGAACCCATTGCCAGCCAGTCACAGTGCACACAGAGGCAGACAACTCGCTCGCCCATTTACACCTAGGGACAATTAACCTCACATGATGTTTTTGGAATGTGGGAGGAAACCCATGCAAGCACGGGGATCAAATGCAAACTCTGCACAGGAAGATTTAATCCAATGACCTAAGAACTGGGCTGCACATGTGCTAACCACAGCGCTGCCGTGCTGCCCTATGTGTAAACAATACAATTATATTTTGCATTCGAAACTTGATAAATAAATACTTAAATAGATATAATGAGGATTAAATGGTTTTAAAAAGTTTACAATTTTGGGGGGTGCTATGGTTGAATTTTGGAGTGCTTAAGCACCCTTAAAAATGGGCTGGTTACACCCATGGTTTCAACATTACCTAGCAGGGATGTAGAGCCGAGCCTGTGTTGGAGTAAATTTATTGTTTTTGAATTTGAAAGATTATTCTAAATGTTATTTTTTTTTTGTACACTATCTGACCCCTTTCTGTGAATAAATCATTTTGCTATATCTTTAAGAAAAATCAATATTTATTGGATCTGCTTACGCCGGAAAAAATGCAGGTTAGCTAAAATCGGGATAATGTGATCGAACTTCCTTGTCTTAGATAAAAGCCTTGCTGCAGCATTGTGTACCAGCTGAAGGCTCTTGATTTTGGACTTCAGGAGACCAGAGAGTAGTACATTATAGTAACATACAGCCTGCTCAGAAAAATGACGGAAATGTCCTTGACCGAATGATGAACATGCTTGAGAGAGTTCTGGCTAGATGGAGCCATGCAATCCTGAGCATATTCATAGGCGCCTCAGTCCCTTTAGCTCCCTTCCATGTAAGGTATGTGGTGGTGCTGATCACCCCACCCTATCTTATTGCAGATCGGATAATCTCTTTTTCAAGTGCCTAGCCCCTGGTCACTCCAAGCAGCATTGCTCCAACGAGGCTCCTCCCCAACTCGGTTCAGCGTTGGGAAACTGGCTGGCCTGTATTCAGAGGGAGGCAGAAAAGGTCAAAGTTAGTTCTCCTACCCACTCGACTTCAATTTCAATTTAGTTTGTAATTCTGACACTTTTACACGATCTCAGTCGCTTAATATTGTTTATCAAAACACACTCACTGTAAGGGGCAGCGATAGTTTGTTTTATGTACCAGTAATAGTGGGGAGCAGAATGACCCTGGGAGGGATGTTGGATAGTGGCTCCATGGCCTGTACAGTGAGTGACACTGCTCTGCGTAAGCTGCTCTCAGTTGGGGCAGTACGTACAGAAGACGAATTTTCCACCAATGTGACACTCATTGGTGTTGGGGGTCGAAGAGTGTGCCCAATGAGCTTTCAACAACCATATGGAAATCAATAACTGCAAAATGATCGTGCCAACAATTGTTGTTGAGAGACAACATGATGACCTAATCCTTGGTCCAATGTTATCAAACACATATTGCATGAGTGTAGTACGTACCGAACTGCAATCCCTGCTCCGTCATCTACTTATGCTGAAACAGAGCACTTTCTTTGAACGCTTGCTGGCTTGCATGGATGGGGTGATAGTGAAATGCCAGAGAAGATAGGCAGTGTGCTATACAACTCAGCCACAGGCCTTGAGCCCGGCTGTGAGTACCTCTTGTGGGGGAAGCTGTAGAAACCTGCATAAGTATTTACTGGGAGCGCAGCAATGATAGAGCCATACGTCAGCACAGTCTGCCCCCAAAGGTCAAATGGTTGCCAGAATCGTCATACCTCTGTGGGCAGATGGATGAGTTCCATTGAAGGTCATTTATGCTACTTGGACGACATTTTGATTTTGGCCCCTGACGAAAGTTCTGCACTCGAGCGTCTTAAAATGGTGTTCAGCAGACTCCGTGCCCACAATCTGAAACTGGCCCCTAGGAAATGCCACTTTTTAAGAAAATCTGTAAGATTCCTGGGCACATTGTTGATGAACATGGAGTGTCAACCGATCCAGAAAACGTTGAGAGCATAAGCAAAATGACTCACTGAGGAAACTGGTGTTTTGTTTGATATAGCCGTCCAACAGACTCTCAGAGACTCAACAAATCAGCCTGTCATGGCAGAGAAGCTGTCCCATGTTGTAACCACAAATGCCCAGTCATTATTCATGTCAGCCCAGACTGTGTCCAGTCAAGAAGTTGCTGCTGTTGTCCAGTCACACATTGGCCTCTGGTGCGAGAACTCGTGCAGCTCAACAAAGTCACCTGTCCCAGCTTGTTCCAGATACACTACCCCATCTGCCTGCCTTCTCTGTGAATGACCTGGGGGAGGCTCACAACAAATAAGTCACCTGTCCCAGCTTATTCCAGATACACTACCCCATCTGCCTGCCTTCTCTGTGGATGACCTGAGGGAGGCTCAGTCCAGGGCCCGGGTTTCGTCTCGCCTTCGGTTTTATGTGGAACGGTCTCGGAGGCCGTCCAGACGTGGAAGGGCACACGAGACAAGTCAAGTCTTGAGTCTCCTGAAGCACTTGGAAAAGTTTGTTTTGAGTGATGATGTTTTGTACAGAGTATCCCATAATCAAATATCAAAAGCAAAACGCCACCAGTTGGTGGTCTCTGATTGCCGAAGTTTTGAAAGGGGTTCACGACAGTGCGGGCCATCATTGCCAGTCAAGAACCCTGAGCATTGCCAGACAAAGATTCTTTTGGGTGCATATAAACAGAGATGTGAGGATGCATGTTCGTCAATGTCAGCGTTCCATAGTCAGCAAAATCACTGAGCCTGCTGGGAGGGCCCCTCTTGAAAGCATTGACACCTCCCGCCCATTGCAACTTGTTTGTATTGATTTTTGGTCAGCTGAAGATTCACAGAACAAATCTGTTGTTTAGTGATAACTGACCATTTCACAAGATTGGCCCAAGCTTTTGCCTGTAGAGACCAGTGAGCCAGGCAAGTAGCTAATGTTCTATGGGAAAAGTATTTTTGTATTTATGGCTTTCCCAAGAGGATCCACAGTGATCCAGGCCCAAGCTTTGAGACCAAATTGATCGCAGAACTTCTACAATTATCTGGGGTGCGTAAGTCACATACTACCCCATTCTATCCGATGGGAAATGGAAGTGTTGAGCATTTTAATCGTTCTTTGGGCAATATGATCGAGTTCTGCCCCCTGAATCAAAGCAGGACTGGCCAAGACGTTTACAAACACTCACATTCATGTACAATTGCACGGCCCATGAAACTACTGGACATGCACCATTCTACTTGATGTTTGGGAGAGTTCCCCACCTTTCAGTAGACACTCTGTTCGGGAACATTTTGTCTGACCCTGACATTACCAACTACGGCAGATATGTCACAAAACTGGCTGAAGACCTGAGGGAGTCCATGTCAATTACTCGGGAATATAAAAAAGGAACAGGGCAGACAAACTCAACTGTATAACAGGGCAGCAAAAGGGCTGTCAATTGGAGTTGGAGACAGAGTCCTTGTGGCTAACAAAAATGAGAGAAGGCAAGCGAAAAATGGCTGATAGGTGGGAGTCTACCATCTACACTGTGATTGAGATGAACCCTCAAACATACACATACAAAATTCAAGACACCATCACAGGGAATGAGAAGGTTGTCCAGGTTGATGTTAGTTAACTTTCTACCAGTTCAAAACCAGCCCTCTCCTCAGTTTTATCTCTCTATGTCCTCTGCACAATTATCTGCCTCTGTTTGTTCTTCAATGACCAGTCCCAATGTCTCCTAAGGATCTAATGTTCGAGTGCCTGCTCAGACAAACCGGTCAACTACACAGATCTCCCACCTGCGTGAGGGGAAAGAACCAGAGAGTGGGTGCATGGCCTGGACTCTAGAAATTCTGATCACTCTGGTCAATCCTTAACCACTCACACTCACGGCACTGCTGTTAGGGATGACGTTTCGATTATTAGTGAGCATGACACTGTTCAATCTGTAGTGACTGCTGTCTCTGTAGGTGACGTTAGCTACACTGATCAACCCGAATCTGCACCACACCGTACTACACGGCTGGGTCGTGTTATACGACCAGTAAACAGGGTCCTTCACACTATGGCTAGACAGGATGTTACCAGACACCTACAGTGTAATGTTTAGACTATGAGTAACACGGTAGTTCAAGCTCTAGGGGCATGATTTTTTTTTTTTCTCTATTCTCTCTTTACGATACTCCTGAAATAACTTGGTTTAGGAAAGAGTGTTTTTGTGCTCACTTAGGTCTTATATATGTCTTGGGTGAATGTGGAATGTTTAAGGCATTCTATAGCCGGTGATTGGTTCAGAGATGTTTTAATGTTATTCCCTGTCCACCTGTTGGTCTTAATATGTGTAACCCAATTACCACTCCTATTTAGTGATTTTGTTTTTGTAAGTGTGAGATTTTGTCCAGAATTCAGTGGGGGTGGGTGTAACAGAGTTGAAATTTGATTATTTGGAGTTTTTTTGAATTCTCACAAAATCCGTGGTTTTTTTAAATTGCATTACTGTTAAAATTGCAGTATCACATTAATTTGTTAAGCCATGGGCGTGTGCGACTGTCTTTCTCGTTTGGCACTTTATGGGCTTCTGCGCTTGCCGGACATTCAGCTATATCACCTCGTGCACTGACGCCATGACTTCTTTGTATTGTTCCGTTTATTTAATGCAGGCAATAAACCGAGTAACTGTGAACCCTTGTGTCGCGCATAATTGAGGGTCATTACACATGTGTCCGGAAAATAAAATAAAATAGACAAGAGAACGGTAAAAAATAGAAAATCAGCTGAAGAGCTGTGAGCCGCTGCGTCCATGCGCGCCACCATCCATCCATTATCTGCACCGCATATCCTCAGTAGGGCCGCGGGGGTGCTGGAGCCCATCCCAGCTATCTTCAGGCAGTGGGCAGGGGACACCCTGAACCGGTTGCCAGCCAGTCGCAGGGCACATAGAGACAGACAACTCGCTCGCTCATTCACACCTAGGGACAATTTGGACCGGCCAATTAACCTGACATGCATGTTTTTGGAATGTGGGAGGAGACCGGAATGCCAGGAGGAAACGCACGCATGCACGGGGAGAACATACAAACTCCACACAGAAAGATTCGATCTCATGACATCAGAAATGTGACGCACACGCGCTAACCACTGCGCCGCTGTGCTGCCACGCGCCGCCATCATTATCAAAAATATCTCCACAGTGAGCAATTTAAATGTCTAAATCTGATGTTTTTATTTCATATTATGTATTGTACCAATTATAAAATTAACATAATATTTTAGGTATCATTTTTTTCTCTTTATTTTATTTATTTAGAGATGAGATGAGACTTTTTTGGGAAGAAATAGTATAAAACAATTTCTTAAAATGAGAAAAAATATCTGTCATCTTCAAAATCAGATACTTTTTTCTTTATTTAAAAATATATCAAAAATAGTGATACACTGGCAAAAAAAAATCCTATTTAAAGTGAGTTTAGTCTTTTTCCTTTTTTGTTCTTGTTATTCAGTAAAATAAGAAACGTAAAATGAAGAGAGCAAAATACTTGTCGTCTGAAATTTTAATTTTGATGATTTCTAATTGCCTCATTGGCAAACCAAATCTTATTCTAGGTATCTTTAGTCCCATTTTATATTATGGTTTAACTTATTTTCAAATAGATTAGAAAACTAACACTCAAAGCAAGCAAATTGGGTGTAATTTAGGAAAATCTGCAAATGTATAATTGCCTCTTGGCCAAAATAATGCTTGTTTTAAGTACAATTTGTCTCATTTTATACTATTTATTTGTAAATGTATTTACTAGTTCACTGGAAAAGTAAATAATAATAGAGTAAAATGAAGCTATAGAACTTTTTAGAGCGAATTTGTATCAAGACCAGAATATTTCCTCATGGTGGCAGAAATAAGTTTTGCATGACAACAATATAGCTTAATTAATATTTTCAGGGATGGACAGCTTCTGTCAGCTGGGATTTAGTGAAGCATCTCTTGTCATGGCAACACTCTTGACTCCTTGTTGTTTTTAAGGGCTGGCCAAACAGTGGCGTTTTTTGACGGGTGGTCCCCTCAGAGATGTTTTTTTTTTGCCAGCATTTATAGACCCCTAACGTTGAGAAGCAAATGTAAGTCCGATGTCACCAGTCACTGAAATTTGTTGTACCATATTATCATATTTCAACTCTTGGGATTCAATATAAACTAATCAGAAAAACATCACGTTCAGATACCTAAAAACTCTAAAGCCGATATACAGTAACTCTCCCAAAAATTGCCTGAGTATTCCATTAACAAATCGATTTTTCACAAACATGGTCTCGTTACATCCACAATAGACCAGTGGATCCAACGATGTGACATATTTACTCCATAACACACAATAATACTGACAGGTTTAAAAAATTCGCCTAAAAGCATTTCTGCATCATTGGACGTTCCTTGTTGCAATTAGTCTTTTTCGCCTCAAAATTCTCATTTACGAATAAACAGGCTTATAAAGTTATTTCCAATATGGCCGTTAACCTCTGACCTTTGATTGACCCTACTCTCGGCCAATTGCAGGCTATTTTTCACGGTCCAAAGCCAGCATTTGCCTGTGAGGGAATATATTGATGTCATTTTTGGCTACAAAAATCTCCAGCGAGTAGTGACTAATTCAAATTATGATTCACATATTGGTTAGCCAATGATATTCTGAAAAGAACGATGTTCATATGCACGTAGTGCATTCAAATTAGACTCCAAATCAAACGTGCGTAACAACACTCGTGATTCCTTTTTTACACACCACTTTTATGCGCAAGTGTGCACAATCATTGATTGACTTCTGAAAAGAGAGGTCAAACATTTAACCCTCTTTTAAAGTGTCTAAAACAATGGCCAAAGTAAAATACACAGTTGCAGAGGTTTGAGTGCTGTAAACTGGTCATCTCAAAAAGGCCACTTTTGTAAACTCTTTGACATACTCTTAGAAAACTGTGCAAGGCTTCAAGTTATTGTCTCGCCTATTTTTCAGCTAAGATGCAACACTCATCTGCAGGCATTTGTTTGCAAAAAGAAATAAATAATAAAATCAGGCGAGAATAAATTTTTTTTATATTTGTGTGTTCCAAAATAGATTACTCAATGTTAGTCGCACTTGAAGTGATTATTTGGGACCAAACTTCAAAGTGTTACCTTGAGACGGAAAACCGTCTATATTCTCCAAACGATTCAAGAGAAGCATTCAATTTTACTGATGGCGCATCTTGGAATGGGATTTAAGGCGAAATTTACCGGAACGTTTAGGGGTTAAGAAATTAATTAATAAAATCAACAAAACTTGTTGGTGGTCCATATCTGATTATGACACTTGCAGCTAGCAGGCAGCAGGTGGTATTGACACTTGTGATCTTTTCATTGTTTCACAAGATGTTATTTTCTGGAATCAGATAAAATTGTGGTATTTGTGTGCTTGGACTCTTACTACTATCAACGATGCAAAAGACTTGAGCTGATTAGCCAATTCAATGAGGTCATAGGAGGCTGACATCATGGAAATCCGTCTGGTTGTCCTGTGCACTTACGGTTCCCGTGGGACTGAAAAGGAGCCTGTTAAATTTTATTAGCGCCAGCAGACTTGCAGGGTCCACATCACGCTGGGCTGAAGAGAGAAAGTGCCGCCAACTCAACAACAGGCTATTGTGTTTCAGAGTCGAGCTTTGGTCGGACCACGTGAATGCAGTCTCGCCTTTGTAGTATGTGAAGAGTGGAGATAAACAGAATCACAGAAATATAACCTGTTTCGTTTTGATTCAGATATGAGGGTATTGTCTACTAAAGTTCTTCTCAAGAATCAGAATCAGAATCGCCTTTGTTATCATTGGATTTGTACAATGCGATTACGGTTGCACTCCAGTTGGCAAAGAATATACAATATAGAATAGAATACACCTTTATTATCATTGTTACAAAATGGGTTGAATATTTTGTGACAACGAAATTGGACGTGGCACTCCAGGTCCACGTTTTACTGTGAGGATAAAGAAGATAAAGGAACAAAGAAGATGTTTGTACTGTCCTTGTTGCAGGCTTTGGTGTATGAGGGGGTGAGGGAATATAAAGACTTATGAATAAAAATATATCTAATGTGTTCACATCTAATATAAAATATACACATCTAAAAAAAGAACTATACACAACTAGTGTATTGCTCTTGAACCGGGATATTGCACGTAAAACTAAACAGTTAACTGATATATCTTCCATTGCATAAAGTTATGGAAATAAGAAACAGACAGGTAGTTGTGTTATAGAACCTTGTGATATTTACACACCTACAACAGAATATTCCTACACCTGAAGTGCAACAAAAATAAACAGTAAACAATATATTGAAATAACAGTCAGCAGTAAACAATATAAAGGGAGTTTAATAAAATAAATCTAACTCTCACAACCTGGGAAAACTGTTCATGTAGACATGTGGTACTGTACAACTGTCAACTGTCCCTTGCATATAGTTATGGAATTGAAGTAGAGTCTTCAATTAGGTAGAGTAAATAAGTAAACAGTACAATGTAAAACCTTTTACAGTACAAAAATAAATAAACTAAAGAACTTTTCTCCAATAAAATACTACTGCATAGCTGTTTTAGAAGAGCATCTAAAGTAAAAACCACAAATAACCGGAATATTGCACTTGAATGAGATGTTGAACTCAAAAACCAGGATATTGCTCTTAAATCTGTAACAGTCAACATGACTACAGAAAAATCTCCCATTGCACAAAGTTATGGAAATTAAGTCAAGTGTAGATAAGTAAACAGTACAATGCAAAACTTAACAGTACAAAAATAACTTAAGTAAAACAGTTTTATTTTTACGGTATGTTGAAGAAAGACTTATTCTTCCTCCGCATGTTTGTTTAATCTAGGGTAGTTAAAAAGTAGGTTTTCAAAATACACGCTGGGACAATGATCTTCGTAACATTGCTAAAATCCGTTCAATACTGTCTCAGTCGGATGCGGAAATTATAATTCATGCATTTGTTACCTCCCGTCTCGATTACTGTAATGCACTACTCTCTGGTCTCCCGAAGTCTAGAATCAAGTCTCTTCAGCTGGTACAAAATGCCACAGCGAGGCTTTTAACTAGGACAAAAAAGTACGATCACATAACACCGATTTTGGCTAACCTGCATTGGCTCCCAGTTAGCCTTAGATGTGATTTCAAGGTTCTCTTAGTATTATACAAAATCATACATGGACTTGCTCCCGCTTATCTTTCAGATCTGATTTGCCCCTATGTCCGAAGCCTACGATCTGAGAGTGCCGGTCTTCTGGTGATCCCAAGAGCAAAGAAGTGTTCTGCTGGTTCGAGAGCGTTCTCCATCCGGGCACCGGTGCTGTGGAATGCTCTTCCCCCTGAGATCCGATCTGCAACCTCAGTGGAAATGTTTAAATCTAAACTTAAAACTCACTTCTACTCCATAGCATATGAATAACCTACTGTTCTCGTCGGCTGAAAAATAGTCTGTGTAATATAGTGTAATAATCTGTGAAGCCCTTTGAGACTCTTCGTGATTTAGGGCTATACAAATAAAAATGACTTGACTTGACTTGACTTGACTTGACAATGAGCAGTTCCTTCAAAGGTTTTATTTACAGAACAATCTGGGCATGAATGAGTCACAGACAATGGCTTTGAAATACAAAGACAAAATGGCTTGTTATCATTCTTATAGGGCAATCCAGGATCTGAAACGATATTATAACAAAACTGAAACTTTTCGTACAAGGGTGGGAATTTCCACTGTACAACAAGCCTCTGCCTAAACCAGTTCTAGCAGGCACTATATGATAACGCTCGAGGCCACATCTGGTCACCAACAAAACACAACTGAAAAAAAAAACAAGTTAATCAACTAAATAAATGAAGGACAATCATGACTAAATATGAACAGTGACATAGTTCAACGCTGGTCGCCAAGCAGTGCAAACCTTTCATGAAGGGTGAATTTATTAAAGACTGTTCAAAGAATGCCAAGCTGAATAATCGGCCCCCACACAATTTTAGTTCACCAAATCTGGCCAAGTTTCTGAAAGGTTTGAACACCCCTGTCCGACAGGGTTAGTGTTGAAGATATAAACCAATGAAAAAAACAAATGGACCTTGGCTTATAGCTTCGACCCTCAAAATTATATCGTGCATTGGAATCCTTTGGATTGTAATTCAAGTTCAACAAGGAAACAATCAAAAAAAACTTTTTGATCAATCGTTCCAGTACTCTACGCGAGAGTCTGGTTCTACTAAATTTAGGACAAGTGGGCACTTTAGGATCCTGCAGATGAAACTGACATTGGTCTGTTTTTAAAGATGGAGAGCACACTCCAAGATAAGCTCAAAGAGTGCAAGAAACCTGCTTGCCGGGTCTCTACTGACTTGATTCGGCATAATCGGCGCTTATCTGAGAAAATAAATAACTTCCAGGCTGCTTTTCCATCATAGCAAACATGGAATGTCAGAGGTTACAAATCACTTCAATGTCCTTTTCCTGCAAGACTTTACAATCCGACAACGCTCCGTAACGTCTGACTGATATCACTCTTGCCTCGATCTGGAAATAATCATTCGCTGTTATTCAGGAGTATCGTGTCACGGACCTAAAACTTTTTTTTGGTCTGTTTTCATTCATGTTTTTGGCTCTTTTCCGTTTGCTCCATTTTGATGCCTTCAACCTGCTGTAAATGGCATTCCTTGTTTGCCTCGCCGTCTTAATTCTTTCCAGATTGTTTGTTTAGGAATTTGTCGAATTCTCCTTTGCACATTGGCTAGCCAATGCTGGAAACGATCTCCCTGAAATCAACACGTACACATCGTGTTAAGTGCTTTACTTCTTCCATCTGTTATTTTTTGTTGCTGTAGGCCATGTGTTTGCTCCACAAATATTTTAAGCTGTTTTGTTTGTAAATTATTTAAAGTGTAGTGTTTTGGTTTCAGTGCTATGCAGAGGTGGGTAGCAACAAGTTACATTTACTTTGTCGCATTTACTTGAGTACGTTTTGAGACACTTTGTACTTCTGAGAGTATTTCTAAATCACTATTCTTCTTACTTTTACCTGAGTAATTTTGTGAAGAAGACACAGTATTCTTACTCGGCTACATTTTACTACATTGAAGTCGTTATGAAGTAGCTTATACATCAATCCATTCATTAGCTGTGCCACTCATCCTCACTAGGGTGGAGCCCATCCAAGCAATCTTGGGGCAGTGGGCAGAGGATACCCTGAACTGGTTTCCAGTCAGTCGCAGGGCACACAGAGACAGACAACTCACTTGTTCACTCACACCAATAGACAATTCGGACCAGTCAATTAACCTGACATGCATGTTTTTGGAATATGGGAGGAAACCCACGCAGACACAGTGAGAACATGGAAACTCTGCACATAAATAAGCACAAATTTCAGAGACCTTGGCTTGCTTTTTTTCTCTCGGGTAACCACTGATTGAGAGCCACTGTGTGGTCCAAGCCTGACCCTTTTTGAAGGGGCACCGTTACATACCAAGCAGGTGGCTGTTTCAAAGCAAACGGACGCATGAATGCATGCTGCGTTTTATTGCACTCGTTTTTAAGTACATTATGCACCACTGTTGTTTTTTTCCCATCCTAAAAATAAAAAAATATATTTCTTATTTGCATTTCTTTGATTTTATCAAAACAATGTAATATTCATTAATTCATTAATATTTTAACAAAACTTGAGGCAGTGCCATAAAATGAAGAAATCACATCATTCTCCACAGTATGTTTTGCATCCAACTCATTTATTTTGACAGTAGGATAATGTAAAGCCCCTGGCAAAAAAATTGTAATCACCAGTCTTGGGCAAGCCCTCACTCAGACATTTTGTTCTGTAGAAAAAAAACTTAGATCACAAACATGAAACAGTCTTAAGGCCATTCCAAAGTGCAGCATATTGGCATTCCGAAACACTAAAATAAATTAAGAAAAAACATTGCAATGGTCAGTAAATGTTACTTTTTAGAGCAAGTGGAGGGAAATTAATATGGAATCACTCAATTCTGAGAAAAAAAAATTGAAACAGTGCATTCAAAGTAAAGAATGAGGACACACCCGATCAATTTATTTTCCTTAATTGGGCACCTGGCTCAGATTAAGTCTGCTCGTAAGCAAGCAGTTAAACACAGTGCATCCCAGCTGTCTTCGGGCAGTGTGCAGGGGACACATTGAAGTGGCACACAGAGACAGACAACTCACTCGCTCATTCACACCTAGGGCCAATTAACCTGGCATGCATGTTTTTGGAGTGTGGGAAGAAACCGGAGGGCTGGGAGGGAACCCACGCAAGCACGGAGAGCATGCAAACTCGACACAGGAAGGTTCGATCTCATGACCTCAGCACACGCGCTAACCACTGCGCCACACTCCTCTGCATATAATATATATATATATATACTGGACTGTCTCAGAAGATTAGAATATTGTGATAAAGTTCTTTATTTTCTGTAATGCAATTAAAAAAACAAAAATGTCATACATTCTGGATTCATTACACATCAACTGAACTATTTCAAGCCTTTTATTATTTGAATATTGCTGATTTTGGCTTACAGCTGAAAAAAACTCAAAAATCCTATCTCAAAATATTAGAATACTTCCTCAGACCAAGTAAAAAAAATAATTTTATAACAGCAAAACTAAATCAAACATTTGAAAATGTCCATTGATGCACTCAGTACTTGTTTGGGAATCCTTTTGCACGGATTACTGCATCAATCCGGCGTGGCATGGAGGCAATCAGCCTGTGGCATTGCTGAGGTGTTATTGATGCCCAGGATGCTTCGATAGCGGCCTTCAGCTCATTTGCCTTTGTAGGTCTGGTGTCTTTCATCTTCTTCTTAACTATACCCCACAAATTCTCGATGGGGTTCAGGTCAGGGGAATTAGCAGGCCAATCAAGGACAGTGATGCCATGGTCAGTGCACCAGTTACTGGTGGTTTTGGCACTGTGGGCAGGTGCCAGATCATGCTGGAAAATGAAATCCTCATCTCAATAGAGCTTTTCAGCAGATGGAAGCATGTAGTGCTCTAAAATCTCTTGGTACACAGTTGCATTTACTCTGGACTTGATCAAACACAGTGGACCAACACCAGCAGCTGACATGGCTCCCCAAACCATCGCTGACTGTGGGAACTTCACACTGGATTTCAAGCAACTTGGATTTTGCTCCTCTCCAGCCTTTCTCCAGACTCTGGCGCCTTGACTTCCAAATGAAATGCAAAACTTGCTTTCGTCTGAAAAGAGGACTTTGGACCACTCTGCTACTGTCCAGTGCTTCTTCTCCATAGCCCAAGTCAGACGCTTCTTCCGTTGTCTTGAGTTCAGAAGTGGCTTGACCATGGGAATACGGCTATTGTAGCCCATTTCCCGGACACGTCTGTGAACTGTGGCTTTTGATACCTGGACTCCAGCTTCAGCCCACTGTCTTTGAAGCTCCCCCAAATTCTGGAAGCGGCTCTTCTTCACAATTTTGTTAAGGCTGCGGTCATCTCTCTTGGTTGTGCAGCGTTTCCGGCCACATTTTTCCCTTCCAACAGACTATTTGTGGATATGCTTTGAAATTGCACTCTGTGAACAGCTTGCTCTTTGAGAAATTTATTTTTGTGTCTTACCCTCCTGATGGAGGGTATCAATGATGGTCCTCTGGACAGCAGTCAGATCAGCAGTGATTTAGTTTACTGAACCAAGCTGAGTGTTTTTAAGGCTCAGGAAACCCTCGCAAGGTGTTTCGAGTTAATTAGATGATTCAGGTGATTAGTTGAATAGCCTACTTGTATACTTTTTCATGATATTCTAATATTTTGAGATAGGATTTTTGAGTTTTCTTAAGCTGTAAGCCAAATTCAGCAATATTAAAATAATAAAAGGCTTGAAATAGTTCAGATGATGTGTAATGAATCCAGAATGTATGACATTTTTGTTTTTTTAATTGCATTACAGAAAATAAAGAACTTTATCACAATATTCCAATTTTCTGAGACAGTCCAGTATATATATATATATATATATATATATATATATATATATATATATATATATATATATATATATACAGTTATGTGCAAAAGTTTGGGCACCCCTGATTTACAAGATTTTCCTTTATAAATCATTGGTTGTTTGGATCAGCAATTTCAGTTAAATATATCAAATAGCAGACAGTGACATCCAAGAAGTGAAATGAAGTTCATAGGATTTACAGAAAATGTGCAATAATTGCTTAAACAAAAGTAGGCAGTTGCATACATTTGGGCACCCCAACAGAAAAATTACATCAACATTTAGTAGATCCTCCTTTTGCAGAAATAACAGCCTCTAAATGTTTCCTATAGCTTCCAATGTGGGTCTGAATTCTGGTTGAAGTTATTTTTGACCATTCTTCTTTACAAAACATCTCCACTTCAGTCAGGTTTGATGGTTTCCGAGCATGGACAGCCTGCTTTAAATCACACCAAAGATTTTCAATAATATTCAGGTCTGGGGACTGAGATGGCCATTCCAGAACATTGTACTTGTTCCTCTGCATAAATGCCATAATAGAATTTGAGCAATGTTTGAGGTTGTTGTCTTGTTGAAGTATTCAGGCCCCGGGCAACTTCAGCTATGTCACTGATTCTAGAACATTGTTCGCAAGAATCTGCTGATACTGACTGGAATCCATGCGACCTTCAACTTTAACAAGATTTCCAGTACCTGCACTGGCCACACAGCCCCACAGCATGATGGAACCACCACCAAATTCTACTGTGGGTAGCAAGTGTTTGTCTTGGAATGCTGTGTTCTTCTTCTACCATGCTATGCTCATTGCTATGTCCAAATAACTCAATTTTAGTTTCATCAGTCCACAGCACCTTATTCCAAAATGAAGCTGGCTTGTCCAAATGTGCTTTAGCATACCTCAAGCGACTCTGTTTGTAGCATGTGCGCAGAAAAGGCTCTTGCTGCATTATTCTTCCATACAGCATCTCCTTGTGCAAAGCGTGCTGATGTCATGATTGAGTCCTGTGTCCGTTCTAGTCTGTGACAGCTGAATAGTTCAACGATGTGCAGTGACACCATCTGCAGCAAGATCATGTTGTAGTTCTTCCGAGCTGGTCTGTGGGATGAGTTTGATTGTTTTCGCCATCCTTCGCCTCTGATTATCTGAGATTTTTCTTGGCCTGACACTCGGGGCCTTATCTAGAACTGTGCCTGTGGGATTCCTTTTCTTCACTATGTTCCTCACAGTGGAAATTGACAGCTGAAATCTCTGAGCTAGCTTTTTGTATCCTTTCCCTAAACCATGATGTTGAACAATCTTTGTTTTCAGGTCATTTGACAGTTGTATGTATGTAGGTCAAGGGTCAGTGAGCTTACCAAACAAATTTTGTGTTCCAATAAACTGTGCTAAAGGTATTCAAATCAAGAAAACCTCAAGAGTGCCCAAATGTATGCACCAGAGAGAGAGAGAGAGAGAGAGAGAGAGAGAGAGAGAGAGAGAGAGAGAGAGAGAGAGAGAGAGAGAGAGAGAGAGAGAGAGAGAGAGAGAGAGAGAGAGAGAGAGAGAGAGAGGCTACTCAAACCGCCCTTGAAGACACAAAATACTGAAACGCTTTGACAGAATTGGGCTAAAGTAATTTGTTTCACCTCCACCAACTCACTTTGTCAGGGCTCCAGCCATTTCCACTTTATTGTACTGACACACACACCAGTTAACCTTATTTGGATGTTTTTTGCGTCGCCTAGGCGACGCCTCCGATTCCCTGCATAGGTAAGAAGAAAGGTGAGGGTGGTACCCTTTTCTTTCCGTCTAATCTCTCGATTTATCCGTCTCTTCGTGTTTATCCTCGCTATTTTATCTTACGGGCTCCTTTATTTTCGTTTCTTTTATCCCTAGAGAGAAACACTAGTGGCCTCTCGTGCTGCAGTAGCTACATGCTTTGATAAGACATGGGGAGGGGGACTCATTAACTGCTCCTGCTCTCACCACGTCTCAACGAGGTCACTTTACGCGCTTGCACCGGGAACTTCATTTCCCATCATTCATTTCACTCTGGGGCGTTATGTGTGAGGGAATGAAAAATGAGACGAGGTTGTAAGACGGGGGTCGGGAACCTTTTTGACTCAAAGAGCCATAAAAGCAAAAAATATTAATTTTATTTTGGGAAAGAGCCACACCATATATTATGAGACAAATTTACTAAATTGCTAAACCGGCGCCCCAGACAAAAGCTTAGTCTTCAGCACATTTATTTTTGATGATTTGATAAAAATTATGAAAAGAGAATAATGCCAGAGCCCCTGTCCCAAATTCAACAAACATGCCACTTTAAACTTGTCTCTTTCTTGCAATTACTCAAAATCGGTTAAACTCCTTTTGACCCTTTTTTCATACATATTGGTTTCAAAACCAGATGCAAGCATTTATTTTGTAAAAACGTCACAACATTCTGAGAATAGGGAGCCTTATGTGCTTACCTTTGGCGAGAGATGGGAGGGAATGCTTGTACTTTTTGCATAGCTCCACCCATCCCTCCCACTCACCCAATCAAATGACTAAGTTCTCTTCCGGTGTTTTGGCGTATTTACAGTTCTGTGGATTCATCATAAAGTATCTGAACACTGAACACAGATTATATAGTGAACTTTTAAATAAAGGATTCTTTAGCGTTGTACAGCCAAAACGAGTTTTTTTCCCCCTTTTTTTGTGTGACACCTTGACTGTAAATTGTGAAAAACGTGCCCTATATATACTGCGAAGTGTTATCCTCGTGTTTAGCTTTGGTTTGGCTTTACGTGTACTTGGATAGGATAGACAACTCCGGTTTTGAACAAGATGGAGAAATTTTGCATGCAATCAAATTGGTCTCTGAGCCACAGATACTCATAGAAAGAGCCATATATGGCTCGCGAGCCATAGGTTCCCGACCCCTGTTGTAAGATATGGAGGCTGTCAGCGCTTTGAAGCGAGGATATGAAGTTGAGTTGGTTGACTTTAAAGCAGGGCTGGGCAAATGAAAATTGTAAAAATATGACAAGATGTATTCGAGTAAATAAAGTACTACTTATAAAAATACAGTTGTTTTTAGTGCAAGCCTTGTCCTTTTGTGTGTCTACTACAAAACACTCTGACAGAAATACTACAAAATTACTGCCAAACAAAATTGTATATTTAGTACTTAAAACAGCAACCTGATATGTTTTGCTTTCATTTTGAAATGAAAAAATAATACTGAAATACGACAACAATACTATAAAAGAGAAATAGTACCACAGAAATACAGAAACACTACGACAGAAATACCGCGAAAATACTAAGAAATACAACTGAAATATTACAAAAATACATATTCATTAATACTACAAAATACTTCAGAAATACTACAGAATACCACTGTGGAAATACTACAAAACTACCAAACAAAAAAATCTAATTCAGGGCTTGAAACCAGGACCTTAGTATATTATTTCGCTTTCATTTTTAAAAGAAAAAAAATTATACAGAAATACTACAGCAATACTTTAACACCGAAATTTGACTACAGAAATACTACTACAGAAACACTACTGAAATACTATGGAAACATTACAAAAAACACCACAAAATCCTACTGTGGAAGTTACAAAGTTACTACTATACAAAATATCTAATTCAGTGCCTTAAAACCTTAATGTTATTTTGTTTTCATTTAAAAAATAAATAAAATACAGCAATACTATCATACAGAAATACTACTACAGAAATAATACTAGGGAAACACTACAGAAATATTACGAAAATTCCACAGAAACACAGCAAAAAGACTGCAGAACTACTACAAAAATACCAGTGTTTGTCATGATTACTAACTCTGATCACCTGTAGCAATCATGTGGGGTCCTTCTGATTGGCTGGCACTTCGCTCTTAGGTACGCTACGCCTAGACCTCCTCGTCAGAGTGTACTGTTGTAACTCTGTGTGACTCTCTTGATTTCCCGTTCGTCAAAGAAATCTGCTTGCCGGTTTCTGCCTGCCCCCGATCCGACCTGTTTCCGTCCCACGCTTCGATCTCCTCTCCAGCCCAGGTAAACTCGACCTGCCTGACTTCCGCACTCCGATTGGCCACTTGATCCGAAGCTATCTCTACGGCTCCGCTGCTGACGTCTGACGACCATCACGTCTCCCGCAAGCCCTGAAGGCTTCCTTAAATAAAGAACTGAAACGAATGCTCTGGGGTTTCCTGGTCTGTTCTGGTCTCCTGATAGCGTTATGTCGATTGTCAATAATTAAAATTATGATAGATACAATTTGTCTATCAACGCATAATGCATATGTAAATATAGTTTTAAATATCATTGTCATCCTGTGTAGAGCATTCAACGTTTGGTCAGAATTTCGGTTTGCAATGTAAGAAAATGATCAAACAATGTCAAAACATGTGAGGTGAATACTGTGCTTGTGCATGTCCTGAAAGGAGGAGCTGGACCAAGGCCAGCCGGAGAACCTTCCCAGGTCGGTACGAAGCTTGATCAAGCTAGCGGCCAAACCAGTGGGACAAACCCAGCGCCCTCAGAGAAGCCTCAAGCCACCAGCAGTCACCCTCTCTTTCAACACTCTGCATCCTGTGGTCCGCGTAATTACCGGCTCATAAGCTTACCAGGATTCCTCATTTCTCTACAGCCGATGACATAAAGACTGAGCTGTCATCGTCATCGAAGCATAACTTTGCAGAACATCTTGTTGTTGCTAGGTATGATGGTGTGACGTAAAAAGGGGAATTCTATCAAAATACAATAACGTAATAATCAAGCCAACGTTGTTGTCCATCCAAATGGTGCCAGTTTAAGTTCTCAACTTCTAGTTGTATTTGTTTTGTTTTCTTATTATTGTTTTGTGTTCTATTCAAGCTTCTTCAGTAGAAGATTAGTAAAAGAAAAGTCCATAAATCCAGGAGCATGTGTGTCTTGATTAAAGTACCGTAAATTCCGGACTATAAGTCGCTACTTTTTTCCCAAACGTTCAACCCTGCGGCTTATTCAGTGATGCGGCCAATCTATATAATTTTTCTAACGGCCGCCAGCGGCGCTCGAGTGCAAAAGGTAAGATTTAGACCAGTGGAATATATGCGCCGAGGAAGACTGCAACTTCTTGGCTTGTGCATACAGTAAATTAAATTAGCGTAAACATACCCTCATCATGCAAAATGCAAAAAAAAAGGCACATGACGCAGCTTTCAAGCTAAAAGCAATCGAGCAGTCCGATAAAGAAGGAGCGAGCGTGTTGCCAGCGTGTTTTGGAATAAGGGAGCGTGGGACGACGTCTATATGACAAAGTTGCTTTTCGATGGCTTCAGTTCTAAGGAGGAAGATGAGGACGTTTTACCGTGATTTTACAAGTACGGTATGTTTTTTTAACAGACCCGTTTACTGTGTTGCGAGCGTATTGCGAGCGTGTTGCTACCTGTCACAGGCACCGTTTGGGATGAAAGTTATTATTATTAAAGCTTTGAAAACTCTCTCGGTGTACCGTTTTTCTTTGTAAATATGTGTAACGATGTATAATATGTATTCGCAACTGTATATTTTTGTAATGTCTTTATTTCAGACACTTATTCTGATATGTTTCCCACGGGCGGATAAAAAAGGAGGGGCAAAAAAAACGCGGGCTGACGGGAAGTGGGGACCGGTAAAGGTGAGTGTTTGTGGAAGCGGCAGACAATAGTGGATATATATAATCTTCCCACCCTTACCTTTGGAAATATTTACTTTTTTCCTTGGATTACTTTCAACAGGACCTGGACTTTGCAGGTCTGCATCAAACCTTAAGTACGGGTATTATTTTCCATTCATTTTTGGACTGTGTACTTTTATGAAGGACATTAAGTTTCAATCGCGGGACTTAGTCGGGTTTGGGTTAATTTTGTGTTTGTGTTACATTTTTTTAATGTGGGCGCATGCCGCTTATATACAGGTGCGGCTTGTGTAAGTACAAAATCGGTTTTCCTCTTAAGATGAGGTGGGTGTGGCTTATAATCAGGTGCGCTCTATAGTCCGGAATTTACGGTATATTAAACTATCAAAAATTGTAAAAAATAATTAATCTAAAGTGTGTGTAGCCACCCTTCAGAATAACTAAACAAGGTTTTCCATCTGTTTTCCTGACATAATGATCTAAAAACGTATGTGGTGCTCCAAAAATGCGAGACAAATTTTGAAAATAATAAACTAGGCTCTTTCATCCAATTGGTCAATATATTGTTTTTTATAATAATTTATTTACCACCCATATTTCTTACACCTGGAAAGTAATCTTGTTTGAACTAAATGTACCTGTAATTTGATGATGTTTCTTTTTCTGTAACTCTTATCAGGTGCGATTTTAGTTTCAGAGCTCAGGGGGTGCTGATCACCCTGTGTGTCTTATATCTCTCCCTTTCCACCAACAATCACATCCCAGCGTCTTTCAGTTATTAGAAATATTGATTCAGTGATTTAAATAAGTCATAAATAATATACCTTTGTGTTCTCAAACACCAACTATTTTATTGGCAAGAAGATAAGACTTCAGCATCATAAAAATCAGTATCAATTTATAACTTGTTTAAATTGTAAATGATTTTTAGATAATCAAAATGTGATGATAAATACATTATCAGCTTGAATTTTATTCTCAATGGGATTTTTTAAACTTCGGCTACTGTTCATATGCTAGGAATCAAATGGACTGAACCATTTCAAGGCAGTGGAGTATTTCCAACACTTGTGGTTGTTTTTTAATATATCATTTTCCATCATATTCAAGCCTATCCTGTACTTCATTGAGGAAAAGAGCGTTTTAAAAATGCTATCATTTTCTGGGGTGCTTCCGCACCCCTAAAAACAGGCCGGTTACGCTCATGACAGTAACGGAATACAATCACATTTCAATATCCTAATTACAAGTATTCTGTTACTCTTCTATCCTGGTGACTTCACTGCTTCTATGCGTAAAACCTATTAATCATCAAGAGGAAAAAACTTTCTGCAGTCAATTGAATATGACCATTGATACTCTACAGCAGGGGTGGCCAACCATTCAGCGACTAAGAGCCAATTTTTCGTCTGTGTTACTACAAAGAGCCACATCATAGTTGTTAACGGGGGCGAGTTGATTATTTTTTTTCTTTGTTACTAAAAAGCCACATTATACACATAAACATCTTTTAATCATGTACGCACGCATACACAAATCTCTACTCGACTAGATCTGATGAAAATAACCACACCAACATGATAATATCAATAATTTTCAACAGTTAACATTGTGAGCACTGTTCCAGATCCATTATCGACTTGAGGTCTGAGAGCTTGGGATAGTCCTTGTCCTTCTCTTCCATGAAGTTTCACTGGATCCAAAAGCTCAAAGAAGCGAGATAGTACCTGGCTTTTTGACAGCCACCTCACAGTGCAGTGCAGCGGCAGGTCACCTGGAAGTCCTTGGTCCAGTTCAGCGATGATATTCCTGAATATCCTCCGGTTAAGCGCATGTCAGAGCATATCCCATGTTGTAACAATGACAATAAAGGCATATTCTATTCTATTCTATTCTATGTGTGCAGATGAAGTTGACGATTTCCATCACAGGTTTCATGACGTTGTCAAATTTGAGTGATTTAGACACGAGTTGCTCCCTGTGGATGATGCAGTGGAAATCCCAAAAGTCTGGAAATGTTTGATCAGCTTTGTACAGTCCCACAAGCCTGTTCATTGATCCGATGATGGCTGGCGCTCCATCCGTAGCTCTTGCAGTTAGTTTGTTTGCAGGTCAGTGTGCAACTGTTATTCAACAGCTGCATTAATATCGGATATTCTTCGTTCCATACTGTGGCGAGACAGTTGAACATCTGATTTGCTCTGTTTTAGTTTGTTGTCTACAGGGGCCAAGATTTCAAAGGCGTCAATGACGCATTTTTAATGAATTCTCTTTCGTTGTATAGCTTTTTAGCCCGTGCTATGTTCCAAGCTAACTGATAAGAAGCAAGCGTTACGGTCTCAGAGTGTTTCATATTTTTTTTGAAAGAAATGCAAATGTTTTTCTGCTTTGCTTTTCGTAGTCAACAACTTTTTCTTACTAAGTTCAGTCCCTTTTGGAAATTCCTGTTCGATGTTAGGGTGGAGTGCGCTGAATTGACGCTGAAGATTTGAAGCTTTGAAATGTGCTAATGCCGCGTTACGTATAAGGCAGATAGGCTTGCCATTACGTTCAATAAAATAATATAAACTCTCCTATTCTGGCAAAAACGTCCTGTGTTCTTCTTCATATTTTAGTTTGGCTGTGCCTTTTTACCTGCCATTTCAAGAGGTAATTTCACATAAATTGACTACAATACATTTTGTCAAACAAATATTTTCTCGTCGCTCGTTTTACGTCACTAAAACAGACATTCATTGTCGGAGTGCCATCTAGCTACAGGGAAGGCAAATTACAGTGCCGGCTAAACATTCTTGATGCATGTCATGTTACAGCTTCGAAAGAGCCGCATTAAACCAGTTTATAACAGCTCCTAAAGAGCCGCATGGAACTAGTTCAAGAGCCGCATGCGGCTCGAGAGCCGCGGGTTGGCCACCCCTGCTCTACAGCATAGGTGTCAAACATGCAGCTGGCGGACCCGCCAAAGGTTTTATCCTAGCAGCAACACTCCCCTCTATTTATCTCTCTTTCTTTCCTTCTATCTCTTTCACTCTCTTTTTCTTCATCGCTTCTTATTCCTCTCTTTCTCTAAACGAACTAGTCCCCAGTTGAAATTATTTTGACACCACTGCTCTACAGTAACTCACACAGAGTTTAGATCAGCTATCCGACACAAACTTTTTTTTTCTCTAAATGTGTGGGTGATATAAATGAAATGAAATAACAAAGTGTGTGAGTGCGTGTGTAATCGTTAAACAGGTGATATTTACGCGTGTACATACACAGAGGCCCATTCATACTCTAACCTAATGAGAATAGAGGTGCAGCAACCGCGTTTAATGACTGCATAAAAACCTAAAAGGTCAACCGCTTACAATATATTAATTATTTTTTCATATTCTTCAAGTGAATGTTTTTGTGACCGTTTAGCTTTAGTGCCTCAACAAAGTAACAACAAATTTCACTCAAAAAAAGCTGGCTAGGAAAGCGAGCTCTGTTGTGGGCAAAGACCTGGACAGACTAACAACAGTAGCTGAGAGACGAGCACTGAAAAAGCTGAGGTCAATCATGGACAATCCATCGCATCCACTACACAGCATTATCTCCAGACAGAAGAGCAGTTTCAGCGACAGACTGCTGTCACTGTCTTGTACTACGGACAGACTGAAGAGATATTTTCTTCCTCATGCCATGAGGCTCTTTAACTCCACCCGGCAGAGTAAAGGCCCACATTAAACCACACCACCTACATTGGATATTACCGAATCTTACTGCAATATGTATTCTGTGTAGCACTATTTAGTTACTCTATATAACACGCTACAGTGGGCATTTGCACGTCACACTGGGTATTTGTATATTGTATTCTTTTGGCTTTATTATTGTACTGTTCTCAGCTCAGGGATGCTGCTGGAAATGTGAATTTCCCTTAGGGGATGAATAAAGTATCTATCTATCTATCTATCTATCTATCTATCTATCTATCTATCTATCTATCTATCTATCTAATACCTGACACGGGACATCAACAGCATTTATTTTGAAAATAAAAATAATTATTTTAAAGCTAAATTTAAGGAAATGACTGACAGGGCTGCTCTATGAGAGCATTAATACCGTTTATTGCAGTAGACAGTCTGGGTACGATATTAATCCATTCTGAAGTGAAATTGTCTTTGGGTGGGGGATAGAAACCTCTGGCAATTAACTCATACGTTTAAAACCCCTCTACCTCAGGTAAAAACATTAAAATTGTAAATACCTATTAGATATTAGGAACAAACTATTACATAATAAGTGCTACTTATGTGTAAAATACATATATATGATTTAATAAGAGTATAAGGAAAAATAAATGTAAAAGTAAAATTAAATTCCTTTTACCTTCGGTGAGCCTTTATTCAAGCTGGTACGATGGAGTAGCTCTAACTCTAAGCACAGGTTCTGATCCGACTTGAGAAAATGGCATTTTAGGAGGGAGTTCAGCCAACAGCATCTGAGCATTTTTATGATGCATGGATGCAAACCAATAGCAAACCAGAAATTAAATTAAAACAATAGCAGACAGAGATCTTAGAGACGTAACGCGCATATGAACACTGCAAAGTTAGATTTTTTTTTTTTACAAGTTTTATGACGCGAAATAATTACTTGTATATGGTGTGAGAAATGCTGCAACAAGGGGCTGGAAAAACATGAAATCGTTGTAAAAAGTAGACACCATTACCCTGGCATTTACTGTATTTTCCAAACCAACTGTTATGATTTTAAAGACGGCAGATTTAAAGCGAGTCGAGGCACATCAATTAAATAATTGTCAGGGTGAATTCTGCACAACTTGAGAATTGCACTATTCCTAAGTGCTCACGGATAGAATATTTCAAGCATCAAGTAGCGATGCAAGCACAACAATATATACACATTTCAAGTCTGCTTTAAAGAGAACTATACAATGTTGTCCAAACATTTGGACAGTTTTAGGGTGTGAACAAACTACAAATGGGAAAGTTGTATATTCACTAATAACTTTTTGTTTGTTTCTTTTATGTTCTTTCAAAATACGTCTTGAAACAAAAGGATTTGGGTGGAGAAAAAAAGGGGTTGAACCAGAATAGCAAACAATGCACTATTATTTTTCATTGCATTATCATTATGACTTACCCATTACAACCAATTTTTCATGTTATCCTGATATTTTTTTCTCTCTTGCTCTCTTAGCCTGGAGTGCCATGTCTAATTTTGTTGCAGTCAATGTTTCGCAACGTTGATATCAATGACATATCCTATTATAAATAAATATACAATTTAAAGAGAAATTACATTTTATTTGCCTTTGATGTGACTTGACTTGAGCTGGTTCAGTTGAGTAGCGGGTGGATTCAGAATGCGAGGGGACAAGGACGGCAGATTAAAAATTATTGTTTAAATTTCCGCTTTTTCGTTCTGAGAAGGCCAGTCTTCTGGTGATCCCAAGAGCCAAGAAGTGTTCCGCTGGTTCGAGAGCGTTCTCCATCTGGGCACCGGTGCTGTGGAATGCTCTTCCCCCTGAGATCCGATCTGCAACCTCAGTGGAAATGTTTAAATCTAAGCTTAAAACACACTTTTACTCTATAGCATATGAATAACCTATACTTTTCGTGGACAATATCTCTGTATTATTTGTGATTGCAACATCCTTTGCTTTCTGGTAATCCTGAAAGGGGGATGCCACATGTGCGGTCCCTTCTCAAGGTCTCTTCATTTTCCTCATGTTGATGTTTTTGAGTTTTTCCTTGCCCTCATGTTGGTTCCAGATCAGGGGATGGTGTGATAATAGTCTGAAAAAATAGTCTGTGTAATAACCTGTGAAGCCCTTTGAGACTCTTTGTGATTAAGGGCTATACAAATAAAAATTACTTGACTTAACTTGACTTGAAGATTGTCATGCCCTTAGAAGATGTCTTTACCGTGAACTTGTTGGAACTTGAATATTCAGCCCCATTTAAAAGCTTTTCAAAAACCAGTGTAAATATATAAACAAATAAATAACCATAAATCATGATCTAAATATTTCTTAAGTAAATTAACGAGACTGTGTGTGTTATTTGATCACTAGATGTGGCTGTATTGTGTTCTGCAAACAAAAATGAGGACTAAAAAAGCACAAGAAAATGCCAGACAATAATGTCAGCTCCCTCTAGTTGAGGATCATCTTTTTCAAACAAATTAGAATTTATCTAACTAGAATTATTAAAAAAAATCAAATTTATAAGATACTCATATGATTTTTTGGGTTATTTTAATTATCATAGAGTTAGTCTGTCATGATTACTAACTCCTGCCTGTCCCGGGTTCCGGAGTGCTACCACCATCTACGGGAGGTTTTTAGCAAGGCAAAGGCCTCTTCCCTGCCGCCCCATAGGCCTTATGATTGCGCTATTGATCTCATGCCCGGGTCCACTCCCCCTCGGGGTCGGCTCTATTCCCTGTCGGCTCCCGAGAGGGAGGCTATGGACAAGTATATTTCGGATGCCGGCCGGCATCATTCGAGCCTCTTATCCGCCAGCGGGAGCGGGGTTCTTCTTTGTTGGGAAGAAGGACAGATCCCTCCGACCCTGCATCGACTCAACGATATCACGGTAAAGAACCGTTACCCGTTACCGTTGCTTGCTTCTGCCTGTGGAAGACGGCGTTCAACCGGCCACTACTAATATCTGGTATTGCCGTTCGGGCTATATATATATATATATATATATATATATATATATATATATATATATATATATATATATATATACCTCTCTCTCTCTCTCTCTCTTTCTCTCTCTTTCTCTCTCTCTATGTCTCCCTGCCTGCCTAATTAATTGAGTTAAGTTAATTAATTAATTAAAGTCAATGCATCTTATATGAAAGTTATAACAAATGTCATTTTTAATGTTTTTACAGTTAATAATTTTTGCTAATATTTTTTCCTCTTCATTTTGCACAGTTTACAACACCCTTGCTTTCATTTTCAACAGTAAGAATTTGGAGTCTCCTACACGGTCTTTCTGTACACCACATTTTTTACTCGTTAATCAAATCTGTGTCCATTTAGGTGATTTTCTAACTTTTCAATAATGTTTCAAACATACAATATTGCAAATGGGTGTTATACAGGAACTCCACCACTGCTGTTCGGACCTCAATTATCGTCATTCCGGACTATAAGCCGCACCTGATTATAAGCCGCACCCACCGCATTTCGGGAGGAAACGACTTGGTACATACACAAGCCACACCGGTATATTAGCCGCATGTGCCCACATTAAATAATGGATGTTTTTGAATGAACTATTCTGTTGACGGGGGGATTTTGTATAAGTTTATTGATATATATTCGTTATCAATCGTCCACTATCTATTATTACTCAATTCATGATACATTTCAAAGCCTATAGGCCGAAACACTTGTTCCCAATTAAGGAACTGAGTCAAGGTCCTAGCCAAAGGGCCAAGAAACTATCAGTGCCATTGCATCATTCCCAGTAATACTGCAATACTGGGTCGATACGCGGAATGAACAGAGCAAGCTACTTATCATTTGATGCAGAACTGCAGAGTTGAAAGTAATCCAAGAAAAAAAAAGTGCATAGTTCCAAAGGTAAGGGTGGGAATAATATATATCCACTATTGTCTCCTCAGTTCACAAACACTCCCCTTTACCCGTCCCCAGTTCCCATCAGCCCGCGTTTGCTCCGCCCCTTCTTTTCTTATTCGCTCGTGAAAATCAGCATCAGTGTCTCAAATAAATACAAATAGATACATTACAAAAATATACAGTTGCAAATACATATTATACATGGTTACACATATTTACAAAGAAAGACGGTACACCGAGAGAGTTTTCAAAGCTTTAATAATAATAATATAACTTTCATCCCAAACCGTGCCTTTGAAAGGTACCAACACGCTACTATCAACACGCATGCAACGTATCAAACGTATCTGTTAAAGAAGCATACCATAATTGTTAAATTCACGGTATACCGTCCTCATCTTCCTCTCCATAACTGTCGCTGTAAAAGGCGTCTCCTCGCCATCTGAAAGAACCTTTATCGTGTAGACAGTTTTTGCATAATCTAAGGAGTTGAAGTCTTCCTCGTCACAAGCTGCCATTAAAAAAATTACATAAATTGGCCGCTTCACTGGATAAGCCGCAGTGCTGAACATTTGGGAAAAAAGTAGCGGCTTATAGTCCGGAATTTACGGTAACCCTCCAACAAAGCTCGCGTCACAAGGATAACAACAGTGATTTGAAAATGGCGACTTTCTCTCATCCGTTGCCCTCAGGGAGGAGCTCAGAGGCAGAACTCAGCCGTCAGATTCAGACAATAGCCGTCTGGGTCGGCTTTTGAAATGTATCACAAAAATATGGAGTGTACAAGCCTCTAGCTTGTGAATCAGGAACCAATAGCTCACAAGCCATACATCGCTCTTTTCATGAGTACATATGGCTCGGAGACAATATTTGACTCTAAAAAACTTCTCTGTGGTGGTCCAAAGTTAGGTGGCTAGATCCAAATTTTGTACGTGCGAAGACGAAGCCACATTGAGGCAGCACTAGGTTCAGTCCAGTATATACAGGGCACATTCTTAACTACAGTTTACTGTCAGTGTGTCACACCAACGTACCCCATTTGGCAGTAGGTCGCTAAGAAATCCTTTAAAACGAAGCTTTTTAAACGATGTATGTTTAGTTTATGATAAAAACCCACAGAACAAACTGTGAATACCTAAAAACTCCAGCTCGGTGACCTTGCGGGTAGGGCGCTCACCCTGAGACTGGGAGGTTGCTGGTTCGAGCCTCATACCCAAGACTCATAACATTGGTACCCATTGCCCCCCTGCTTGGCGCTTGGCATAGGGGTTGGAATTGGGGGGTTTGGTCACCTAATGTCTCCCAACACATCAGTTTGGTTCAAACGGACGCATGAGAATCTCATCATAGGAATGTGGATACAATTAAACTGAAACTGAAACTTAAACTCCAGCAAACCACTGAGGGCAATTTGATTGGTTTAACGGTAGAGGTAGGCGGATCTCCGCACACAGCGCAAGGCACTCCCTTCACTTTCTCTCGCTCAGTGTAGTTTGAGCCAAAGGTAAATATGACGATATCCTTATCGTTATGAGTATTATTTTTATGTTTATATATTTACTCACACCCGTTTTGGAAACAATTTAGGACGAAAATTACATGTGTCAAAATGAGAATTAACAATCTTGTTTTACTGAAAGAAGGAGATCAATTTTAAGTATATTGATATGGGATACTGCCCTGCGACTGGCTGGCAACAAGGTCAGGGTGTCCCCTGCCCACTGCCCGAAGATAGCTGCACCCCCGCGACCCTACTGAGGATAAGCGTTGCAGATAATGGATGGATGGATGGATGATATGGGATACACGCTCTGGTATTATTATTATTATTTCTTAGATTGGATTAAATCTTCTAATGACACACAGTTAAATAAAACGTGCTTTAGTCTGGAGAGCGGGTTTTTGTTGAAATTTGTTGTAAAATACATGGTGTGGCTCTCTTGAAATTTCTTTTTTTAATATTTTTGTTTTTATGGCTCTTTCGGTCAGAAAGGATCCTGACCTTTGCTATAGCCTGAAGGCGTATTAAATTATGACCAACCCGGACCAAAAACGATGGGTCGGAGGCTCAATTGGGGTTCTTTGGGTGAAAAAAAGCAAAGATGTATGCCAAGGCTATTTGCTGGTGGGTGAACATGACCTCTCAGATGTCGGTGACAAGAAGGAAGTCAGTAAGGAAGGCAGCTGTAAGCAGGAATAAAGACATTGCTGCTCTTAAGTTGGGGGTCTTTGTTCAATCTGTCCCGTCCTTTCCCATCATATTGACACAGCCAAGCTTTCCATCTTATATCCCCTTACTTTGCTGATATCACCCCTCAGTTTTCAAGGACACAGACATTGCAGGAACAAAAGTATAAGCAAATGTGGGTACATTACATTTACTCTGTTACATTTGCTCCAGTATGTTTTGGGACATTTTGTACTTCTGGGAGTATTTTCAAATCACAATACTTTTTCCTTTTACATGAGTAGATTTGTGAAGAAGAAACTGAACTCTACTCCACTACATTAGACTACATTGAAGCTGTTACTAAGTAACTAAGTAGCACTTCTCCAAGTCCTCGTCTGCAGTATTTTTGCAGTAGTTTTTTCACCAACTTCTCTTTTACTTTTACTAAAGTAATTTTTTGGATGACTACATTTTACTTCTACTTGAGTCATGTTATTTTGAAGTTACAGTACTTTTACTGAACTAACATTTTTGGCTACTCTAACCCACCTCTGGTTCCAAAACAGATTTATCACAAAAATCAAAGGAATATTGTGGAAAAGGTGGGCCAAATTAACCCAAGTAATGGATCGCTCCTTGCGTGATATAACATAATGTGTTACAAGGACACCTGAGCCTGTAAACGACAATGTGTTGCTATTTAAGCGAAATGCCATTGTACAATTAAAATAATCACAACATCCAGCCTTGATTGGTGACCTAATTAGACAGGTGTCCAAATATTTTTTTCTCTGGACTGTGATTAATTAAAGTTGGAATGAAATATGGAGCCACCTCAGACCTCCAATCAATGAGCAAATATTTTATTTACAAGTGCAAACACACACGTAAAAACCAAGGGGAGCCAAGGGTCAGGCAGGACACAGTGTCTTTTTCATTTCTCCACAGAGCTTATTGATTTTCCCACTCTGCTCCATCTCACTCCCTCACCTCATGTTTCCCCGTCATCCCTGCTCAAAGTGCCGACTCTTTGCACTAAGTGTAAAGTAAGCTACTTTTAGTTGTGTATTTCTCAGATTCCTATGCTATGAAATTAACTTGTTTAACCTGTTTTTCTATCTTTAATATACAAGGCATCATCACACACACACACACACACATAGTCACGTTTCAAAGATCCATGTTTTCAGTCTAATTCCATTTTTTGTGATACGTTTTCAATGTTTTTCCATTGTATGTAATGTAATCCGCATGCGCGACTCCATTGTATTCACTGCGCATGCGTGACCTTTCAATAAATACGTCTGCTGAACCGGATGTGGTCAGAACGGCCGGGGCAGCCAAGCAAGATGGCTGGTGGGCCGGGCTTACTACATGCGCAGTAGTTAAACTCTATTTAAATGCTTTTATCTGAATACTATGGTCAGCAATGGGTTTATATCTTTATAAACTCCGAGAGTGCGCTCCGTTTTTGATAAGGATTTTTTTCTATCAAATTAAAAATATTTGCAAACTTTTGATACAGCAGAATTTTGATTTATGGATTAAGGCAGGCAGAGGTGTCAATCTCTTTTAAGATAATGGAAAAAATATACTCACACTGGGTCGGACTGGTAGATTATAGAGCAATGGAGAAGAGGGAAAAGGAGTAAAAAAAAGAGAGAGAGGTTAAGAGAGAGAGAGAGAACTAAAAAAAAATGTATCAGATAAAAGAGAATGGATAAGAAAGAAAGAGAGAGAAAGAGAGAAAGAGAGAGGGAGAGAAATAAATAAAAAGAGAGATACAACTAAAGAGAAAGAGACGGAAAAAGGAAGAAATAAAGAGAGGAAGAGAGAAAAAGTAGGGGAAGAGAAAAAAGAGATGACGAAAAGCAGAATAGAATTAAAGTGAGAGAGAGAGAAATAAAAAGCAAAAGAGAATTCAAGAGCGAGAAAGAGAGGGAGACAGAGGAGAAATCAGGGATAGAAAAAGAAAGACACACAGAGAGACAGAGAAATAGAGGGAGGCCAAAAACGAGAGGAAAAAAAGAAAGAAAGAAAGAAAGAAAGAAAGAAGAAGAGAAAGAAAGAAAGAAAGAAGGGTATATTTGTCTATTTTTTTTAAATTATTATTTTTTTAGACCCGGTTAATGGCGCCAAAACCACCCGCTAAAAGTGAAAATCTGCGAAGTAGCGACGACCCTTCAAAAAAAAAAAAAAAAATCTCATCTCATTATCTGCACCGCTTATCCTTATTAGGGTGACGCCGCGTCCGCCGAACTCGCTCCGTCGCGGGGCCCGGGAGTGACCTCCGCCGTTGTTGTGAATGTAATCAAACGGTAATGCACACCGTATTTAAATCACTTTTGAGCAGGTAACGTGTTTATTTTGCCTTTTTCTACTGTATCATAAAGCTTATTTCAGCATAATAAGCTTTATGGTAGAGTGCATGACAGTTCTCAAAAGTGATTTATTGACGGTGTGCATTATACCGTTCGATTACATTTACAACAAATACAAAGATGGAATGGTTTAAGTTGTATTACATTCCCAACAAATGCAAGACGAAGTGGTTTTGGTCATATGTTCGCCATTACATTCCCGAAAAGTGATATAAAAGTGAGATAAAACAAGGAAAAAGTAGTTATAGTCGCTAGGGGATGCAAATCTCGGCAGGGATGCATTTCTCGGCATAACACCGGCCGCCTTATCCCGCGTCCGCTGACGTTCCGCCGAAAAAAAACGCAAAAAGGAAAAATCTGCGACGCGCATAAAAAAAAATGGTTTTTTTTTATTTTCTTTTATTTTTTTTAACCATTACAGTATAGGCAGCACGGCGACGCAGTGGTTAGCGCGTGTGCGGCACAGTTCTAAGGTCTTGGGAACCTCCTGTGTGGGTTCAAATCCAGCTACCGGACTTACTGTGTGGAGTTCGTATGTTCTCCCCGTGCTTGCGTGGGTTTCCTCCGGGTACTCCGGTTTCCTCCCACATTCCAAAGACATGCATTTCAAGTGAATTGGCCGGTCCAAATTGTCCCTAGGTGTGACTGAGCGATTGAGTTGTCTGTCCACGTGTGCCCTGCGATTGGCTGGCAACCAGTTCGGGGTGTCCCCCTGCCCACTGCCCGATGATTGCTGGGATGGGCTCCAGCACCCCTGCGACCCTACTGAGGATAAGCGGTGCAGCTGATGAGATGAGATGATATATATATATATATATATATATATATATATATATATATATATATATATATATATATATATATATATATATATATATATATATATATATATATATACATATACATACATACATACATACATATATATATATATATATATATATATATATATATATATATATATATATATATATATATATATATATATATATATATATATATATATATATATATATATATATATATATATATACATACATACAGTGGAACTTCGATTCTCGACCATAATCCGTTCCAGAACCCTGTTCGAAAACCGATTTGTTCGGTCACCGAAAATCGTTTTTCCCATTAAAAGTAATGTAAAATCGTTTTAATCCGTTCCAACACCCTGAATGTTTACCATGAATGTAAACATGAAGCTAACCCAGGCTAATCGTACGTTCACCTTAGCGTAATCTTCCGTACGAAAGATTGCGCTAACATGAACGTGTACAACTAAAAAAATCAGGTCGTTTACACGTCTTTTAGCACCCGGGTCTCCACAAAAAGTGGTGAGCGGTTAAAGGATGGGGAAAAGAATTATGAATAGGATTTCTTACCTTTGTGGTGCTCAGCAGAAGCCATGCTGTATGTATAGCAAGATCGGAAACTCGCACACCTTCTTCATATTTTGCTATTATTTCGTTCTTAAATGCAATAGTTGTACGCACTACCCTTCTTTTTTCACCTGTAGCAACTTAGCTGCTTGCACCGACCTTCTTTGGAGGCATAATTAGGGGCTAAAACACTCCGTTCACCGATATTTAAAGCGAAAGCGAAAAGAAGTGCGCGCGCACGTCATAACAGTTCTTCACAAGGGGTGGGGTAGGGTGGTCCTTATTTTTCGACTTTTAAAATTTCATGCTCTGACCCCTTGAATATGTTCCAATATATACAAAACGTAATTAGGCAAAGTTTCATCAAAATCAAAGGATATTTAGAGGTCGCTCAAGGCCTCTGAAATTTTGGTATGAAAAATAAGGATTTTTCGCACATTATATCAGACCTAGTGTACAAAGTTACTGGCACAATAAATAATTGTTCAATAATAAAACTGCATAAATACATGTCAACGAAATACTTATCTGACCACACCAGTAAATAATTTTGACTGTCTTTCGGATTTCAAGGAGAACAATTGTCACAAAATGGATTGGGATTATTGTGGCATTCGTTTTGACTGGCTTTCTATTATCGATTAGTATCACAGTGCCTTGGTGGTTTCAGATATTCACCACACTGAGTTCTGATTGTCAAACGTGTCACAAAAATCAAGATGGCTTCATCGAAGAGATCAAAAAAATATCTTCTGCCTCATGAAGAGGATATAACAGGGTGTAAACTACCTTCGATTCAACAAGTTTTGAGTTATTTTTTGTATCGACACATCGAATGCAAAGAGACTATCAGAGTTGCAGCAACAGCCACTGTAGAGAAATTGACATCTTTCTGGCTCAGAGCACGGATTCCTGTACGTCACACACAAGACATGGTGAAAAAAGTTGAGAAACTATTTGCTGAGTGGCAGGGACTGAAAAAGAATTCAACTCGTGAAACAGAGACACAGAGAAAAAAGGAGAATGCGTTCAAAGCCAACTTCAACAACCTGTTTGATGTGGCACATGCTGAAGCCTTGACTCTAATTAAGATGGAAGAAGACCGCGAGTTTCTTTTGGCACAGAGAGAAGATGGACGACGTGGCTCGATGACATCGGTAGACAAGGTCCTTGAGAAAAAAGAAAAAGCCACACAGAAGAGACAATATAAAGAGGAAACCAGAAAGCGTAGATCCGATCAAGAAATTGAGGCGATGAGTCAATCAGTGACATTGGAGGGCAGCAGTGAAACTTCGGTTGAGGAGGAGTCTGGCAACTTTTCTCCAGACAGCGTTGCCTGCAGTAGCTCAACTTCCGATACCAACCAATCTAAGAGGCAGAAAGCAAATAATCTCCCCAGAGCTGTCGTCTAGTCTGGATCGAACCGGTATTTCCGATAGGAAAGCAATGCTTCTTGTCAGTGAGACAGCAAAGAGTTTGGGACATGATCTCTCAGAATTCTCTTTAAATCGAAGCTCAATTCGGCGACAGCGGCATGAACACAGAAAAACACAGGCCACAGCTATTAAGCATGCCTTTGATCCAAAAGCTCAACTGGTTGTTCACTGGGATGGTAAACTTCTTCGTGATTTGACTGGCTCCGAGAAGGTAGATCGGCTACCAGTTTTAGTGTCTGGACCTGGAATTTCACAACTCTTGGCTGTACCGAAACTTGGATCTGGCACGGGACAGAACAGGCTCGTGCTGTGACAGACACCTTAAATCAGTGGGGTATATCTGATCAGGTGAAGGGTATGTGCTTCGACACAACCAGTTCCAACACCGGTCGCCAATCCGGAGCTTGCGTGCTTTTGGAGCAGATGCTTGGCCGTGACCTGATGCACTTGGGATGCCGTCACCATGTCATGGAGCTTATTGCAGGTTGTGCATTTTGGACGTGCATGGGATCGTCTTCTAGTCCAGAAATCCAAATCTTCAAGCGATTTAAAACGCAATGGAGCTTCATCGACTCCAGTGACTTTCAGAATGCAAACAGTGATGAGTACACCAGACAGAACATCGCAGATGTTAGAGACAGCCTCAACGGTTTCATTTCTGAAACCCTTCAAGCGAACCAACCAAGAGACGACTACCGGGAGTTGCTCGAGCTTGTCCTTGTCTATCTCGGAGGCATACCTGAGCGAGAAGTGAAGTTTATGGCACCAGGGGCGATGCATCAGGCGAGATGGATGGCCAACATCGCAGATGTTAGAGACAGCCTCAACGGTTTCATTTCTGAAACCCTTCAAGCGAACCAACCAAGAGACGACTACCGGGAGTTGCTCGAGCTTGTCCTTGTCTATCTCGGAGGCATACCTGAGCGAGAAGTGAAGTTTATGGCACCAGGGGCGATGCATCAGGCGAGATGGATGGCCAAGGTGATATATTCATTCAAGGTGTGGATGTTTCGACACCAGTTCCGACTGACTGCCCGTGAGGAAAAAGGTCTTCGTGACGTGTGTCTTTTCTATGCTAGGATATATGTTAAGGCTTGGTTCCTGTGTCCTGTGGCAGCCAGTGCTCCTCGCCATGATCTCGCTTTTCTAAAGGACCTGGTGAACTATGGGAACATCAACAAAGCCATCTCTCAAGCGACAAGCAAAAAGTTTGCAACTCATCTCTGGTATCTTTCTGAAGTCCTTGTTGGCTTGTCCCTTTTTGATCCCGACGTATCGCATGAAACGAAAACTGACATCTCGAGTGCCATGAAGTCAACCCCAGGAGCGGAAGAACCAGAAGTTAAAGGCCAGGTGGATCTGAAGTGCGTCAATGACAAGAAACTCGCAGATTTTGCAACCACTAATACCATCAAGCTGCTGCAGCTTCTCAAGATCTCCACCAGCTTCTTGGATGCAGAACCGACCACATGGAATGGCCGCATTGATTATAGAGAGGCATGTGACAAGGTGAAAGCATTGTCTGTCATCAATGACCACGCAGAGCGAGGCGTCGCACTGATTCAAAACTTCAATGGTTGTCTCACCCACAATGAAGAACAATTACAGTACCTGTTACTGGTGGTTGCAGAACATCGCAAAAGGTTCCCGAATACTCAAAAACAGACCATCGTGAAAAAGAAATGAACACTTTGTGAACATACACAACATTTGATGATAGGCTATGTTACAATGATAAACTTAATGATTCGTTGAGGTAATTGCTGAACTGAGAGCAAACGCATTGTTTTTCCAAAGACAATCGGCCTGTTTTATGTGAACTCTGAACTGGTGATTTGGAAATTATTATTCGACTATTACTCGGTAGACTGTTTGGTGTTGGCTTGGTTCTATTTTCACTTATCATATTGTTTTTGTACTGTATGCACATCAAACTGTAAGATTTGTTTTCACACTGTTTTGCATAATGCACATGATCTGTGTTGGTGAAGTTGCAAATTTAGTTCATTTTATTGACACCCAAATTTGGATGTTATTTGGAAATGTCGATCACGCACATTGAATGAAACCTCGAAAGGGTGGTGGCTGTTGAGGTAAAAATAAATACAATATTGTTATATTTACTTGTAACTTTTCTTGTGTTACAATTATAAGCAATGGACTGAAATTGGATGTTCTAAAACGCCGTACACATAGGGTTAAGATTTCCGTTTTTTCTCGAAAATTGCCAAAATGTTACCATTTTGGGAAATTTCAAAGTCGTTGAGCTACCTCTAAATATTATCCAAAATGTTCAAAATTGCACACAGTGTGTTTTTATCGATATAAGAACATATGCGGGGGGTCAGAGCCCAATATTTCCCCCCCAAAAAATTCGACCCCCATTAAGGACCACCCTAGGGTGGGGGCAGTCTACACCCGTACGCCGTTTAGCATCACACCCTAGCGTACCGGCGTTCGAACTCCGATTTTAGAATTTCTCGAAATTTTTGGTCGAGAACCGATATGTTCAAACTGAGAGGCGTTCGAAAACCGAGGTTCCACTGTATATATAACCAGCAATTTTCATTCTCCTTTATAACCACTAAGTATCATATTTTTGTACTTTTTCTTGAACTGATTGGTATTTTCAATTTGCTTCAGGTGCCCACATAGATTGTTCCATATTTGGACACCGGCTATATCACTTTCTATTCGTACTACCGTGTTCACTGCGCCTTTGCGGAATAACATAAGCTTAGTTTTACTCACATTTAATGATAATTTGTTCCAGTCAAACCATAATTTTATCTCTTTCATTTCTTTATTTATAGCAGTTCCTTCTTGTCGGAAAGTGTCACCTGTACAAAATACAGTTTTAACCCCCTAGCTACTTTGCACATATCATTATACTGTATATAGTATAAATTATTTAAGGCCTAATACTGACCCCTGGGCGACACCACATGAAAGGTCCACGTATGCAGAACAATGATTACCTCACTTCACAAACTGTCACCATCAATTGATTTTTTACCTAGTCCAACACTATTCCCCTTATCCCATACTTTCCAGTTTATTGTATGATATGTTATGGTTAATGGTATCAAAAGCTTTTTTCGAGATCGATGAATACTCCGATTGCATGTTTTTTGTTATCTATTGCCTTTGTGAATTCCCCAATTGTTTCAATTACTGCCTGTGTTGTTGATCAGTTAACCCTAAAACTATACTGACTCTCTGCCCAACTGATTGTGTTTTTTCCAAAAAATACATCCATTCTATTGTTGAAATGCTTTTCAAATATTTTTGAGAATATCGGCAGTACTGAGACAGGTCTATAGTTTTTGAAGTTGTTTTTTTTCCCGGTTTTGAATAGTGGAATGACCTTGGCAATTTTCATCTGATTTGGGAATGAACTAGTCAAAAAAGACAAATTGCAGATGTGAGCTAGTGGTTTTGATATCTCCTCAATGACCTGTTTGACTAATGAAATATGTAGGCCATGGCAGTCTGTTGATGTTTTATTTTTGCTTTTTTGAATAATTTCAATCATTTCATTTTCCTCAATTGCCCTCAGAACCATAACGGGGATTCTCCTCAATTAGTTTATCCATGTTTAGAACCAATATTTTCAAAGAACTATAAATATCCATACCACCTCATGCATATTAAAATTTTCAATGTTGTCTGATAATATTAATCAATGTATTTTTATATATTTAATATTTAGCTTCAGCACCTTCTGTTCTCTGCTTTATGAAGTTCCTATACAGTAAATGTTTCTTTTTACATGCAATTTGTAGACCTTTAGTTAACCATGGACTTTTCTTGTATTCTTCTTTTTTATTATGTTTCTTAATGGGACAGTGCTTATCATATAATGAAATTAATATTGTCAGTAATGTATTGTATGCATTGTTTACATCTACTTCACCATATATTTCGTCCCAATCCTGTTCCATTAATTCATATTTTAAATTAGCAATTGCCTCTTCTGTCCTTTTTCTGCTGTACTGTTTATCTTTCCTTATTTCTCTTCTACAAATAATGGCACATACTGTGAACAGTGGAAGGTGGTCAGCACTATCAGTCATCAATAACCCACTTGTTGTCTTGTTTTCTATCGCATTGGTGAATATGTTGTCTATCAGAGTGGCACTATGGGATGTTACTCTACTAGGTCTAGTAATTGTAGGGAAGAAACTTAGACTATGCATTAAATTCACAAAATTGTCAATACTTTTTGGATTGTTGGGATTTAATATGTAAATCTTAAAATTCCCACGAAAAAAGACATTTTCGTTACCTTTTTTTACTACGATGCTTTCCATCCGTTCTGTGAATTTGTCCATACATGTACCCGGAGATCTATACAAACTTACAATAATATACTTTTTCTTTTCCATACAAATCTGTATTGTGATACATACTGGTCCTTGTTGTAATATGAACACGTATTGCTTATGGTAGAGAAAAAGTCATTGTCTGGATCAATGTCTTGTCCTATGTCAGATGTGCTGTTTTCATTGTAGTTAAATGTTGTCAATTCCAGTTGTGCATGTTCCTTTATCCACTCTGTTGCGTGTCCATTGTCACTGATCATAGGTTAAGCTTTATCCCTGATCATTATGTTTATGTTCAGGTTTGCGCTGTTACAAGTCCACCCTCGTTTATTTTGAATTGACGATGATTTTTTCCAACTCATCCAGTTCCTCAATGCTCCTCACCATAAGTACCTTGGCCTCTTCGGGTGTTCCATTGAGCTTGATGAATATCTTGCAGTTTCTGGTCCATGTACTCTGTATTTTTTCATTCTCCACGGGTATTGTGCTTTTTTTTTGCGATGTCTGCGTTGGCCTATTGGAGATGTTCATTATAGACACATCTGTGCCTTTAAACAGCCTGCCCTGTTTAAGGAGTGAAACCTTGTGTTTCCTGTTCACAAATCTAAAAACGACTGCTGGCTTGTCGGTGCAGTTTCTCTTGAGTAGCGGGTGGCAATCTTTGACTTGTTTGGGGTCCACGGCAATCCCTTTGGACTGCAGGAATGCAGTCACCTGTTGCCCAGTTGACATTACATCCAATGCGAAGCAGATATATTTGTGGCTATGTAAAATACTTGTTTCACAAGGATTTTTATTATTTATTGAGGCACAAAAATATCAAAACCTATCTGGCCCCATGTGAAAAAGTAATTGCCCCCTAAACCTAATAGTGAGTTCCTCCTCAGCATTAAGAAAGACTCATGACCAATTTTCGTAAACCTTCTACTTCTGTTATCGCTGCCGAATGTGGCCACACTCGCTGTTAGGTTCGGGGGTCAATTACTTTTTCAGGGCCGGATAGATTTTGATTTTTTTGGTGCCCTAATAAATGGAATCAACATTTGAGAAAATGCATTTTGCATTTCCTTGGGTTGTCTCTGTGTGATATCAAAATTAGTTTGATGACCTCAAACCATTTTGAGTGATAAATATGCAAAAACCACAGATAATAAAAGAGCTTTACAAAATGCATCACTTATTATGCCCCATCTGTGTCATTTCTTCCCTGTGATTGGTCCATTGCCACACGTGGATGCCTGGGAGGTACCATTGTGGGAAGTTGCTGCTACCTGTTACGGTAATTTAAATAGCGCTTGTCAAACGGGGAGCTCTAGCGCCCCTATGGTAATATGAGGGTTAATAGAATCCAGCTATAAGTTTCCGTTACTTAAAGCTTACATTTTTCGCTCTCAAAACCATCTCCTGCAATCCTTTTCACTCAAAACATCTCTCTTTCAATGGGCTTGATTCATTTGGAATGATTTATTTTCACGTGAACTATTCACACTCTCTCAGGACGCAGGTCTGAAAACCTCATCCTCACATCATCCGCCAGAAAAGAGTACAAAGGCTCATCTGCAGGAAATCCGTGATTTTTACAGCATGTCGGAAGTTAAAACCTGTGTCTTCACCACGGCTTACAAGCGCCATAACTCATTGACTCGCTTCTCTCCGATGCTACTCTCCAAGGTATGCATCAAAGATGGAAAAACAGACTAAAAGCACCAGTGAGGAATAATTGTTTTCTGTCGATCACACCGCTGTGGCAGACACACAACAACCAGGAAAGATGTTAGCCAACTTTTAAACAGCCTAAGCTAATAAATATTCAGCGTGGTTGGCTGCAGTCCTGGGTTGTGTAGTCCGACATTTAATACTCAGGAAAAAAGCGCTTTTGGTCCTTCGCATGTTTGTTTATTTCAGGTGAGGCTATGAAAATAAAGGGTGCAAAAGGATGAGCAGTTCCTTTAAAGGTTTTATTTACAAAATATTTTGGGCATAAATGCGCTACAGACAATGGTGTAAAGGATTACACTGCCACAAATACATTCCCACCCAACCGTTCACAACCACAAACTCTGTATAAGCAGGAACCTCAAAAGACTCACAAACTAATATGCTGATTCACACCAGTGCTACTAATAATTGGGGCGGCAGTGGCTCAGGAGGTAGAGCGCTCATCTTGGGATCAAGAGATCGCAGTTTAAATCCCGGCTCCTCCGTGTTGTATGTCGAAGTGTCCTTGGGTAAGACACTGAACCCCTAATGCCCCCAATAAGCAGGTTAGCGCCTTGCATGGCTGCACGGCCGCTATTGGGAAGTCTTGACTTGAAAAGCGCTATATAAATGCAGATCATTTCATTTCATAATGAATCAGTCAATTGGAGAACTTTATTTTGAAAACTTCGACCGGTCCCAGGACACACACCAAATGACCAATGACTTCATCAGCATTTAAAAGGGGCAGGCGTGAACGCCTATCTTTTTGTTCTTTCTTCGTGCCTGCTTCCAGGACAGTGGCCCAGGTGGGGGCACTGGCAGGCCTTTGCCCCCTTAGACCAGTGTTTTTTAACCGTTTTCGAGCCAGGGCTCGTTTTTTACATCGGAAAGGTTTTGCGGCACACCACTAACCAAAAATGTTATAAAATGACACTCAACAGTTTGTTTATTTACAATATGATTTATAATACCCCCAGTTTTTACAGCACAGACACTTGACATTGAAATAATATTTGCAGAAAATGATTCATAAATGTTTTGTAAAATTTCAGATTTTAAAAAGTAACATTGGATAATTTCTCACGGAACGCCTCACAATCTCTCACGGCACAGTGGTGGAAAATCACCGCCTTAGACAATGGGAACAAAGAATGCCAAAGCCCAGGGCCGCTGCCCCTAGGTGCGGAAGCTGGGTGCATGCCAACCGCGAGGACTGCATGTGCCGTGTTTCCTTCCCTCTTTCCTTCAGCTGAAAGCTTCAAAAGATTTACCAACACACCATCATTGGTGTTTTTGGGCAAATAATTGATTATGACACGCTGTGAAGTAACTCCTGATCCTTGAAACGAGTTGATTCTCTTAAAATCAGGCTTATTGAGCAGTATTTCCAATCACTACAGGATCTCTTCACCCCTTTACCCTTTCTTAACACTCGGTCTCCTTTGGCAGGTAGAAATACAAGTTTCTCCTGCCATAACGTCCTTTGTTTTTTATTGTTTTTTGTGACCTTCAGTGCAGATGGCTCTGGGCAGAGAGAAGTGGACTGTGTGCATTGCTCCGCCCACTTCTAGCGCTTACCCCAAAAAATTGCTCTGTGTGCCTGGCATGCAAACTTTTGACAAAACAGACCAGATTTGGTAAGCTGAAAATGTTTGCGGGCCGACTATTCAGCCTGGCATTTTTCTGAACGGTCTTTAATAATTTCACCGGGCATCAGCATTGTGACCTCTTAGCTCACCTTTGTAGCATTTTTATTTGACCCGCAGGGTCTTGTGAAAAAGCGCTGCTGTACTGTTGAAACAGCTTCCAGTTGCTTCACTATTGCACAGTGTTTGCTTCCACTTACCTTTTTGAGGTCAGCATGTTTCGTCCAGCAGTGCCTTTTAATTTTATATTCTTTGAAAAGAGCCACAGTGTCTTGGTAAATTGGGCAGACGCAGTTGTTATGGATCTTGGTGAAAAAATACTCCAATTTCCATTTATCCTGGAAGCGGCAGCCCACACTGTCAACTTTCTTCTTTTTTTTTAAATTTAGGTCACCATGTCCGAAATGGGTAAAGCTAAAATTCTCACAGACCGCCAGGGGCAAGGTGGCCAAAAGGCTACTGCCATCATCTGGTGAAATGGTGATTTTTTTTCTGTACAAATATATTTATTCTGCGTTCAACAATACTGCCTGTTTTTGGTTTTACAACTAACAAAATCATCATGCACGGCTACTTATTTTTTTGCTTTCACACGACTGGCCTGTGATGTCTCTTTTGTCCAAAACAGAGCCAACTGAACTGAAACCCGAAACGCCTTCCTTCAAGCGACAAGGCAACGTTTCCGACATACCAGTCTCATCATGCGGATCCCGTTCGGCCCCTCAGCATTTCTTCTGGCTTCTAAGACTGTTTGCGCCTTTGTTATTGTACATCATAGTGCATTTGTATGTGTTTTATTACTCCAGCTGTGTAAGCAACCTCCATGTTGACAATGGCAGTCCAAACACAAACAGAATAGGTTTTTAATGATGTGATAATTAGGGAAAAGACACACATGCACACACACGTTTTAATTATTACACTCCACGTCCCGTTTTGTGCATTGAGATGAGCTTTGAGATGCATGTGTCTCAGTAGCAGCTGTTAGCAGGCCAGGTGGCTGAAACACACACACACACTGACCCCTATACCTTTAACTTTATTGCACGGTCATAAACAAATACAAACAGGTCCTAAATTAACAGGCCTGATTGAGGAGTGTTGGACGGACAAAATCTCGTTAGCGGGCATTCAGTACTTCCAAGCTGCCAAATTCCACATTGGGGCATGTTTGACTTGATAATTGCAGCGGTACTAGTTGCAGCCAATGCACATGGGGAAAATGGGAAAAAATATGGATGTATGATAACTACAAGACTGATGATTATCAAAGAGATAACGGCCAAATTTCATGTCACAGTTATCGACCAGATAGAAAAAGAAGACCCATTAATTAGTCATTTGACGCCACGCTACTATATGCATTCAGCCTATTTAACACACAAGATTCAAAGCATTTATGCTCCTTGTCAGGGACTTCAAGGCCTTCTCTGCTGTTCAAACAAATATCTGAATCATGATATGTTAATTATGTTTTTTTCCATGAAAACATACTAAATAATTAGAATATATTTTTAGAATAGAATAGAATAGAATAGAATAGCATGGAATAGAATAGAATAGAATACAACACCTTTGTTGTCATGAGGTCAGGAAATTCAAAGCTGCCCCATACTGTACACATGCAGAAAATGCCTTCCTGAGTTAAACAAAATTAATTTGAGCAATGGTGTTTGGATCTAGTAACCTCCTCCCACACAAGGGCCCCAATCAGGTTTGGAAGTGAGCACAGATTCCCCATACACCGGTCCCCTGTTTGTACACCATTCTCTTCTACCACCAGGCTATGTTTGTTTGTGTATGTTTAAGATTTTCTTTGTTACTTTGATCCATTTATTTTCCAATTCCAGTTTTGGTCTTTGTTTTTTGTTTGTACAGTTCCTTGTTTTCTGAACCCACTTTTTTTTGCCACTTGGTACCTTCGTTGGTTATTAAATGAATTCCCTCCTTTTGAGCACCCCTGCATCCAGTTCCTGCATCCCCCACATGGGTTCATTTACCACCGAAACGTAAAGAATGACTCAGACAAAAGTACCCAGGGAGGGGTCCCATGTCCCTGTCTCAGCGGCAGCTTCTAGTTCCTGTCCTGACGGCGAGGGGTAGGACCCTCGGCCGCACCTTGTTTCCTGTCCTGGCAGCGAGAAGAAGGCTCCTTGTCCGTGCCCTAGTTTACTATCCTGGTGGCAAGGGAAGGCTCCTCGGTCGCGCCCTGGTTTCTTGTCCTTGCGGTGAGTAAAAGGCCCCTTGGCCGCTCCTAGTTTCCTGTCTCAGCAGCAAAGGGCAAAGACCTTCAGCCACCTCAGGCCTTAAAAAGGCATCTTTTCACATCTTGAAAGAGTCGCTTTTTTAACTTTTAAACCAAACCTTAAAAGGAGACAGATAATAAGGACCCACGTGGAAATTTTAGACACAAATTTTCAAAATGTTCTCTTTTTATGATGAAGTAGTATGCTTTTGTACTGCATTGAAATATGTCACTGCCTACTTTATGCCGTGAGTGTGTAACTTCTTCATTTGGGCTCCAGCACCCCTGGGACCCTACTGAGGATAAGAGGTGCAGATAATGGATGGACGGATGGATGTTCAAGACTATAAGGTGCATTTTTTACAAAGGCGCTCTGCTAGCAACTTGTTTTGAAACCTTTATTTATGAACATAATGAAGGTCAAAAAAAGCCTCAATGATCTTAAGTAATTGCGTGAGGCAGACAAGTCTAAAGTGGTACATTTGTTGATATGGGACACAGGCTCTGGCATAATTATTATTTCAGAAATTTGATCAAATCATCTAACGTAACACAGTTAAATAAAATGCTTGGAAAATATGGATTGTGTTTGGAGAGCAGGTTTGGCAGCTTTGCTAAGATTTTGTCTTAAAATATATTTGTAATGGCTCTCTCCCCCCCAAAAAATCAAAATATTTTTCTGTTATGGCTCTCTATATCAAAAAGGTGCCTGACCCCTGGGTTAGGGTATGTAGCATTTAATTATAATTAATCAATTAGATTTCGAAATCTGTTTATGGTCCATTAGGCACATCTTTGAATTCCTAAACCATCCTAAACCAGGCTGGATCTTTAACACAATTCAGGAAGGATGCTTCCAGGTCCCATACTTAATTGCAAACGTTCGAATCGATTGATTATTAGATCCATTAATGGGAAGTGGAGGAGGAGAAGGATTTTTTGGTTGAACAATTCTGCAGCAGCTGTCATCCCACTGATGAACTCTCCAATGGCTACAAGCAATTCCTGACGCTCCGGCAGCTGCTAAAGGTCAGTGGATCACCAAAGTCGTTATGATGCCGTCCTGATGAATGGCATCACAATCAATTTGATGCGCAAATACGTGAAATGAAAATAGATAGCATGCTTGTTCTGTTATTTTTATGGTGGTATTTTGTGGACAGTATTCAGTTTTTGAATACTAAATCTGATAATATGCATTGAAAAACCTGCAATGTAATCCGGTTAGCTAAGGGGACACTAGGGTTGCACAAGAGTTGCACCAAACTAACAACCTTTTAGGTTCAGAGCTTTGGGGGCACTGAGCCCTCAAAGTGTCTTGGTGTTTTTGTTTTGTTTTTAATTTCACTAAACGTGATATAAGATGCAATATGCCATTATGATAAAGTTTTAATTGAAATATTTTGCTAAAGGATCTTTATTTTTAAAAGGCCGTTTTTATTACTTAAATGTTCCTTTTTTAAATTGCATTATGGCCCTCTTGGGCTTCCATAACAACATACTCTCAACTCCACAGACTCCGCCGCTATACTGCAAGTGACACGCGCCGGACGAAAGGGGAGTGGGTAGCGGGCAGGAGTGGTGCTAGGAATCAATGAACTGAACCATTTCCAGGCAGTGGTGTATTTCCGCTGCGTTGTTCATATTTTTGTTTTGTCTGCCTTATTTTCTATTTTAGCTAGTTTTTCATTATATTTAAGCATATCCCATCCTTTATTAGGGAAAATAGATTTTTGGAAATGCCATCATTTTTGGGGGTGCTTGGGTTGAACTGGGGCCCAAAAATTGAGCTGATTATGCCCGTGCCAACAACCATATTTTATTGGTAGTACTTTATTTCACAATTCACATATGACTTAACCGCATAGGTTGTTAGGGCACCAATGAGGACACAACTCTGGACAGCCTTCCCCACTGTTGACGGTCCCTGGCCTGTTCTTGGGTCCTGGAAAAGTATGCACCAGTCCATTCCTTAATGTTTTTTGCCCAGTTCTTTTTCGGTCTTCCTCTCCTCCCACCCCCTTGGACTGTGCCCTGGAGAATTATCTTGGTCAATCCTGATGATTTCCGTTTCCGTCTTTCCAAGATATTTAAATTTGGTGACAGGTTCTAGCTCTCTGTGGTTGATGGTGATTTTTGTGGCGATACCCTGGGGATTCCTCTAATTACTTTTGTTTTTTCTGTGCTGATTTCCATCCCATACTGGGTTGATGCTTTGTCCAGGCGATTGACCACTTCTGAGTTCCTGTTCATCTCCTGCGAATACGGCAATATCATCAGCAAAACGGAGGTTAGCGATGTTGTGTTCCCAATAGTGACTGTTGCTCCAGAGCTTTGGACGTGATCCTCTCAAGGAAGATGACGAATAAAGTTGGAGAGAGAATGCAGCCTTGTCTCACACTGACTGTGGTCCAAAACCACGCTTCAATGGTACCATTGGTAAGTAGCGCGCTGTTGGCATTGGCATACAGTTGTTCAGTGGCCTGAAATAGTTGTTATTTCTGCATTGTGGCCCATAAAGCGGCTTGCAATACTCTGTCAAACGCCTTTTTAAAATCAACAAAAATGTGATAGAGCCTTCTCTGGTGTTGAAATTTCTCAAATAGGATGTGCGGATGTAAAAATCTGTTCTGTGATGCTCCTTCCCTCCCTGAATCCTGCCTGTTCTTCGGTTAGGATGTTTTCATCCTGTGGTTTCAGTATGTTCAGTAGGGCCTTTAGCATAACTTTACTTGCATGGCTGATGAGACTGATGGTTTTGTATTTGGAACATAGTTGAAAGTTTGCCACATCTTTCTGCAAATCTTTGTCAAAATGTCTACAATTTTCTCACCACCATTTCGTATTAGTTCTGATGGGAAGTTGTCGATTCCTGGAGACTTTCCATTCCTCAGTGAGTTAATTGCCTCTACCTCTTCTGTGAGAAAAGGGAAGTCGTCACTTTCCCCTCGGCCCAGACTTCTTAAGAACTTCAAGGTCTCCCTGTGTTGGGTGGTTGTAGAGTTTGGAGCAGTATTCTGTCCATCTATTCACAAACTCTTTTTCTTCAGTTCCCTTTTTCCCTGCCTTATCTTGAATGCTGCTCAATTTCGCCTGTTTTATTTGTGTTTGGTCTTTTACAATCTGGAAGGCTTTCTCTGAAATTATCTTGTTGAGGTACTCTTCTAACGGCAAAGTTGGTCTTTCTCCTTTGCTTCTCTAAAGCTTTTTTCCTGTTGCTGCTTCATACTTGGCTGCTACTCCAGGTGGTTTTCGTTTCTGTAAGTCTTAGTCACTCGAGGTCAAACTTGATCCGTGACTTTTTGACCTTCTGGAGGCAAACACCCAAGTTCAACATGACCAGGTCGTGATCGCTAACTAACCTCAACTCCTTGATATCTGCACGTGCTTGCTTTCTTTATTCCACTTTCTAACGTTGTAGTCAACCTGACTGTGGTGAATTCCATTCGGATGGTATCATGTCCATTTTCTGGAGTTATTGTGGTTGCCAAGGATGTTTGCCAGCACCAAGTTGTTAGAGCTAGCTAGTTCAATAATCCATAGTCCTTTTACTGTACCTTATTTACCATGTATATATTGTAATCCCTGGCTACTTTTTAGTTCATAGCCTTAGTGTATCACGCGTTCAAAACAATTCCGTGATCCCAAATTGCATATTGTAGAGATCAGGGGCCAGCAAAATGGATTTTTGTCAGGCTTGGCGGATCTTTTTTGCTGCTTTGTCCATCATAAAGATCCATTATCCCTGATTGCATATTGCTGAGAGCGGTGACCAGCAGAAGGCACTTTTTTGTTGGTTTGTATTTATATGTTAAAGAGGACCTCACGTGATTTAATGAGATTTGTTCAATAAATCACTGTTAATGTCAACAAGTAAATGGTGTCGTGTGAGACTGACATTTACCATCTATTTTGCAGGTAAAACAACAAGAACAAAAAAAAAAAAAAAAAATATATATATATATATATATATATATATGTATATATATAAATATGGGTGCAGCACGGCGGCGCAGTGGTTAGCGCTTGTGCGGCACAGTTCATGTCATGGGAACCTGTCGTGGGTTCAAATCCAGCTCCAGACTTTCTGTGCGGAGTTTGTATGTTCTCCCCGTGCTTGCGTGGGTTTCCTCCGGGCACTCCGGTTTCCTCCCACGTTCCAAAAACATGCATTTCAGGTGAATTGGCCGGTCCAAATTGTCCATATGTGTGAATGAGCGAATGAGTTGTCTGTCCCTGTGTGCCCTGCGATTGGCTGGCAACCAGTTCAGGGTGTCCCCTGCCCACTGCCTGGAGATGGCTGGGATGGGCTCCAGCCTCCCCGCGACCCTAATGAGGATAAGCGGTACGGCTAATGAGATGAGATATATATATATATATATATATATATATATATATATATATATATATATATATATATATATATAACAAATGAACCCAGAGAGGGTTATTTGGTAATTATTTATTTCATAAATAGTGTTATTTATTTCCTGGCTTTTTTCAGTGAAAAGCCTAGAGAGGGTTATTTGGTTATAATTTATTTCATTAATAGTGTTATTTATTTTCTGACTTTTGTTATGTGAAGAATCCAGAAAGGGTTATTTGATTGTGGCCTTCTGGAAAACAATACATTTTTACATTTAGGCACTCCTGCAATCATCACACTTTTTTTGTTACAAACTGACCCCGGCCCCTCATCAGAGAAGGGAAAAGTTATGTGGCCCTCACAGGAAAAAGTTTGGGGACTCCTGCTCTAACCCATTAACCCTCTAACCCTCTAACCCAATGATTTTCAACCACTGTGCCGCGACATAATAGTGCAGGTGTGGCGAACACGCGTCAGGTGTGCCGTGAGAAATTATCCAATGTCCCTTTTTAAAAATGAAAATTATATCTATACATTTATTTATCCTTTTCTGCAAATATTATGTCATTGTCAAGTGTCTGTGCTGTAACAACTGGGGGTATTATAAATTATATTGTAATTAAACATACTGTTCAGTGTCACTTCATAACATTTTTGGTTAGTAGTGTGCCGCAAAATTTTTCCAATGTATAGAACGTGCCCTGGCTCAAGGAAGGTTGAAAACATTGTTCTAACCATCTAACCCCCTAACCCTTTAACCCTCCAAACCTCTAACCCTAACCTTAACCTTCTAACCTTCTCACCCTAACCCCCTAACCCAACCCTAACCCCGCAACCCTAATCCCTAACCCTAACCTTACCATATCCCTAACCCTAACCCTTTACCACTTACACTAGCACCAATCCTAAACCAATCTCTGACCCTAGTCCTAACCCTGCTCCAACCCTAACACACACTCCTACCCCTCAATCCCTAACCATAACCATTTAACCCTCTTAACTTATCCCTTACCCTAACCCTAAACCTTAACACCAACCTTAACCCTCTAACCTTAACCCTAGTGCTCTAACCCTCCTTCTAACCCCTAACCCCTTGCCCCTAACCACTAATTCTCTATCCCTAACCTAAAACCTACCCCTACTATCTCCTTTGCCCTCTCCTTCTATTCCTTCACTTAACATTTTTTCCTATTCTTTTTCCCCTATCCCTCCCTCTATCTGGCCCCCTTTCCCTTCTCCTTTTTTCTTATTACGTCGCAAGTAGCCCCCCCCTCCCCCTCTCTCCCTCTCTCTTCGGGCTGCAGCGCTTTGACGCACCATGCTTGCTCAGCCGGGTTTGTGGTGTGGTGCTAAACACTCTAGCGGATTGGTGTCCTTCTCACCGAGACCACTGCCGGGACCTGCCAATGACGGGAGGACTGAAACTACATCCACATCATTTTTTCTAAATCGGTTTTTTTTTGTGGAGGACTCAAGAGGAAGCGTGCTATTCTTCACCGTGCGGTGTTGTGACTCTTACCTGGATTTTGCGCGCGTAAGGGCCTGACCACGTGCTAAAGGGGGTGCGTAAAGGTGCGCCAGTGACAAGATTGCGTGGATCGGGTCAAAAACGGCTTACAGACGGGGAGATTCGGACTCTGCGCGCTGCGGACATGTGGAACTTTGCACCGCTGTAGCACAGCCAGAGTCGCTCCGAGCTCTCTCCCAGGGGGAGACCCCGCTCCCAGTTTTGACTCCTAACCCATTAGGGAGCTCCCAATGTAAATTTAGGACGTGAAACTTTAGAGAGGACGAGGAGGACGTTATATCCCGCTGAGTTTGCGGAACACTTTCCAGGATCCTTTTTCATTTGCCCCTCACCCCTTTTGCGCTTCACTCTTGGCACTTGCCGCAATGCCGGGAGCCCCGAATCACAGGAACCCCGGCCGAGCTCCGTGTTCCGCGATGATGAGGCTGTTGGTGGGCGTCCTGGCCGTCGCACTTTGCAGCCGGAGCGTTGACGGACAACCGTGCCCGACTCAGTGCTCCTGCACCGGGACCACTGTGGACTGTCACGGGCAAGGGTTGCGCAGCGTGCCCAGGAATATTCCACGCAACACGGAGAGATTGTAAGTACTCGTAGTTATTTTACTTTTTCTTACAATTTGCGTAGATTTGCATGTTTTCATTCAATCTTTCTTTAAATTGATTTTCTAATTTACATTTTAGCCAACAAATGCAACGACATAAATGTGAACTCAGATTTTATACAAAATCAATGTAACCGAACAAGGTAATACTAAACAAACATCAATCTGTGAGTGAAAGGTCGTGCATGCACGATGCGGTCTTGTTCTGCGGTTTCGTGCTGTTGAATGAGCACGGCGCTCGAGACCACATCGGTTTTGTCTGCAGACCGGCGAGTTAATAAAAAACGGATTTAGAAGTTAAACAGGCTGCATTCTATTAAGCGAAAATTGAATTAAATGTGGCTTGGATTCTTTGTTACGAGAGCATACCTGTTAACCCTAAGTTAGTAAAATATCCCTAAAAAATGGGACTTCACCCAAAGAATCAGATCATTGTTTATGTTCTATTATTCGTTTTAAATATTGTTACCACGACTGTTCACTTGTCACACTTCCAGTCATGTCATTGTTTTTATTACTTGTCTGTACCAGGGGCATTTTTGGTTTAGAGTTTAGGGGGTGCTAAGCACCCAGAGCTGGCTGGTTCAAATATAAATAGGTAATAAATAATACAACAAAAAAAATAATGATTTACCTTGGTGTTCTCTAACACAAACTGTTTTATTAAGCCAGAGTTTGAAAAATGCTACAATTTATGGGGGTGCTTGAGCGCCCCGAAAAAGAGCTGGTTATGCCCATGGTATGTACTTATACTTTCTACTTTTACAATATTTAAATAAATTCATATATTTCTGGGAGTATGATTGTTTTGAAACATTTAAAGAAAAACTTCCATGAAATATGATTAAATTCTATAGGTTGACACTAATCAAGTTTATTGTAAAGTATCCGTTCGCCATGTCACGACTTTTAAATCTGCAGTGCATTGCAGATATTTTTCTGTTAATAGGTGAACTGACATCTGTTTCCTTGGGTGCCCACTGGAGCAATCCGAGCAAATAGATTACAAAAATAAATAACCCCGTATTAATACAGCTTGCGAGCAATTTGATCAGGACGCAAGCACATTATGAAAATATATTTTTACACATTTAACTTTTGACATTAGTTAAAGTTGATTTCATTCTTGTCATCCACCAAAGTTGAAAACATACAGTGCTTGTTTGCTCCAAAATTGTGCTCCTTTGCTGCGTCCCCTTCTGTTTTCAAGTTGTGCAGCTGGTACGTGTCCTAAGAGAAACATGGTCATGAGTTAAATTAACCAAAATTGTTTGGTTTGGTTTATTTTATGTATTTTTGAAATGTATTACGGATTGCCATGGAACAGATAAACTGCAAAAATTGAAGGTATACCTTGTGATCGAAATGAAATATTTAAGCAAAAATTTGACACTGTGCAAATTTAATGTACTCGCCCATTGCTGTTTTTGTCTTTCAGGGATCTGAACGCAAACAACCTTACGAAAATCACTAAGGCCGATTTTTCCGGTCTGAGAAACCTGCGTGTGCTGTAAGTGTTTTTTGCCCCAGTACCCCACTCCCCCTCTTTTTTTTTGCAGACTGCATGACTGCAATGCTTTTACATCTCTGTTTATATAGGCACCTGTTAATCTGCTAGTATAAGTGTCAGGAGGGGTCTTATTTTAAATGCTGGGGCCCGGGGTGCGTCGCAGTGATTAAAAGGGCGAGGAAGGGATGGAGATGAGGAGAGAGGAAGGTTGTCATTACGCGCAATGAAGAAGGCGGGGGAGTCAAGTAAGAACAGGTTGCTAGCACAAAGTCCAAAAGTGAATGGCAGCGACTACACATTGTTAGAATTCCTCAGCAGATTATCTTCATGTTTAGTGTGTTGATGTGTGTGTGTGTTCTTATAAAGCTCGTTTCCGGTCATTGGAACGCATATCAAGCAACAGCTTCAAACTGGGCAGGCTTTTCACGGGTGCTTGAAATCATTGATAATTCTTGAATTTTAATGTTTTGTTTTCAAGTTCAGGAACATGCTTGAATTTTGGGTGAATTGCTTGAAAATGCTAGAAATTGTTGCCATTGTTCTGTTTCCTGGCAGTCTGACTTTATAGACCATGCAATAAATGAAGAAAATTTGTCTTGTAAAGGGTCACCTCTCACTAATGGTTGCACCCAAGTGGACAGCTCTGTTTATAAAACCGTCTATTTTGGCTCGACTCACTGAGAAGAGTTGGCTCTATTAGTTTCTTACATTTTTTGTTTTTTCAATGATATATTGTCAATAATGATAAAACATTATGCACCAAATCAGTTAGTAATTCGTTTTTTCATGTTTTGCAGAGGATCCCCGAAAAACACATGGAATCAAAAATTGTCAGGTCCACAAAGAATGAGTAAAATAAATATCAATTTAAAGTCAAACAACGACACAAAATCCGTGAAAATGCAAAAGTCAAGACACGTCATGTTTATTTGTATAGCACTTTATCACAAGGAGTCTCAAAGCTGCGCAGACCACAGATTATTGCAAACTGCAGACTACACCCCTTCGGTGCTAAAAATAAATGGTTAAATGCAAAGCAATTAACTATCCATCCATCCATTGTATGCACCGTTTATCTTCAGTAGGGTCGCGGGGGTGCTGGAGCCCATCCCAGCTATCCTCGGGCAGTTGGCAGGGGACACCCCGAACTGGCCGCCAGCCAGTCGCAGGGCACACAGGGACAGACAATTTACTTGCTCATTCAGACCTAGGGACAATTTGGACCGGCCAATTAACCTAACATACATGTTTTTGGAATGTGGGAGGAAACCGGAGAGCCCGGAGTAAACCCATGCAGGCACGGGGAGAACATGCAAACTCCAAACAGGTGGTTTGATCTCATGACCTCAGAACTGTGACGCACACACGCTAACCACTGCTCCGCCATGCTGCCCAACAATTAACTATTTACATACAATTAATTTTTAACAATTTAGACATAAATTTTCTGAAAAACACACAAAAAAGGGAAGAATTAATCTCAGTTAATAGCAGCCCATTAACACAAAAAGATGGTAGATCATAGAGGAGAACAGCTCAAAATAGCACAAAGTATGTGCGAGTGACTTTATTGAAGTCATCAGAGTCAACAGAAAAAAAGTTATTTTGAGCCACGCTGGATTTTTTTCCTTTGAAATGACTGGAAAAAATGGCCTTGAAAGTGCTTGAAAAGTGCTTTAATTTGGCCATGAAAAAGGTCTACAAACCCTGGCTGTGGTTCACTCAGCACCTCTTAAGGGAATGGCAGTCAAAGCTACGACAAGTTAGATGCCCTCCAAATTGGATGATAGATGAGTCAGCATCGGGTTTTCAAAGTCGATTCCCATCAATTTTCTTCTCTATCATTCAGTTAGCGCACCCTAAGCGTTGCTAGCTTGTGGGCTGTCATCTCATATTGCGATCTCTTGTTACATGTTGTCAAACTTCTCTTTTTTACGACATTAGGATGATTTTACTAGCTTTTTAAAATTTATTTTCCAAGACATATCTCACTTTTTTCGTTTTTTCTTCCCTACAGGCAGCTTATGGAGAACAAAATCAGCACGATTGAGCGAGGAGCTTTCCAGGACCTGAAGGAGATGGAGAGATTGTGAGTGGCTTTTTTTGCATCAATATAACTGTCGTATTCAGGAGAAAATCGCATGTACAGTAGTAGTAGTGAATGCAGCTACTTACTGGCCAATGGAAGCGGCTCCCCCACATTTCTGAACAACAATACAGTAGGATTTACAGGAATCGGTGCGGTTAATTGGCCTCAATCACCACTTTTTTGAATCTAACATGTTTTTCTAGTGCAGAAGACCCCCTGGATACAACATTAATTAGTTCTTTTGGTGAGGATCATAAGGGGTAACTGTCCATGGTGGGGGATAGATCCTTATGGTAATTAGCTAATGTGGTCCAAACCCTGATAGACCAGGTAAAATCATTAAAATTAATAAACAATAAGAACTGCTTATATGTCATAGACGTGTATATGATTACGTTGCATAAATGAATATACATGTAAAAGTAAAATCAAATATAATGCACCTTTGGTGTGACTTGAGCTAGTTTGGTGGAATAACCAGTGGATGCAGAGGGGGTTGGAGACTGCAATGGCAGATTAAACATTTAACTCATTTTAAAACTTCCACTTGTGAGGATTGTCATGCCCTTAGAAGACCTTGTTGCTTTGATCGCCTGCTTATTTTTAATAATAGTGCCTGACCATCGATAGGTTTTAGCCATATTCCTTAGGACTTGCAGAAATGGGTGCAGTTGATTGGCTTCATTCACCACTTTTTCTACACAAACTTATTTTTCTAGTGCACTAGACCACCGGGATACAACATTAATCCATTCTGAGGTGGGGATAGTGAGGTGAAACTGTCGCATGGCGGGGAATAGATCCCTATGTAATTAGTTTATGCGTTCCAATCCCTGTAGACAAGGTGAAAAGTTTTTCCTATATGTTATTGATGTGCATATGATTAAATTGCATGAATAAATTTAAATGTAAAGGCAAAACTAAATTCTAATCCACCGTTGGTGTGACTTGAGCTGGTACTGTGAAATAGCAGGTGGATGCAGAGGGGGTTGAAGTCCGATTAAAATGTAACTGATTTTCCTGATTATAGTGCCCTTAGAAGATTGTTTTTCTTTACAGTATCACCTGCTTATTTTTAGTGATAGTCCCGATCATTGATTGGTTGTGGTCATATTACTTAGCAATGGTAAAGATGCATGTGCCTTCTTCTCTTGATAATCACTAGCTTTTTTTCCATGGTTATCATCTTCTTTGGACCTGTAGCTAATACCGCATTCCACATAGTGACGCGAAAATATCATAAGCTAGGGTCGTTATGGACGTTAGGTGTTTCTACTTTAGTAACAGTGACGCAATGTTGTTTTTCTGAAATAGCTAAAGCTACCATTTAAGATATTCTCTGTTCTGTTCTGGCAGTCCCATTCCTTGATTTAGACCATACTTTTGCTAACACAGCCACTAGCAGTTTTAACGAATAATATTGCTTTGATTGCTAGCTTTACTTGACCCTCTGGCATGATTTTTGCTAAATAATTTAACAGCTAATGTTTTATTGGCCTTAACTACTAATTGTAATGCTAGCATTGTCGACCTGGTGGATTCTAATGATATTGTCTTTGCATTTATGCCTAGCTACTTTTTTATCTTTTAGGAAAACATGAAAGGAAAAACTGATCAGAAACGTGCCAATTAGTGGAATCATGATAACATAGAGATCATAAATGAGGCTTATAACAAACTGGGATGTGATATTTTGTCGTATCGCCCAACCTTCCTTTAACGTTTGGAGATGATGAAATTGCAATGAGCAATTGTTGGGGTTCATTGGCTGGCATTTAGTATCCCAGCCTGAGGCAGTTATGGCATAATTAAGCCCCGGTTTTCTGAAAGCGGCACAGCGAGTCTGGCATCAAGACAACAGCAACAGGGAAGTAGGGGATGCGGACCCCCTATTGTGTGGACTATCAACCTTGCTGGATGTTTGAGCAACTTGAGCATTTTCAAATGTGTGTTGTCGGACCAACAAGAAATGACTTGCTAGAACGCAGTCGGCATTTTGGGTCTGATAAGATTTAAGGAGAGCTTTTAAGAATGGTTGAAAAATGTTTGTTAGTTTTTCTTTTGGGCTATTTTGCTTTCTTTCTCATCATACAAATTGAACAACAGTGATGGGAGTGATAGTTGTTTGAGGTGAATTAGTTTAAAAGGAACATTTCAAAAGTTTTGCTCGCTGCTGCGCTCGCTCACTGAGTTGTTCACAAATTGTAAGTGGCAGCACGTTCCCTCATTGAGTTTTTTGTAAATTGGAAAGAGAGGAGCATTTCGCTCAATGAATTGCCCACGGACTGCTAAAAAACCCATGCTCACTTACTGAGTCATTTGCAGTGGTGGGCACGTTACTTAAAAAAAGTAATTAGTTATTATTGTTCCTCTCTACTTCTTCCAAAAAGTGACTAAGTTAGTGACTGAATTACTATATAGTAGGGGTCTCCAACCTTTTTCATGCCAAGAGATAATTGTTGTTACTTATTGTAAAGGAAACTCAGTTTGATAACTTATCACGTTATTACTTTGTTGTTACAATGTTATTACCAGGTTAATTATTGGAAATAGGGTTAGATAGATTCAGTCAATCACCGAAAAAATAATTTTACTATGAAAACACATTGACCCAGAACTGGTGAACTATTTTCAGAATGGGTCTGCGAGCACCTCAGCTGTCTTAGGTGCTACCCTGGCAGGAACATTGTTGGAGACCCCCTCTCTATAGTATAAGTAACAAGTTACCAGCAAAAGTAACTATTACAGTTCCATTAAAAATAAGTGTCACAGAATTTTAAAATTTCTGAGCAAATACGAAACACAGTGGTGTCTTATTTGACCGGAGTTTACTTGAAGAGATGAGAACTCTAGGAGTATTTTTAGAAACGTGTTTTGTTTTTCAAAAAAAAAAGAAACAAAAGAAAAATACAATACCAATAGAAAAAAGAGAAAAAAGAAGAAAAATAATAAACTTTACATTTTTACAAATACAATTACACTGAAAAACATAGGAAATATAATTGAAATAATTATAAATTTAGCAAAAAAGCTAAAATAATCGTAATCGTATATTATGCTCAACAAATTTAAAGTCGGGCATTACGGCGGCGTAGTGGTTAGCGCGTGTGCGGCACAGTTCTAAGGTCTTGGGAACCTCCTGTGTGGGTTCAAATCCAGCTACCAGACTTACTCTGTGGAGTTTGTATGTTCTCCCCGTGCTTGCGAGGGTTTCTTCAGGGCACTCCTGTTTCCTCCCACATTCCTCCCACATGGATGGGCTCCAGCACCCCCGTGACCCTACTGAGGATAAGCGGTGCAGCTAATGAGATGAGATGAAATTTAAAATCAACATCACAGATTCCCCCTAAAAATGCATAGGGACCTATAACAAGGGAAAAAAGGCATCTCGGGGGGTATCAGTTGTTGATTTGTGGGGAGCGGGATCCTTTCTTTCAATTGCACGAGCCAGTTTATAGAGTGCTTCGAGGTCCTAAGATTACCCACAATGCATTGCTGGCGCCCATTTTGGAAGTCCACAAAGCTTTTCACTTCATTGTTATTGTTCAGCGAACCAGTTAGATTCTACATTACGTACATTACATTACATTACGAATACGTATTGTTGGCTGTTGTAGCCGAGGGGAAAAGGGTGGGAAGGGCTTCTTTAGACTTCCGAAGTGTGTTTACGATCAGGGGATTGAAGCTCAGGAGAAAAGTGAACGGCGAAGACGAATGTGGCTGGCAGCTATCAACCGGTCGAATTTGCCAAAGCTTGACTGTGTTCGTGTTTGTTCTGACCACTTTCTGACAGGTAAATTTAATTATTTATGATGTAGAAATACATTTTTAAAAGGTTATGGGACATGTGTACTTCATGACAACAGCTCGACGACCCCAAACTACTTTTATAACATATATGTGAGGTATTTCGCCGAAAACGACATTTAAAAACCGAACAAAACTCTGTTTCTCATTCGTACACTATTTTGGTGGAGAAATTCAACGCGGTTTCAGGGAAAGAGAGTCTCCTTTCCTTAGTCAACTCGCGTCAATACAGGATTTAAAGCCCCCGAAAGCTAAGCTAACTTAGCCACCGCTGCGCCGTTCGGAGAAGCGTTGCCTTTCCCGGGTTGTTCAACATAGAACAAAAGGGAAGCAACATGAGAACAACAGTCCCCTAAACCTGCAACACAGTTGCAATGGGCACACAGAATCGATGATGACTTGTCAACAATGATCCATGGTTGTAAACTTGGCTGAGACAAACTCTGAGAATGTAGAATTTTCCCTTTCACAGTCTTGTTTTCATCACCTTCGCTTGTGTGCACAGACACATCCCGAACCCAAACAGACACAAATCTGTCGTAGGCTTCCATACTTTTGTAATTTTGAAAATCCTTCAGTTCACCAAAGGGACTTGGGTGGAAAATAAGATAGTTAACAAGTTCGATGTAAGTCACACACGGCAACAAATCAGGATCAGACTTCCTGTCCTTGTTTTTAATTTTGTAGGGATCCAATTTTCCAATAAAATGCAACTTCGCAGCGTACCGCTCGCGTGCTTGCTTGTCTAAACTCTCCACATAGTTTTCCATAGTGTTGATGGACAAAATCCGTACACAAACGAAGCTAGTTGAGTAAATAAATAGACAAACTGAGTAAATATTTGCTCCTCTCGCTATCACCGCTTGTAATCGACAGACTACCAAGATGGCGGCACGAAGCCATGTTACTATTTTTAGCACAAAGCGCGGAGCCCTCTATAGACATGTTTTGTTCACAAACGACACAGGTCGTGGTGCTGGCAAATATATGGCTTACATTTTTCGAGAATCAGACCTTATTTGCCTTTTCGAATCATCTGCACTCAGGAAAGGAAACCTTGTTTGAAAATTGTAGCACAAAAAACCCATCAGGTGGCGCTAATTAATACATACTGTCGATTTAATCTTTCACATTAAGGCGAGGGCCTAAACTATCATTCTCCGGGCTGCGAGTTTCAGACCTCTACCGTAAAGCATTTTCTTAACGTCCAGGGACCCAAACTCGCAGCATGTATACTCAGAAGCTGGAAATACTTGCATTTTCAGAAACTTAATCATTCACAGAATCAAACGCTGAAAACATTTTTACCCAGCGGATCACCTGTAAAGACATTAAAGTTTCCTGATCATTACGTCATTTGCACATTTAAAAATTGCAGCACATAAACTCACTTAGTCATTTATTATTTCCTTAATGATTCGTCTACGTTCACTTCCTGAGTCATTCATGAAAGGGTGAGCGATAGAATGTTCCAAACTTAAACGAGAAGAACGTTCACTTAACAAATTGGCATAAGAAAAAAAAATGCATTGACACTTTCACAAACGGAATCATTAGCATGCTCACAAATTGAATTAATTGTAAACTAAAAAGAGCATTCACTCATCGTCTCTCTTTTAGAAGACGATTTTAAATGAAGTGCTTGAAAATGCTTGAAATTGATGCCATTGCCATGTTTCTTTGCAGTCCGAACACATATAAATAAATAATAATTCAAAAATAGTGCGTGAAAATGACACCGACACACCTGCTCTGGTGGCACCGCCCCCTCCTGGTCGCACCCACGAGGACTGCTCTATTTAGAAAAAAAAACGGTCTTTCGGCTCTGCTCCCAAGTGGCTCCTCAGGTTTTTTTTATAAATTACATTTTATAAATTATCAATAATGATAAAACATTATGCTACAGATTATTTGGTAATTGTTAATGTAATTAGTAATTAGTTATTCATAAAAAGGTGAGCGATAGAATGTTCAGGGAATCCCTGCAAAACATATGGAATATAAATTAAAATATTGACAGAGCTACAATTTTTTTTTGTAAAATACCAAACAATTGTTGCTTTTTAAACACTGAACAAATTTAAAATTGAACAACATCATAAAATCAATGAAAATGCACAACAATAGAATAAAAATCTAAAATACCAACACTCCTGTGCTATAAATAAATGATAACATACAAAAACAATTTCTAATTGCATTATAACGAAGATCCTCTGAAAAACAGGCAAAAAAATTATAAATTACAATAGGTAAAACCGGCAGCACGGCGGCGCAGTGGTTAGCGCGTGTGCGGCACAGTTCTAAGGTCTTGGGAACCTTCTGTGTGGGTTCAAATCCAGCTACCAGCCTACCTGTGCGGAGTTTGTATGTTCTCCCCGTGCTTGCGTGGGTTACCTCCGGGCACTCCGGTTTCCTCCGACATTCCAAAGACATGCATTTCAGGTGGATTGGCCGGTCCAAATTGTCCCTAGGTGTTAATGAGCGAGCGAGTTGTCTGTCCCTGTGTGCCCTGCGATTGGCTGGCAACCAGTTCAGGGTGTCCCCTGCCCACTGCCCGATGATTGCTGGGATGGGCTCCAGCACCCCCGCGACCCTACTGGGGATAAGCGGTGCAGCTGATGAGATGAGATAAGTAAAACCAAAAGAAAAAGCTTTGGCAATTGCCCTTACCTGCGCTCATTCGTTCAGCCCCAAGCTGCCACTCGTTCCCTAATTAGCCCTCCTCTATTTAAACACGTCATTCTCGTTCACTCCTTGACAGTCCATCTGCCTCCACACAAGCAAGGCAAGCATTTTTGACTCTCCCGTTCTGTTCCCGACCTGTTTCCTGTATCCTGCTCGATTCCATTCCCTGTTTCCTGTATCGATCCCCTGTCCCTGGCTTCCTGATCAGCTCTGGTTACCTGACTTGTTCTGATCTCCGACCACGCTCCGTTCTTCCGTCCTTGAAACCCAACTTGTTCCGATCTCCGACCACGCTCCGTTCTCCCGTCCCGGCTTCCCTACTTGCTTCCGATCCCCGACCACGCTTCGTTCGTGAAAGCTTCCTGCTCTTTCTGCCCAGCGAGCACAAAATCGAGGTCCTTTTTCTCTGGCCCTGACTTCCCTTAATAAAGCATTGTGTGAAACGTTACGTATTTGGGTCCACTGCTTGTACCGGTCGTGACACTGTTGTCTCTAAGATTAAAGATTGAATTAAATCTGTTTCGGAGCAATCAATACAATTAAAATGGGTCTAAATTTGGCTCATTTTTCTTCTTTTTGTACATACAGTACTTTCTTTCTTTTTTGTCTTCCGTATTGAACTCAATTATTAACCACACCCATAGAGCCCTTTTTATGTTTGTAAGCAAGCTGCATTTGCATTGTTAAGCAGATTAAGGTTTTGTTTAGTTAGAGCTAGTTAGTGTCCTAAAATATTTTGCGTTGACATCTTTCATTATTTCTTAAAGTTAGAGTAAGTGCTCAGAAACATTCTTCATTAGTGTTTGTTTTTTCTTAGTCATTTACGGTTCCATCATAGTATGTGTTGTTTTTCTTCATGTTTTTTTTCCAATATCCTGATTATCTTTATTTCACGTTTGTTTTTGTTAAAGATGGTTAGGGTCCCAACGTAGTCACTTTTATCTTCCTTCCTTGTTATGTTTAGTTAGAGTTAGTGTCCTTCTTTTATATTTTTGTTCTGTTAGAGCTGGTCAGTGTTGGAACATTATCTAGTTGTTCCATCTACTCTTGAGTATGTTCCCTACGTAATTATCCTTTCATGTTTTGTTCCGCCAGAAACAGTTTGTATCACATTATATCCTTTCATATTATGTTCATTTGAATGGTAAATGGTACATAGACTGCATTTATTAAATGGGAGGTTTTCAGTGACTTGATAAGCACTTTACAACGTACTTCACACTTACCCATTCACACACACCGATAGCGGAGTCAGCCATGCAATGTTCCTATCTACATATTGGGAGCTTTAGGAGTTCAATGTCTTACCCAAGGACACTTTGACATTTAACGGAAAAGTCAGGGATCAAACCTGTGACCTTTTTTTTCAATACATCATCATCATCATTACGTAGGAGAGCAGCCTTAAATTCTCAATTCTCAATACCTGTACACTATCATAAACCAATTCATTTTCTGTAAATAAATACTTTCCTGAAATCTTATTTTAGGTATACATTTATGAGTTACGCTTTCCAACCATTGCTGAAGTATGGCAGAAGAATATTGAGCAAAATTGCATCCAGCAATTTCTCCTGCCAATCGGATGTTTTCCTGTTTTATCTCTCTATTGGGCAAACCCGTTTGGACGGCAGCTAACTTTCTAATGTGACACGGTTCCTTTATAGTCCTCTGTGAGGGTCTTCAACTGCAATTCACCGTCTCGGGCAACACAAAGATGGAGCTAGCCATCAATGCCCCCCTGCAGCCGAGGGACAAAGGCGGGGCACCCCAGGCCGGAGTCCTGGACCCGAATTTCAAAGGCCTCCGTCCTCCAGGGCGCAGCGGGCATCATGCTGGGCAACGTTGGCCAGAGGAGAGGCTCCTAAGTCAGGGTGATGGATCCAAAGTGACTGCCCCCTGCCGACTTGGAGACCGGCTCCTCCCTCAGTCTTGTCTTGTTTTTTTTTTCTGTCTTTTTGTGACCAGCCCTACAGGGCTTTGCCTGGGTGGGGTCAGGTGTCGGGCAGTAGCTGGGGGCTGGGGAGGTGGAAGGAGGTGTCAGGCATGCCACAACATAAACATTCACATTTTCTAACACTCTGACAGGTTTGCATGAAATTAAATCCCAATTTTATCAATTGAAATATCCTTTGCAAACCGTTTTACATCAATTTGTTTGCATTATTATATTAGATAGTTGAATAATAGGTTGGTTAAACAGTTGGTTGGTTGGGTGTATAGTTTGTTGAATGGTCGGGTAGTTAGATAGCTCTTCGCTTGGTTGGTTGGTTGGTTGATTGCTTGCTTGCTTGCTTGCTTGGTTGAATGGTCATGTTAGTTGGATAGTACTTTGGTAGGTAGGTAGGTCGGTCCATTGTTAGGTGGTTGGATAGTTATATAATTGGTTAGATGTCTGTTTGTATGGTTGGTTGGATAGGCTCTTTGTTGGTTGACTGGTTGGTTGGTCGGTTGGTTGGTCAGTTGGTTGGTCGGTTGGTTGGTCGGTTGGTCAGATGGTCGTTTTGTTGGTTGGCTGGTTGAATAGCTGGTTGGTTGGATTTTTTTGTTTATCGGTTTGATAGTTGATTAGTTGGTTGGTTGGTTGGTTAGCTAATTTTTAGTTAGTTAGTTGAATAATAGGTTGGTTTAATAGTTGGCAGGTTGGCTGTATAGTTTGTTGAATGGTCAGTTCGTTGGATAAGTCTTGTTGGTTGGTCAGATAGTTGATTAGAAGGTTATTTGTTTGACTACTTTGTTTTGTTTGTTTGTTTGTTTTTGGTCGGTCGGTTGGTCACTTGGTTCCATTGTTAGATTAGTTCGACGTTAAATACTAGGTTGGATAGTATGTTTGTTGGATAGCCAGTTTTGGTTGTTTGTTTGGTTGTTTGTTTGTTTGGTTGGTTGGTTGGTTGGTTGGTTGGTTGGTTGGTTGGTTGGTTGGTTGGTTGGTTGGATAGTTTGTTGGTCAGTTTGATAGTTTGGTTGGTTTCCTTGGTCGGTTGTCCCATTTTTAGGCTGTTTGGATAGTTATATAATTGATCAGATATTTTTGGGGATAGCCATCTGTTTGGTTAGCTAGTCGGTTGGATGGGTGGTTGATTGGCTAGTTGGATCATTAGAAAGATGGTTAGTTGGTCAGCTGGTTGATATGTTGGTTAGATTTTTGTATTTCATGGTTTCATCGTATTTATGTCTTCAAAATCTGAAAAAAAATCCAATCAGTGGTAATATAACCAAATACCCTAAGAAACAGGCTTTGGTATTTGTATTGCCATCCAACATTTAATCGTTAATACAGCAGCCTTCTAAAATCAGCAGACAGTCACAGGCTAAGTACAGATTTCCAATTAAGGGTATTCTTTCCACAATACAGATAATGGTCGGCATCATTTAGCCAGTTATTAAGTGATTACATGTCTGAGAGGTAACACAAGTGACTGAATCAGAGTGATCGTGTTGATGCGTTGACACTGTACAATCATTTGTAATTGAAGAAGTATTTTGAGATATTCGCTTGAGATTCCAGTGATAAAATAGTCCTGGTTGATCGTTTCAAAATAAAGAAAATGTGTGAGAGTGAAATGAACGTGTGTGTGTTTTCTGTTTATTGAGCAGCAGAGCTTGAAATTACTCACCAAGAAGGCTTCAGAGATGGATTTCCCAAATGGACGCACTGTAGCAGCCCAGTTTTTTTTTCTTTTTCTGGTATTTGTTGCTAAACAATCCTATCAGGTGAGGATCTCATGAATCTGAATTGCGCAGGAATCGGCGACCTCGGTTAAGATTGTGATATCTCATTCCGTTGGAGACTGATAAGATTAGATGATCCTTGAGTGCACCCAGGGAATTATTTTTTTTTACCTCCATATTTTTTTTGAACCGTTTATTAATAAAATTCTTCTTTGATATGTGCCTTTTGATTTGCAAATTGTGTTAATTTAAGTTACTTAAATAGTTTTTTTTGGTAATGTAAGAACTCAATTACCAGCCCGGTTAGAATATTTTTGTTAACCGTGGGAAATCCCTTTCTGTTGCTGGATTTATATATTTATGTATTTGTTGATTCATATATGTTAAATCAATTGGGTATTCATAAATCATGATTAAGATTTTTCTACATATATGAAAAAGGACACTTTTGCCTCTCTAAACCAATGTTGATGATGTCTATTCATTTATTTATGTATATATTCATGTATTTGTTTGTTTGGTTCTCATGTATTTGTTTACTTATTTTTCACGAGGATTCAGTGAAGAAATCAGTGAAGAAATTTCCATTTGCTTCTTAAAAATGCACCGGTGGATCATTCATTTATTTATTTGTTTGTTTTATAATTCATGTATTTTTTTTTGTGTGTGAAAAATCTGGTAATGTTGTGTCTGCAAAATAATAAAAAATTTACAGCATGTTTTTGCTGGTTTGAATTAGCCTTCAATAAAAACAACAACAACAATAATAATAATAATAATAATAATAATGATAATAATAATAATAATAATACTTATCTAAATCCTTAACTGACCTCTACCCTGTAATGTTTCTCAAAATTTATTAACAAATGATAAGGGCGGCAGTAGCTCAGGAGGTAGAGCGATCGTTTTAGGATTAAGGGATCCCAGTTCGAATCCCGGCTTGTCCGTGTTACATGTCGAAGTGTCCTTGGGTAAGACATTGAACCCCCAATTACCCCCAATAAGCAGGTTAGCGCCTTACATGGCTGCACAGATCACGGCCGCTATTGGGAAATGTGAAGCACAATGTAAAGCGCTTTGGGAAGTCATTGACTTGAAAAGCGCTATAGAAATGCAGATCATTTCAGATCATTTCATTTCATAATGAGCTAAAAAAAATAAAGAAAAAATAACTGTGGTGGGAAAAATTCATAGATAGACAGATAGATGGATAGAGAGAGATAAATATATATCTCATCTCATTAGCCGTACCGCTTATCCTCAGTAGGGTCGCGGGGGGGCTGGAGCCCATCCCAGTCATCTTCGGGCAGTGGGCAGGGGACACCCTGAACTGGTTGCCAGAGGATATATATATATATATATATATATATATATATATATATATATATATATATATATATATATATATATATATATATATATATATATATATGACGTTTCCGAATGTTCGGCCGCAGGAAATGTTACGGGACCGTGGCAGAAATGTGGCAGCTTGTGAGTATTTACTGTGGACTTTGTGAGGCGCTAGCATCTGTTTATGACTGCGGAGTTTAGCAACAACCTGCAGCCAGCCACCCAGCCAGCCAACGAGGCAGGCTGGCAGGGACTCTCACACCTCTGACTTGGCTGCATAACACATTTCCTTCCTGGTATTATTACTCTGAAGCAGAAGTAGGTAGTAACGGGTTACATTTTCTCTGTTACATTTACTTGAGTACATTTTTTGACATTTTGTCCTTCTGGGAGGATTTAAAATCACTATTTTTTTTGACTGTGGAGTAGATTTGTGAAGAAGAAACTGTACTCTTACTTTGCTACATTGAACCTGTTAAGTAAGTACTTGCATTATTTTTTTTTAAATTTCCCGTGTCCCCTTTTGTGAGAGGCTTTCACTAGGCTGTGCGTCCCAACACCCGCCTCGTTTATGGGATCTAAGCAGGTAATAAACCGGCATGTAGAAATCATTCTTAAACAGTAAAAATGTCAGTTTATCCACTTTACCTTTTCAAAATGTTGCTATTTTATTTATATGGATGCATGCTGTGTTTTATTACACTATTTTTCTATGTTTTTCATTCTACCCTTTGACTTTTGTTCATCTATTCCTCATTCATCTTCTTTTCGTATTCTCCATGTCCTTCTCCTATTTGTTCCCTCATCTCCATCTTCTCATTCCTTTTCTTATCCTTCTGTTTCTTATTGTCATCTTTTCCTCTTCCTCTCGTTCGTCATTTCTTCTTCTCCCATCTTCTTTTGTTTCTGTTCATCTTATCTTGTTCTTTTTTCTTAATCTCTTTCTCCCCCTTTTCTTGTTCTTCTTTTATCGTTTTCTCCTTTCTCTCTTATCTATTTGAAGGAGGCCAGATCCTCCACCTAATATTTAAAATAAATAAAACTATAACTTTTGTATCTTTGTATCCTTCTGTTTCTTATGTCCTACTTATTCTTCCTCTCCTTCTTTATTTCTTCTTTAACCCTGTCTACTTCTGTTTTTTTCTCTTCTTTTCCTGTTCTTGTCATTTTCTTTCTTCTCCCTTTTTATTTTTCATTTTTCATCTCCTTCTTCTTTTTCTTGTCTCTATTTGAAGGAGGCCACATCCCTTTCACCCCAAATATTTAAACTAACTGAAACTATAACTCATTCTTTTTTTATTCTTCTGTTCTTGTCCTTTTCCTCTTCCTTCATCCATCCATCCATTATCTGCACCGCATATCCTCAGTAGGGTCGCGCGGTTCCTGGAGCCTATCCTAGCCATCTGCGGGCAGTGGGCAGGGGAATCCCTGAACCCTGAGCCAGTCGCAGGGCACACAGAGACAGACAGACAACTCACTCACTCACTCACACCTAAGGACAATTTTAACCGGCCAATAAACCTGAAATGCATGTTTTTGAAATGTGGGAGGAAACCGGAGGAAACCCACGCAAGCACAGGGAGAACATGCAAACTCCACACAGGAAGGTTTGATCTCATGACCTCAGGACTGTGCCGCACACACGCTAACCACTGCCCCACCGTGCTGCCTTTTCCCTCTTCCTTTCTTTCTTAATTTCTTCTTCTTCTCCTCCTCTCCTCAGATTCATTCACAACCCAGCCCGTACCGCCCAAAATTGTATATAAAAGTTTTGACAAGGTAATGTGTTTTTTTCCGTATTGACTTATCTTCCTTCACTCAATAGTTTGGGAATCATGGCCACGGCGGCATCTGTTGCTCGAGCCCCGCCAAAAACATGCGTGTATGCTTGGAGGTTAAACAGTTTCAGCCGCCTTTCACTGTCCGTGTCAGTCTCTCTCTTTTCCAAGGCGACTCCAATCAAGGCGGGCACATCCGCCCGCAGACACGGGCACACAAACCTCTTCACGCCACTCGAGCGGGGTTAAATGATGGCGCCCGCATTATTAAACTCACCCGAAGTACTCTGGACGCTTCCATTTGTGCGACTGTGTGTGTTTCTGTGGGACCACGACAGGCCCTTGTGAGTTCTTCCCCTCCGGCGAGGGCCTTGTTTACTCAATGGGGTCCCTTTCACACATTCGGTAGCCCGGCCAGACCGCCTGTTTGTTTTTCCCACATCGTCTTCTTTGTGGTTAAAGGGAAATCTCTCTCCCCACTCGATCTTCCCCCTTCTTTTGCCTACTCTTGTCTTTTTACCCTAATAAATAAATCAAATTCATTTTATTAATTTGTCATTTTCAAAATTCATAATACAGTACAGCCCTGGGATACGACGGTAATCCCTTCTAAATTGTGAAGTGCAGGGTGAAATTGTTTTATAGCGGGGGATAGAAACCAGGTTACAAACCTCCAGTACCCTGGGTAAAATCATTTAAATTGTAGAAATAAAGAAAGAAAGAAAGAATGAGGAAGAGGGAGATTAAAGAAAAGAGACAGGGACAGAGAGAAAAAGAAAAGAGTGAGTAAGTGAGTGAGTCAGTCAGTCAGTCAGTCAGTCAGTCAGTCAGTCAGTCAGTCAGTCAGTCAGTCAGTCAGTCAGTCAGTCAGTGAGTGATGAGTGAGTTTTAGGGAGAAAGAGAGAGACCAAAAAGAGTCTCAGAGAAACTGAGAGTGGGAGAAAGACAGAGAGAGGGGGGATAGAAAGTATGAGAATTAAAAATAGTTCAATAGAGAAAGAGTGAGAAAGAAAAAGAATAAAAAGAGATAGAGAGAGTAAAAAGAGAGAAGAAAGAAAGATATTCCGCTACAGTTTTTGTGGAAGTGGTGCCTGGCCTTAGCAACATGCAGTGGAAATAATTAAAACTGCTGCTCTTTTATTCTCTTGTGCTTCTCTTAGCGCTGTCTCACGGGCCGGACTAAAAGATTTGGCTGGCCTGATTTGGCCCGCGGGTCCAATCCGGATAATAAATAAGCCTCTCAAAATTAGACGTGTTAGAAACATATCTCGCATGATTTCACACACCAACACTTCAGAGTTCAAAATTCTTCGGCACACAAAATAACTTTTTGTTGATGTCGTATGGTGTGAAAAATGCTGTAACGAGGGGCCCAAAAGATATATTGTCATTCGACAGCAACAAAATATGTTTCTATGTTGTATATTGCTCTTCATACTTGTATGGTTTATATTTTTATATGGCGTTGGTTTATTTAACAAAACAAAATCAATCATTATTTAGCATCTTTATTGTAAAAAACAAATATTGCATAGTTACACTGCTTGAAAGTCCACAGGAACTCTTATAATTTTTTTTCTCAGTCCCCAAAAAAGGATTACCCTCTACAAACGGACTGCATTTGGACTGTATTTTATACAGTGCTTTACTATTCACTGAGGAACTGCAGAGCGCTTCACCATTCACACACACACACTCACACACCAACAGCAGAGTCAGCCATACAAGGCAACTACATATGTATTGGAGGTATTAGGTGTTCAATGTCTTGCCAGTGCTGTGGAATGCTCTTCCCCCAGAGATTCGATCTGCAACCTCAGTGGAAATGTTTAAATCTAAGCTTAAAACACACTTCTATTATATAGCATATGAATAACCTATATTTTATGTTGACCCAAACTATGTATTATTTGCCCTCATGTAGGTTTTAGATCAGGGGATGGTGTCATAATAGTCTGTCGTTTGCAGTAGTATTTGATCTGTGCAGCCTTTGAGACTCTTTGTGATTAAGGGCTATACAAATAAACATGATTTGACTTGACTCGACTCGACTTGCCGGAGGACGCTTGAACCCAGAGGAGCCAGGACTTGAACCTGCGACCTCTTTGATCTGCTCTACCCCCTTAGCTACAAGGACTATGACAGCGTAACATGCTTATTCTGTTTATTGTAACGCATTTGATTGGCTAAGAGATACAAAAAAATGAAAACAATGAAATAATGTGCATTTATTTTTCTGTCCTTAACTCATTCAATGCCAGACGTTTCTCTTAAATGGGAAGTGCCGGTGCCAGCAAATTTTTGACATTATGACTCGTTTTTGAAGACTTGCAGAAAATGTAATTCTGTAGCTATATAGGAATAGTACATGAAAGAAAGTTTCAACTCTCAACTTGCTTTCGAAATAGAGTCTGTTTTTAGCTTTTAACCACTGTTTGGTAAACAACAGTTGAAAAATGCTGAGTGTCTTGGAAATACTCGTTTCCAAGAAAGAATTGGAAAAAAACGCTTTTGGGGAAAGAATGCATTTGAAACTGAACTTTAATTTCATGACTTTATTATTCATTTATGTATTTGTGATACCTCTAATATCTAAACAGTTATTTCCTTTAACACAACAGCAATTTGCCTTGCAAAATAACATTTCATCGCAAGAACACTGAACTTATGCAGGAAGAAAGCATGAACTTTGCTAGTACCTTTCAGCTTCCCAATGTTTTCAGAGACGTGATCACACAATTTACACGCATCCTTAAATATTCTTTCAACTCCCAACTTCATATATAAATGGATAACAGGACACACTCTGTATCAAAGAGGTGAATCTGAAGTGGTTACGTGATGAACTCAAACCCTTTATAAATGTTTCTTAAATAAACACACAAAAAACCATAGTTTTATGTTTGGCACTCAAGGACAATGCTTCTATAAATGTATTTATACATTATTAATGAGTAATAATTGAAATGCACCACAGCATTCCTGGCGCTAGTGGCAATGAAGCGCCAGTGCACTCCTATCCTAAAGGGGTTAAACAGCCAATTTACAAAAATGTTTCATAACTCAGTTTCTCATTTGCAGGCGCCTGAATCGAAATAATCTGGCAGTTTTTCCCGAGCTTCTCTTCCTGGGCACAACCAAACTCCACAGACTGTAAGTGGCAATTTATTTTCTGGTCTTTTCTTACTCATCAGCTGCTCTATCTTGTTGGAATCTGATGTCACTCGGGTGACAAATAACTTGCTGACATTGTGATAATGTCATTTAACAGATCAATTTCTCCAAATTGACAAAAAGGCGTATTGTTTTTCTTTCGGGTATTTATTTTTTAAAGAAATCTGTCTGTATGTGTATTAACAATTGAGGCCAAAAATGAAAACATGAAAAATGAATATTGGGGCCACTTTTATAAATAAATTCTAATCAGCTTGCTTAAGATGTGTTGAAAAGATCAGCAAACGATCCATTGGTAAAAGGTTACAAGTTGTAATCGTTCAATCATTAGTTGAAATGGACCGGGTCCTTATCAGTCTTGATTATTCATCTTGATTTATCATCTTGTATACAGATATTTTTCATCGGGAAAATGCATTGAAAATGCATTTATCAGAAGTCTAAGTGTTGTTGAACCATGACTTCACCCCTATGTAAAAGGGGTGTCACATCTCAAAGAGAGGTGGCAGAAGAGAGAAAAAGAGAAAGAGATAGAACGAAAAGAGTAAGAGTTAAAGAGAGAGACAGCTAAAGAGAGAGAAATAGAGAAAAGAGAATGAAAAAGAGAGACAGAGAAAGAGAGAGAAAGAGAGACGAAGAGAAAGAAACAAAAGAGAGAGAGAGTTAAAAAGAGAGACAGAGAAAGAGAGAGAAAGAGAGGTGATGAACCCATGTGGGGGATGCAGGAACTAAAGACTGGGGTGCTCAAAACAAAGGATGGTATTTGTTAACAAAACTAGGACCAAAGTACCGAACAAACAGGTGGGCAAAAAAACAACTAACAAAATTACCAAAGAAAACCAGAAACCAAAACCAACATGGAACTGGAAACATGCAAGGAGTAAAGTAACAAAGAAACCAGAAACCAAAACCAAACCTGACATGGTAACAGACGGCAGGATGAAGGTGGCATTGAAATGGTATGACAATGACCCACAATGTACGGTGTCCAAACAGTCATGTATTAAGGGCTAAGATGATGAAGGGACAAGTTTTGGGGGATTTGACACACATGTGCCCAGTTCCAAACCTGACTGGGACCCTCTGGGGGACGGTAGAGCACCAGATCATAAAAGCCCTGAGCCCAACCCGACCAGGACTTGTAGCTTCTATTTGCTCCTGCTTTGACCGCGGCATCCCGACAATAATGACTCAGTTGAAGCCCAATTTCAAGGAGACGTGCGACGGTCAATGCCACCGAGGCCAGTTTGGTAGCAAACAGAGATTAGCGCCCCAGCAGCTGAAGCTCAGTGAATGAGGTTTCTCCTCTAAAGTTACATTTGGCCTTTCGTGGCTGCTAAATAATGCCCGCTCACAGAAAATCGGCTTTGCCGATTGTTGCAACGCCGTGGAGCTTGGCATAAAACGAGCCGCTGCAGGAACTAAATGCAGGGTGCTTGAAATAATTGGAAATGCTTGATTTTTAATGTTGTGTTTTCAAGGTCAGGATAATGCTGGAATTTTCGGTGAAGTGCTTGAAAATGCTTGAAATTGTTGCCATTGCCATATTTCTTGGCAGTCTGACTCAATAGTTGACTCGCTAGACACTTCAATAAATGAAGAACATTTTTAAAAATGTGCGTAAAAATGACACGCCAGCTTTGGTGGCTTGTCGTTATGGCATTGTTTTGTGAAAAGACTGCCCCACACTGGTCGCACCAAAGAGGACAGCTCTATTTAGAAACTTGACTCTTTTGGCTCGGCTCACTGAGAAAAGTCTGCTCTTTCGGCTCCCAAACGGTTCCTCAGATTTTTATTTTAATGATATATTATCAATAATAATAAAACATTATGCACCAAATTACTTAGTATTTAGTAATTCCATATTTTTTGCAGTTGATCCATTAAAAACACATAAAATCTAATTTAAATTATTCACAGATTTAGAAGTCCAAAACAATTTTATCTTTTTAGAAACTAAACAGATTTAAAGTCGAACAACAACACAAAAACCCTGAAAATGCAAAAACATCAAATGAAAAATAAAAACATTAACTCTTTAGTGCTAAAAAAAAAATGATAAAATGAAAAAAAATTAACTACTCATATTTCTACTTTAACCAATTTAGACACAGATCCTTTGAAAAACACACAAAAAATATCAAATAAAATAAGTAAAACAAAAATCAAAGGATCAGCAGTCAATTGAAAGATTAAATGCACTATACTTCACAGCAATCTATATCATTAAAATAAGTCCAAATTAGGATCATTTGTCTGTTTTTATATGTACAGTATTTGTTTTTTATTAAACTCAATTATTAGCCAAGACCTATACCGCCCTTCCCTTGTTGTGCATGTGCATTGTTGAATGTCGCAAGTTTTACTGAGTTTTATTGAGAAAGAGAGCAGTGCTTGCGTCCACGATCTGATGATCGTCGGACAGGGGTAGCTGATGGCAGGAACGCGGAAGTGGCACTTTCGTGTCGAGCGAGGATAGTCCTGGTCGGCGGGAATGCTGATCGATAGCCGGGATGGGGGAGCAAGGGCGGTAACGAGTCCAGAAAAAAGGTCGGCAACAAGTATCAGGCAGGAAACAGGGCAAAACAGGTCGAGTGCCAGGACGGAAGAGCAGGGCAGAAACGGGTCCAGAAACAGGTCGGCAACAGATAACAGGCAGGAAAAAACAGGGCAGGAGATTGTCAGAAGTTACAGAGCTTGCCTAGCAAAAGCGTAGGTTCGAAGGACGGTCAGACAGCTTCCTCTTGGAAGCCGGGGGTTTAAAAGAGTCAGTGAACCAATCAGCGCTCAGGGCTGTTGGCACCAACGGGGAAGCCGCAGGTGTCCCGAATCAGTAATCATGACAGTTGAAGCAGAATGGCAGAATTCGTGTCAGTTTATAGCAGCCCATTGACACAAAATTATCCTAGATCATAAATAGAAACACCTCATAAATAGCACAAAGTATGTGTTAGCAGCAAAATAGTGACTTTATTTAAGTATTCAAAATCAACAGAAAAAAGTCCTAAAGGTTCTATAAAAAATAAAAATTGGCCTTGAAAGTGCTTAAAAAGTGCTTGAATTTGGCCATGAAAAAGGTGTACGAAGCCTGTAACTTCTCGTCACGGTTCCTTGTGGCGTAGGGGAATAATTTTTGTGGTCCGTATACCGAATATATGTATCTTCAACAATATGGAGACACTCAGATGATTCACATTGTGCTAACGGTGTTTGCGTTCTGTGACCTTTTGCTCAAGGACGACTGGTGGAAATTGGTCGGGCGTGTCGGCCAAAGGTAAAAATATAACCTAGCTATTCTTTGCCAGCAGGGTTTTTTTTTAATTAGAATAAGAAAACTAATGCTTTAGCCAAATCAGAAAAATCATACCATGTTGTTCATATTTTGTTGAAGGATGTAAAAACTGTATGCTCAGCTCAATTAACTATTTAATAAATATGATTATGCTAGTCTTACTTTAATACATTATATTGTTTTATAAATTTTTTCTATTAATCTAATCTTAATTACTGTCCTGAATTATTTGTTGTCGTTGTTGTTTTATTTTTTTCAATTATCATGTATAATTTATTACTATATTTAAATGTTCAAGAATGAATGAATGCATTAGTAAATATATTCTAGACCTAAATACAATCATCTTAATTAAATTAATTTGCAATATTTTGATTTATTAAATGTGTATTGTAAACTTTTCTATGATTCTTTGCCCTTTTTATTACCAGAAAAAAAGAAAAATATGTTATTTTTTATCCCTGTGTTTTACTTATTACTTTGTATGGATTACATTGCAAAGCCTTTTTTCTAAAATGTAAAATGTATTAAATAATTTGAATATAATTTGTTTAATTCAATTCCTAAAATGTGCAATACATTTTTGGGAATATTTGCTTTCTAAGTGCTGTTTTTATTTTAATACAAATATGTTCTTTTTAAACGTCAATACATTATATGTATATAATTTATAAATGTTAAAAGATGAATTAAAAAGTTGAGAACTGTATTGATAGATTTCCCACAAAATTAAATTAAATGTAATAAATTTGTAACATCTTCAAAAATATTTTCTATGGGTCCCTTATTTTATTCTCTAAAATATTATAATAATGATTACCATATCACAATTACTATCTATGTTTTTATTATTATTTACCATTCCTAATTGGATTGAAATTTTTTCGAAAAGATTACTGCAGAGATAAAATAAATGTTTAATAACAGTATAAAATTTATAATAAAAATAATAAAGTAAAATAAAACTAGTGTTCCTTGACTCGAAAAAGTGGGAAAACACTTCTCCACTGACTAAAAACTAACAAAAACGAGCCTCTGAGCATGACAAAAAAATCCGTATGTTGCAACCTCTGCCACTGACAAGTCTTCCGAAAACAAATCTGTCTCGTCCATCATTCCGTGGGTGGTGCGTGTCCAATGCAGTAGATCATAAAAGTATGCGGGTAGAACGATGACAAATGCGAGAAGAATATTCGCATCTGTCTGACGTATGGAAGTCGTTTAGCATGCCTTTGGACCGCGAAACTGAAGTCAATATTTATTCTTTTGTGGGCGTCTTATTATATTTTTAGAAAACACAATGTGTTGCAGGGAAACGGAAACGTGTAAACTTTTCATTGCATGTGCGAATTTTTTTCCTTTGGCTATATATACCAACACTTACTCAACCTGCTATTATGAACATTTTTGTTAGAGTTTAGCACTGGGTATGTTATGGACTAGTTGAAGGTTGTTGCTTTTTGAGCTCAGAGTATATGAATCTGAGGTCATTGCTCCTGTTTTTTTTTTTCTGTACGTGTGTGCATGTATTTGTGTTCTTCAGTATATCTCCTCATTATACTCCGGCCAATCCAGCCCATCTTTCACTCCTAGCTGTTTCAAGCAGACAGGAATCCCACAAAGGTTAATAAAAGATGTAGCAGTGTGACATCTGATTTTATCCTCATCAACTCAGCATTCCGAAAGAGCAAAAGAATTAAGGCTTGGGTTAGGTGTATTGCTTGGGTTAGGAGTTAAGTTTTGGGCTGCAAGTTGGGGTTTTAAACCTAAGCGGCAGTAGCTCAGGAGGTAGAGGTAGAGTGCTCGTCTAGGGATCAAGAGATCGCAGTTCGAATCCCGGCTCCTTCGTATTATATGTCGAAGTGTCCTTGGGTAAGACACTGAACCCCTAATGCCCCCAATAAGCAGGTTGGCTGCACGGCCGCTATTGGTGTGTGAGTGCGGGTGAATGGGTAGATGCAGATCATTTCATTAAACCGATTTTGAAATAAAAAAATCTGTTTCATGGCTAATAAACCTGGCGTTTGCAAGATACAGGGTCTGCAGCAGTGGCTTACAAGAGTTTTTAGGCTAGCAATTAGCAGTAGCCTGGACCAACAACACAGCTTTTGCCTTCTCCCAGACACAGCTTAAGTCCCTTTTGGGACCCAATAATAATCCACGAAGCAAATGCTGGTAATCAAGATTTTGTCGCGCTCTTCCGACATTCCTCAGAGAACGATTTAAGTGATGAATATATTTTCAATATAACGAGCTGCTAAAAACGGGCGGTCGTGATGCTTACCAGTTTGTTTTGATTTAGACGTTTACTGTGCATGACAGTTGCACATACAGTCACACCCACCCAACACAGGGCACCCTCTCTAATCTGTCCCCACGGTGTGCTGTCTAACAGAACACAATGCATGATACAATATCAATGACAATAAAGACAAAATCAATTTAATTACAAATCTGCAAATGAATGAACCAGTGATTACCAAAGCCTGAAGTAACTATTTGCGGTTTCTAACAATTATTTTTGTTTTTCTCTAATAAGGCTCTTTCAATATTTTAGGTTGCTGACACCTGGAATAGCGGAATATTTTTCAATTGTGATGCACTGAGGCCAAAAAGTGAGAAATTCCAAGTAACAGTATGGGGGCCATCTTCTGTCAGAAATTATCTTTGCAGCGGCTTCAGTTGTGTGTGCAAATATTTTAAATTCACATTAACTCTTCCTTTTTTATCTTCTATGGGATTTGGGTTGGAATTTGGACTATTTAAAACAGTCCTTTTCTAACTTTCACCATGAAATGAAAGAAAACTGCCAGCACGCACATAAAATCACTTCCCCTTCGCTTCCTTTCCTTCAGCTTAATCCGCTCCGTGGCCAGAACACCGAGGGTAAACGTAAGATAAAGTAGGAAAAACAAATAAAAGCTCTTTGCACTCAGTTGCACATTGTTGACAAATACTTAATAAATTAAAATATTTAATTTTAAACTAAAACTAAACACACCACCTATAAGCCTATCAAGTCCTTTATTGAAAAAACAGAATTTTAAAAATATGGCACTAATACTAATTTTGGGGGGAGCCTGGATTGAATTTGGGGGTGCTTGAGCACCCTTAAAAACGGGCTGGTTACGCCAATGACTGATGCTAAACCAAAATGTGTAATTTGACACTTCCTACAAGCAATTTAAAAAGTCGTTTTTTCGCATTTTTAACACACCTGCGTCCTCGACGTTCATTCAATCCCGCGGGCGCAGACCGCATTAGCTTAGCCACATCTGGAGACACCATGTGCCGAGCAGCACCCCGGCAACCATGTCTCTTTGTACACACACAGACACACACCGAGACCCTCAAAGACACACTTTTTGTAGCCCATTGTGTAGCGCTGAGAACCGCAGCTGTGACTGTTTGCTCCGAGAAGGCGATCGAGTCCAACCGAGCCAGTTCATTAGATGGACTCTGTAAAACATGATGGCCCACTAAGCGATCAGCACTTTTGCCAAGAATCCGGACAATCGCCGGGTCCACAAAGTGTGCGTGTGATCACAAACCTTATGACCATTAAACTGACAACTTTTATGAAATCCAATTTTTATGACATTTGGCTTTTATTAAAACTGTAAAGTCAAAGCTTGGGGATGAATGAACGGTATCTGTGGGCGAGATAAAAAGAAAACCTTGTGTCTGGTTTTGTTTCCAATTTGAGGGTTTTAGATTTCTGCTTTGCTTTTTTTCACAGTCCCATGTATTTCAAATTAATTAATTTTTAATATACCCTTTCATTTGTTTGTAAATATTGGGACGTATCTGGTGGGCAGGGCTTAGCCTGGAGACAAAAGAGTACTTGTGCTTGTTAGAAGACAGAAGAAAAGTACACTGTCGTAGATACTAGTTTTCGTCACGTTGTGTGTTTATAGATTTAGAGAAAAAATGTCAGTGATCGTAAATTTATAGGACACTCCCAACTGCGGGACACAGGTGATGCGGTCAAACCCCACTCAGGGGGACATTTAAAATAGGAGAGTTGTGCATTAAAGCGAATACATTGGACCGTGACACTCATGAAAAATGCTCGGGTTTGCAGTGCACTTTTCCTATCAAGTAAGAGAAATGAAATGTTTATGATTGTTGCTATCGAGTCCATATTAATAATCATTATATTGGCAAAATATCTTGTTATGTTCTTAACTTCAGCTGTTAGCATGTAGCTTAATGCCAACGGTAGCTTTGTAAACATTGTGTGAGGCGATAAAAAAGAAAAACAGGTGCACATTAAAATCATTGGGCATACAATCCAGGTCATTCATACATACATACATACATGCTTGGGGTTGTCCATCGATTCGATGATGACCATCTTCTTTTAATTGTGAGTCTGCTGATGTTTGAAGAGTCCGATCCTGGATCCACAGATGCGGCCACAGACAGAGCATGTGAAGGGGGTGATGGGGGGAGCAGGGGCGGCCCGGCAAGCATGTCTCCTTGCACGCTTTGCTGCACGGTGTTGCATGCGCTGTTCCTCCATGTAATCCACTCCCTGTGAGCAGTGGGAGCGCCAGAGGTCTCGGCAGGAAGCAAGTTCCTCCAGTAAGGAAGGGTTTATCCGACATCTCTTCAGGATGTTCTTCATTTGGTCTTCGAACCGCTTCTTCTGCCCACCAGCACTACGTTGGCCTAGATGTAACTGACCATAGAGGATACGGCGTGGCAGTCTGTGGCTGGGCATTCGAACAACATGCCCCAGCCACCTAAGTTGGCGTTGGGCCATAATGGATTCCATGCTGCAGCTGCCTGCCCTCTCCAACACCTCTGTGTGCGGCACTCTATCCCTCCATGTGATGCCAAGGATCTTCTGTAGACATCTTACATGGAAGGTCTCGAGGCTCTTCAGATGGCGGCTGTAGATAGTCCATGCCTCACATCCATACAGTAATGTAGTGATGCATACAGCTCTGTAGACCAGCATTTTGGTGTGGAGTCTAAGGTTGTTGTTTTGAAAGACCCTTCTCCTTAGTCGACCGAAAGATGCTGATGCTTGCTTGAGACGGCTCTGGATCTCATCATCCAATGAGCAGGTGTCAGACACTATGCTCCCCAGATATTTGAAGGTGGGCACCATGAGCAGGTGTTGCCCTGCTGCAGTGAGGATTATTGGATTTGGTAAGAGGTCAGCACTGGACTGACAGAGTACCTATGTCTTCTGGGTGTTGATCGTCAGTCCCATTCTGGTGTATGCAGTTACAGCTGCCGAGAGAATGTTTTGCAGAGCCTCCGGTGTATGGGCAACCAGGGCACAGTCATCAGCATACTGTAGCTCAATGATGGTCTCTGAAGTCAGTTTGGTAGTTGCCTGTAGCCTCCTGATGTTAAACAGGTTACCATCAAACCTGAAGTTGATGGTAACTCCAGCCTGCTTCTCCATCCTTCTACGTAGCAGTGTTGTAACACAGACGAGGAAGATGTTGAAGAGAACTGGAGCCAGCACACAGCCTTGCCTCACTCCAGTTTTGACGCCAAAGGGCTCTGAGCTGTGTCTTCCAACTACCACTCTGGCTGTCATCCCTGAATGGAACTGTGCAAGAATGGTGAGAAACTTGGGTGGACACCCAAATCTCTTCAGGACTTGCCACAGTAGGTCCCTGTTCACTGTGTCAAATGCTTTTGAGAGATCGACAAAGGCGATGAACAAGTCCTTGTGCTGCTCCCGGCATTTCTTTTGAAGCTGACGTGTCACAAAGATCATGTCGACTGTTCCCCTGTCCTTTCGAAAACCACACTGTGACTCTGGGATGACGCGTTCCGATATTTTGGAGATGAGTCTGCGGAGCATGACCTTGGCAAGGACCTTTCCAGCAGTGGCCAACAAAGAGATACCCCTACTGTTGGAGCAGATGGATTTATCTCCTTTATTCTTGAAGATGGTCACAATGTTCGCATCTTTCCACAGTTGCGGGACACACTCTCGTCTCCACACCTCTGAAATGTATTGAAACAGTGTCCGTGTACAGAGGTAGCCTCCTACCTTGAGAAGTTCAGCTGGGATGTTGTCAGGTCCAGGGGATTTATTGTTTTTCAGGGTTTTGACTGCATGCAGGATTTCATTGAAAGTTGGCGGGAGGTCGAGGTCTGGCAATGTAGGATGTTCAGGGGGCTCTGAAAGGACAGTTGGGTCCACTGGGGTGGGCTGGTTGAGCAGGGTGTTGAAATGCTCAGCCCACCGCTCCACTATCATAGCCTGATCCTTGATTAGAGATGTTCCATCAGCAGATCTAACAGGTGCCAGGGAGCAGTTTCTGGGGCCATAGATGGTTTTTACTGTGCATATCGCTTCTATCAGCGTGAGACTGGATTTCATTGGCTTTTGAGATCCACCACTCATCTTGCAGTTTTCTGAGAGTTCTCTGGGCCTCGGAACGAAGGGCTTGCCATAGCTTTTCATGGAATTGAGATTGTGGGTTGTTCAGGGTGGCTCTGTGCGCCTTGTGCATTCTGTCCAGGAGGGTTGAGATCTCTCCGGCATTCTGGTCAAACCAGTCCTGGTGTTTTCTAGTTTTAAAACCAACGGTTTGGGCTGCAGTGTCAAAGAGGGTGGTAGATATATAGGTCCACTTCTCATCCATCCCAGCCTCTGACATGACCAGCTGCTCAATGTTTGCCAGCCTCTCAGCTAGAGAGCAACGGAAGTTGTCAAGGGTGTCGCTACTGGAGAGTTTGGCACAGTTGAGTGTCTTCCTCTTTGAACCACCCTGACGTGCTAGGGGCCGGACATGCATTCTGACCTTTGTAGGAATCATGCGGTGGTCGGTCCAACAGTCTGCCCCACGCATAGCTCTTGTAATGAGCACGTCCTTCAGGTCAGCCCTCCTCACGATCGCGTAGTCGATCAGGTGCCAGTGTTTGGACCTGGGATGCATCCAGGATGCCTTATATTTATTCTTTTGTTGGAAGATGGTGTTTGTGATGGTAAGGTTATGTTCCGCGCACAGACTAAGAAGTCTCATGCCATTGGAATTAACTTTTCCAATGCCATGGGCACCAATCACACAATTCCAGTTTTGCAAGTTCTTTCCGACTCTTGCATTGAAATCACCAAGCAGCATGATTTTGTCATTCCTCGGGATGTGACTGAGGATGTCATCGAGTGCCTGGTAGAAGCGATCCTTCTCTTCATCATTCAATGGCAGTGTTGGTGCATAGGCACTAACTAATGACATACATACATACATACATACATACATACATACATACATATATACATACATACATACATACATACATACATACATACATACATACATACATACATACATACATACATACATACATACATACATACATACATACATACATACATACATACATACATACATACATACATACATACATACATACATACATACATACATACATACATATATACATACATACATACATACATACAAACATAACATAACATAACATGACATAACATACTTTATTCATCCCCGTAGGGAAATTCACACTTCCAGCAGTCTCCCTTGTTGTTTATTAACAGATTAACAGGATGCCCTCGCGGTGCTTTGTTGTAGTTTAGCCACAGCAGAGTGGATGACTTCACGCGCTAGTCCAAAAGTTCGACGTCCCTGCGGCAGATGGAAATCTTTGTGCCCAGGGATACACCACCTCGTGTTAGCGAGTCCACCTCCTCTCCGCTTCCCGCAGGCTTTCGTGTCTCTGTCTTACAGCGTTGAAGCCGGGTAGCTCTAGAAAGCACCTCCGGGTGGCTCCACGTTAGCGTCAGGGATGCTAGACGTGAGCCACGTTTCTGTAAAACACAGCAAACTGCACTCCCTGTGGGCTTTGATGTTTTTCACCAGCAGAGCCAGTTCGTCGGTCTTATTTGGTAGAGAGTTCACATTTACCATGATTACGGACGGTACCGGAGACTTATAATGCCGCTAGCCGCTTATCTAGCTAGCTAACATGGTTCTATAACACAAAAACCTGTCTCTTCTCTGGTCAAATTTAAAATTGTTTGACATAAGACAAATTATTTTTTAAAGTAACACAATTAGTTACTTTCCCTGGCAACTAGTTACTTTTACTATAAAGTAATTGAGGTACTAACTCAGCTACTTATAAGAAGAATTATTGAGTAACTCTAACTAATTACTTTTTTAAAGTAACGTGCCCAACACTGTGCATGTCCTCAGTTTTTAAACTTATCTTTACTAAATACACATTTTGTTTTCAATCGATTTGACATAATTGCTGCCGACGTCAATAAAGCCACAATCGTATTTGTGCGTGTAATAGAGGTTAATCCTCAGCTAAACCCTGCCACCATGAGGCTTTGCCAAGAGGCATTGTTGCTTAGCAGCCTAGTAACTTGCGTCTTTGTCTTTTGCAAATGCAGATACACACAAAGACACATGTTTACACACAAAGACACTACCAGACTTACACGGACACACACAACCACATGCCACCTAGCTAAGTGGTATGTGGATGTGTGTGTTCTCTATGTTTTTTTGAATTGCCTTTCATGATGACATGTATGTTTTTGGTTTGAGTTTTTGTGCTGAGGCCATCAGACTGTTGTTGTGACGATGTCACTCGTCACTGACATATGTCATGCCACATCATTGGAAAGCTCCAACTCTCTTCAAAATACATGACCATTTCAGAATATACTCATCACAGAAACATCACGATCAGTCTGAAACAAAATGTATAAAGCTGGTATAACGCACCCCAAATTCTTGTTGTATTCCACTCCTAAACAGATTTCATGTAAACAAGAAAAAGCTTCAATTTATGTGTGTTCCAACTGAGATTACTCAACGTTACTAGCACTTGCAGTGATTATTTCAGTTTGGGACTAAACTTTAAAGTCGTACCTTTCATAAGAGACCAAAAGTGTCCATATTCTCTAAACGGTTCAAGAACAGCATTCAATTTACTTCAGGTGCATCTTGGATTGAGATTTTAGGTGAATTTTACAGGAATGATAACGGGTTAATCGTGCATTTTTGGGGGGCTGGTGAGATTTATAATCCAAAGAGATTTATAGTCGAAAATACGGTAATGAACAGACGATATTTAACTTAACGCGTTGACAGATGCAAGGAGCTGCTCAATGAATTACAAAAGAGATTATGAAGCAATAAACTCAATTTATCTTTGAATGGCATCCACTTAGCCATATTGAGCTTGCCGTTAGCGCTCCGCTGCACTAATAAACTGTAGAAATTCACTTTCAAATGACCAAATAACTAGCGTGGAATTAGTCATCAGAACAATCTTCGGATTTCCGTAGTATAGACGCTCCCCTACTTACGAACGGTTGCTTGTAAGTTGAATTTGTTCGTAAGTTGTTTCAGTGCTATATTTTGTATGGAATGTATGTTTAAGGTTTATATAAGTATGTTTAAGGTTTATATAAGTATGTTAAGGCTTGTATAAGTAACCTGTATTGTTTTGTACTGAAAAATAAACATTTGATAAAAGAAGATGCTCTATAGAGATGAATAAAGATATGTTTAACTTACCTGTGGAAGATGGGTTTCAAGAGTAAGGCTACTTCCTCCTTCGTGGTAGAAAGTGGCCAAAAAAAAGTGATCCAACAATTTTCTCAACCACATCAAGCTTTCTTATTCCACTTTCATTTCAAATGAAACGGCTCGCCTCTTCTTTACATTTTACACCAACCATATTGAATGGATGCATGAGATATTAAACCATAAAAAAGTTCTTACCGTGCTGGAGATAAAGTACAGTATGTTTACACACAAACTGGGGCTGTGACAGGAAGAGGAAGCCGGTGGATGCTGGGTGAGCTCTCACAGCGCCACACGCTGGTAGCGATGGAAAGAAGCACTACTGTACTGTCCTGTACTCGGAAAATGGTGCACAATACAAAATCTAACTTACAAATGTTCGTATCTACCATTTTTTTGTAACTCGAATGTTTGTAAGTAGGGGAGCGTTTGTCATCATTACCTGCTGCATTAACAACGCAAAAATACAAAATCTTGTACTTTTTTATCATAATTATTTTTCTTTATTTTAAGATATTTCTTCTCCAAAAATAATAATGAAAGCATATCATGAGCACCATTGTTGAACATCATGTTTCAAATTGAAAATGATCCATCAGCTTGCTTTTATACTTTTAACCAGCTATGAATAATAATTTTAATCATTTTAAAAATTTAGGTTTGAACAAAGATTGGTTAACAAAGATTAGGGAAAAATAAAAAGAATAAATCAATAAATAGAAAAATGAAGACAAAATACTACTGTTATTGGTATTTTACAAAGTATTCTTATCCACCTAAGGATAATAAATTTATTTGTTTGAAATTTTGATTTAAGGGTTTAGAAATTAGATTTTTTTCTGAATATCAAAAAATAAAATACAATAAATGAATTAAATATCAAATAAAAAACAAATGAAAAGATTCAGAAATTATGTTTTGGAAGAATTATAAAAATAAAATAAGATAAAAGGAATCTATGCAATTTAGAAAAATATCAAAAACATTTATTATTTATCACTTATATTTATATGTTTTATTTACTATGTATTACTTGTATATTTAATTTAAATATAAAAATATTTTTTCATCTATCTTATTTAATCAGAAATGACCATTTACATAATTTGTATTACAATTTTTTTTTTGTGCATTTAAATTCAAATCCATCAGCAAAGCCCAAGTCCCCCCATCGCCCGTCATGATTTATTTTTACTCATAAGGATTAATGATTTTTTTAAAGAGAGATGTATAAATCTATTGATCCATGAATAGAAATATTAAAAAAATAATAATAATAAATACATGAAAAGAGAAAATTATTATTATTATATTATTTATAATATATTTGTATTATTTATATATTTCATGAAACATATTTTATTTTAGAATTTTAACATTTATTATTGATTACATTTTATTACAAATATGTATTTAAGATCCTTGATCTTCACAACATGTCGATGGGACTTGTCCAATGGGCCAATCTTCCCCCCTACCTCCAGGGCAAGAAGTGGCTCCATTATTACCACTCCACCGGTATAGTTGGCATTCTCTAGCGGGACCGTCATCCCCCAAAACCCTCAGCCTAAATAAAAAAAGCTTTCCTCACCTTCTTCTTCCTCATCCCTCCATCATCCCGCATGTTGCTTTTTGGAGAACCTTATGCAAGATCCTCACGCAAGAGTCCCCAATTTTTCCTTTCTTTTTTCTTCAAACTGTGTTTTCAATCAGCCGTGGCGACTAAGACTCACTAAAACGCATCATGAAGTTAGGACAAACGAGCAAAATACAGCTTGTGGGCCACATACGGCCCGCGACGCTTTTTAACCCAGCCCGCCAAACAAAAAGTTTTTAAAAAGTACCGTAAATTCCGCACTATAAGCAGCTACTTTTTTCCCAAATGTTCAGCCCTGCGGCTTATTCAGTGAAGCGGCTAATTTATAGAATTTTTCTAACGGCCACCAGCGGCGCAGGAGTTTAAAAGGTAAGATTAAGACCAGTAGAATATGTGCGCCAAGAAAAACTGCAATCTCTAAATTTTAGCATATATTTTCTGTAAAGTTAAGGTACGTTCCAATCGTGAAGAAGATGCCCCTGTGATAGTTATGAAGAGGAAGTCGAAGACGATCTACCGTGAGTTTTACATCTACGGGATGCTTTTTTTTCACAGGTATGTTTGATACATTGCGAGCGTGATCCTACTAGCGTGTTGGTACCTTTCAAAGGCCCGGTTTGGGATGAAAGTTATATTATTATTATTAAAGCTTTGAAAACTCTCTCGGTGTACCGTCTTTCTTCGTAAATATGTGTAACCATGTATAATATGTATTTGCAACTGTATATTTTTGAAATGTATTTATTTTAGAGATTTATTCTGTTATGTGTTCTACGGACGGATCAAAAATAAGGGGCGGAGCAAACGCGGGCTGATGGGAAATGTGGTAAAGCTGAGTTACCGGTAGATCTGTCTGTTGTCGCAGCGGACAATAGTGGATATATATTTTTCCCACCCTTAACTTTGGAAATATACATTTTGTTTCCTTGGATTACTTTCAACGGGACCCCGACTTTACAAGTCTGCATCATACGTTAATTACGGGTATCATTTTCTATTTGTGATGTTAACTGTGGTTCTGGATTTGTGGTCTATCTATGGACGCGGGCTGACGGGAAATGTGGTAAAGCTGAGTTACCGGTAGGTCTGTCTGGTCTCGCAGCGAACAATAGTGGATATATATTTTTCCCATCCTTGACTTTGGAAATATTCATTTTGTTTCCTTGGATTACTTTCAACGGGACCCCGACTTTACTTGTCTGCATCATACATTAATTATGGGTATCTTTTTCTATTTGTGATGTCAACTGTGGTTCTGGATTTGTGTACTATCTATGAAGTTGCATCGGCCCGGTATTGCAGTACCTCCGGGAATGGTGCATTTGCACTGATCGCTGCCCGGCCCTGTGGCTCGGACCTTGACCCTTTTGGCTGGGAGCAAGTGTTTCGGCCTCTTGGCTTTGTAGTGCATTATGATTTGACCGATAACGGATAATGGATAATTGATAAAGGATATAGTACAAAAAACCTCTAAAAAAAAAAAAAGTTACAATTGTGGAACTTACAGCCTGGCCCGGGTTAAACATGTGACTGTGTCGCAAGCTTTAATGCGGGCGCCCGCGGCTTATACATAGGTGCGGCTTGTGTACGTAGAAAAGAGTCAAATCACTCAAAAAGTGGTGGGTGCGGCTTATAATCAGGTGCGCTCTATAGTCCGGAATTTACGGTACTACTGACAACAAACATGTTGTCCCTTGGTAGCCTTTCCGTCATAAAAATATTTTTTTCATCAAACATTATGTAATGTAAAAAAAAGGTTAAATCAAATAAAAAAAAATGTTCCAAATAGTCTATATAATTCTAGTATATATTTTCATTTTGCCATAAAACAATTTTAAATAACATTGTAATAAAAAAATGTTTATATTTCCAGAGTAGTTTTTTTTCCTATTCCTAGAAAACGAGTTAAAAATAAAAAACAAAACAAGAACTAGTCAATTAACATAAAACAATGTTCCACTGTTACTACTGATTTTAAGTATGATGTATCTTTATTTATTATTTTAAAGAAAGAGAAATTAAATTAACTTCTTAATAAATGTTTCCCCCTGGCAGGCCACATTGAGTTTTTCAATACGGCCCGCTAAACAAAAAGTTTTAAAAAGTACTATTGATAACAAACATGTTCTTTTGGTGCCATTCTTGTCTTCTCGGCTGCTCTAACAATGCGTTGTCGGGGTTTTGTGTTGTACTTGCACCCATTCTCCATAAAAATGTTTTTCACAAACCATTATGTCCCCGGGATCCTAGTGAGGATAAGCAGTGCCAAAAATTAATGAAACGGCATCATGTAAATTATGTAAATCCTGTACAATCAAATAATGTGAATGACCTTTTAATATTTTTACTAACCATGTTTCTCTGTATTTGTTGGTTTTCTTTCATGCACCTATTATATTTATTAGGAAACTTGTCAAATATCTAGAAAAAAATATGGCAAAAATAGTTTTTTAAAGCATATTATGATATTTACTGCTTGAAAAATAAATAGAGCTGCCCCTCTCCCCCAGCTAGCTGGATCCAATCATCACCGTCTGTCCCTCTCCCATAAATACACGGCCCTCCTGAGGAATACAAAGAAAGAGGAACTTCACTGGCAATTAATATAACTGTGCAGCCCAGGAATCAAAAAGAATGATAACTACCGTGTACCATTTCACTCTTTTAACCTCTCTAACTTAAGTATTCTTCGTCCCCTAATAAAAAAAGGACTCCATTATCTCTGCAAGTACCTGGCACAATACTCGACGCCAAAAATATGCATGCCAACATGATTGGATAATGCCAAATGAAACAGATGCTATCTCGAAGCGAAAGCCAAAAAACAAGTTAAGACACCGATCCTTCGTCACCCTTCCCATCATGTTTTTTAGCTGTGTCTATAGTAATAAACTGTCATGCTTGCTAGCTAGATTGCCCTATACTACCATAAATATATTGACCCTTTGCACGTGACGTCAGGTTGCCTTCTCTGGCAAGATTAGAGCCATGCCGGGTGGCAAAAAGCACCTGAGCATACAGTAGTTAAGTTGAAACAAATACCAATAACCATGAAAAAAGAAAATAACCACCATTTTTTACGATGGTGATTTATTCCCTAGAGGTGGGCAAGCTTCTAAGCCCGATTTGGAATATAATCCCTTTTGATGAATGCAGAAGATGGCAGTGTTTATCTTTAGTCAAACGGAAGGACTGGTGTTGAGCCCAGGAACAACACTGGTAGGGTTTCAGCAGCAAACAGTTTTTACAAGGTACGTTTGTTCTATTTCCGAGCAATTTAATGTTTAGTAGGTACGAATCACGTCAAAGACGCTCATATAAGTGAGCTAGTACTAACTAGCTCCCCTAGTGTCATACCATTGCCATTTCTTACTATGTAAATTATCTGTTTTTATTGTGATTAACCAGAGATTCAAAACAGTAAGCTTCCGAATATCACATGCGTTGAAAACTGTTAAGTGCTCTACCATTATTTCACTAGAATGAACTATAAAAAAATTAGAGACAAACCTTGAGAAGAGGAACCGTCATTTCGCCAAATTAAATATTTTCAATGTGCTCAAAAGTGATTTCTATATAAGGTGCAAATGCTCTGTGCTTTACGGTTCTAGTACAAATGATCTGCATTTAAATGATCTGCATTTATACAGCGCTTTTCAAGTCAATGACTTCCCAAAGCGCTTTACAATGTGCTCTACATTTCCCAATTGCGGCCTTGCAGCCATGTAAGGCGCTAACCTGCTTATTGGGGGTATTAGGGGTTCAGTGTCTTACCCAAGGACACTTCGACATGTAACACGGACGAGCCGGGATTCGAACTGGGATCCCTTGATCCCAAGACGAGCGCTCTACCTCCTGAGCTACTGCCGCCCCAATCCACCAAAATTTAGATACTAAGTCATTTTACAAACGTTTCGTAGGGGGACATTTCTCACCGGGGGTACATTGCAATGCAAAACCGCTACAAAGAACTGGTAAGCATCCAGACTTTTATGAGGTCTTAGATCGGCTCTAGTGTATGGGGATACTCCATTTACAATATAGTGGTACAGATGGTGTGGACTGAAGTCAGGCAGACTGGAGGATTTGGTTAGATGTGTGAATATGTCAGGAGAAAGACTTCATTGACCCCGTTGCAAACACAGGACGACACCATGTCGGATGGTAGTAAACTGTAGTAAACAGTGGACGAGGGCAATAAACGGAAGGCAACAAAACAAAAAAGCTATACTATTCAACACCATTGGAGATGACTAGTCAGATGAGGTGGCTCACCTTGTCGGAAAGCATAAATAGCCCTATTTATAGAAACTGAGGAAAGAATTAGCAATGCTAGCTACCCAGCCAAACAGTCTGACATATTCTCACTTCTTTATCTAATCAACCACTCTGCTTGACTTCAGTCCACACCATGTGTACCACTATATTGTAAATGGAGTATCCCCATACAACAGTGCTAATCTAAAACCTTGTAAAAACCTGGATACTTACCAGTTCTTCGTAGACGGTACGTGTTACTGTACTTTGTTTTGCCGACAAATGCACGGCGTGATATGTCCCCCTCGCGCAAATGTATCTAAAACGACTTTGTATCAAAATGTATGGGGATTGTAGTAGAATAAGAAAGCACGGGGCATTTGCACCTTCTGTAGAAATCCCTTTTGAGTATGTTTAAAGTATTTATTTTGGCGATATGACAGTTTCTCTTTTCAACGTTGATCTCTCATTGTAAGCTTTATGGTAGAGCACATAACAGTATTATACATATGGTATTCGGAAGATTACTGTTTTGAATCTCTAGTTAATCACAATAAAAACAGTTCATTTAAATATTAAGAAATATCAATGGCTGCGATTGGCTGGCAACCAGTTCAGGGTGTCCCCTGCCCACTGCCCGGAGATGGCTGAGATGGGCTCCAGCCCCCCCGCGACCCTAATGAGGATAAGCGGTACGGCTGATGAGATGAGATGAGATGAAATATCAATGGTAAAAAGCTAACATAGCTAGTTAGCACTAGCTCACTTGTTGTTTTTGGTCTCTTTGACGTAACTCGTACCTACTTAACATTAAATTGCTCGGAAGTAAAACAAACTTACCTTTAAAAAAATGTTCGCTGCAAATCTTGGTATACTTGAGGGCTGACAGCCTGCCAGTGTTGTGTCTGGGCTCCACACCAGTCCCTCCATTTGACTGAAGATAGACATTGCTGTCTCCTGTCTTCATCAAAAGGGATTATATTCCAAATCGAGTTTACAAGCTTGCCCACAGCAAAGGAATTAATCACCATGGTAAAATTTGGAGGTTACATTTTTCTTTCGTGGTTTTTGGAATTTGTATAATCTCATCCGCCTATTGAACTGCCGTGCGTTCAACTATTTACTGTTTACCACGGGTTCCTTCCCTCCTTCATAATGTCGTCATGTGGTTAGGTCACGTTGTGCGAAGGGTCAATAAATCTGGCTGTTACATGATTTTTTTCTCTCTTTTTTAAGAGAAGACTTTCTTTTAATATGAAATGAATTCAAGTGCATTTCTATAACTCATCTGCCTCCACAGACATCAATAGATACCAAAGATCAATTTATCAAGGCTGCCCTCGATGGCTAAAGATGTCCAGGATCCCTTTTAGCCTGGCTGCCATAGACCGCTATAGACAACAAAGATCCATTTTAGCTAGGTTGCCTTACACCAGGGGTCGGGAACCTATGGCTCGCGAGCCATATATGGCTCTTTCTATGAGCACCTGTGGCTCAGAAACAAATTTGATTGCATGCAAATTGTCTTCATCTCGTTCAAAACCTGAGCCATTAATCCTGTTGAGATACACGCAAAGGCAAACCAAAGCTGAATTATAAAGCAGTACTTTGCAGAATATATAGGGCACGTTTTTCACTACAATTTACAGTCAAGATGTCACACCCAAAAAAAAACCAACTCGTTTTGCCTGTACAACGCTAAAGAATCCTTTATATAAAAGCTCACTATATGATCTGTGTTCAGTGTTCAGATACCTTATGATGAATCCTCAGAACAAACTGTAAATACGCCAAAACACCGGAAGACAACTTAAAGTTATTTGATTGGGTGAGTAGGAGGGATGGGTGGAACTATGCAAAAAATGCAAGCACTCCCTCCCATCTCTCGCCCTACACCGTCTGCGCCAAAGGTAAGCACATCAGGCTCCCTGTTTGCAGAATGTTGTTACGTTTTTACAAAATAACTGCTTGCATCTGGTTTTGAAATCAATATGTATGAAAAAAAGGGTCAAAATGAGTTTAACCGAGACAAGTTTAAAGTGGTATAATTGTTGATTTTGGGACACGGGCTCTGGCACTATTCTCTTTTCATAATTTTTATCAAATCATTAAAAAAAATGTGCTGAAGACTAAGATTTTGTCTGTGGCGCGGGTTTAGCAAATTAGTAAATTTGTCTTATAATATATGGTGTGGCTCTTTCCCAAAATAAAATTAATATATTTTGCTTTTATGGCTCTTTGAGTCAAAAAGGTTCCCGACCCCTGCCCTACATGGTTATAGACATATATTTTTGACAAGTAATGGCCTACTTAATTTCGGATATGTTCTTTGAATTTAAAAAAACCTTTTTGCGGCGACAGATAGACAAAAAAGATCCATCCTATTTTGACTGCCCTCTAAGGCTGTAGACGTCTTTATTCGGTTTTTGCTCGGCTGCTATAGCCTGTGATAGACACAGGGTTCGTACAAGCAATTGAAATCCTTGAAAATGCTTGAATTTGAATACTGTTTTTCCAAAGTCAGGAAAATGCTTAAATTTTAGGTGAAGTGCCTGAAAATGCTTGAAATTGTTGCCATTGCCATGTTTTTTTGGCTGTCTGACTCTATAGACCACGCAATAAATGAAGAAAAACGGTGTGAAAATGACGCCAACACGCATACTCTGTTGGATTGTTGTTATAGGGTTGTCATGTAAAGCGTCACTGCCACTTACTGGATGCACCTAAGAGACAGCTCTATTCAGAAAAGCTCTTTTGACTCAGCTCCCAAACGGCTCCTTAGATTTTGATTTATCATGATATATTATTAATAATAATTAAACATTATGCACTAGAAAACCTGAAAAACACATGAAATATAAATTAAAATATTCACTGATGCATAAAAAACTTTGTAAAATGCTACATAATTTTGGGTTTTTACACACTGAACAGATTTAAAGTCTAACAACAACACAAAATCCCATAAAATGGCAAATAAAATATAGATTAAGAATATTAACTCTTCAGTGCTATAAATAAAAAAAAGTTATTACCTACAACCTGCATGTACAGACAAACTCGCACAGGCAAATTCAGTAAAACTTTTCAAATAATTGTGTGTGTATTGCCAAGCTGAGTGACGTCATCATGACACGGCTCATTTCAACTGAATGCTGGTGTGTTTCTTAAAAAAAATCTATAAAATTCAGGCCAAGTCCTTAAAAGTCTCCTGTCACGCTTCATTGCCTTAGTTTTCACCGTCCCGCAGTCATCGTCCGGTTCCACTTTCCTGGAGCAGAACCGTAAACCATCTCGGCTAATGCTCTCCGGCTAACTTTGAAACGACGACATTCCTGAGCACTCCTGACAAGTCGTTACCTCGAAGTGCCGGCGGTGACGACAGATCCCCGTCAAGCGTAAATGTAGGCGGCTAATTGACAGGCAAAGGTGGGGTTAGCAGCAATTAAGAGCCCCTAGCTTTCGGGTCAAGCATAATTAGCATGCCAAGATTCAATACTGATGGATGATTGGTATCTTTGTCGTGTGTGTGGCTAAAGATGAATGTTACTTTGCTTTGATTACTTTGTACGAATAAAGTATTTCTACTATGAATGGGAATCCAAATTTTTCAATCGTTGCATATCTTTGTTTAAGTCAAGACTGCCAATGGGTTTTGTTTTGCAACATATTTGTGGAATATTTTTTTTATTGTAAGGACTGCATTTCGAAGCTAATTATGTAGTAAAATAACAAAAATGAATTACTGAAAGTGAGTGATATCTTTTTTTATATCTCTGCACAAAATTAATGAATACGTTTTTGAAAAATCCATTATTCTATTAAATTATAATAAGATTTGTTTTTTCTCTCTGCCGTGAAATTTTAACTCATTTAAACATTTTTATACTAAAGCAAGTTTGAACTGGAACTGACACGGAAAAATGTCTATTACACATAAATCAATATGTTTCATTGCAACAACAAACTAACTACAAAATCAAAAAAATAAGCTGGTAATTTTCAAAAACACAAATAATGAAAAACGTCCCTAAAAAAACACTGGAAATATTGCTGTGCAAAAAAATATGGGGGGTAATAATAGTTGTGTCAAAACTCCTCTGTGCATTCCATATGCTCCCTCTAAAGCTTATCTCTGGAATCATTAGTAGTGAATGAGTAAAACTGGTGATAAGATTGTAAAGACATACGTTTTTATTTTAGAAATGCATATAAACTGGCTGCCCTTTGCCCTAACTAGTAACAAATGGTAGCTTTTGGCTTCGAGAAGGTTGGAGACCCCTGATATAAAGCATTATATTATGACATTTGAAAAGATGTTCATATTAGCTTCCCATAACCCAAATGGCTCCGCCTCCAATATTCCCTTTATCTAAAATAAAAAAAATTGAGACCCAGAAACATGTTCTACAAAGTGGAAATCGGAGCAATGTTGAATTAAAAGCGAGGTGCAAGTCGATGACCATATTTCGCCCTTTTTAGTTAGAGCAGCTTCCTATTTTTTGGAACGAGTTCTAAAAACATTTTAACGGTGAAAGTTCCTTTGTGGCGAGAACGTGTCCGAGCTTCTGAGACTTCAGGACGGAAAGTCGGCTGGGGCCTTCCTGTGCAGAGTTCACATGTTCTCCGTTCTCTCTTGCGGCTTCCTCGGGTTACTCGGCCTCCCTCTCGAATTCCTTAAAACACGCATGTTAGCTGAACCCAAGACTTGGATTTTCCGTCGGGGCAAGTGAGAGTGTGGACGTTTTTATTACGACGGAATGCGTTGTTAGCGGTTGGCTGGCCATCAAGTCGGGGTGGAATGCGTCTCCGGCTCCTCTGTGACCCTGCTCGCACGAATCTGAGGGAAAAAAAAAGAGATGAAACATATATTCTTATTTAACAAAAGACAGCAAAATCCAGGGTTCCATTCTAGCTTGACCTTCCTTGAAGGCTGTAGACGTTTTTAGATCAGTTTTTGCATGGCTGCTATAGGCTGTGATAGACACAGGGCTTGAAATCCTTAAAAATTTAGAAGTTTATATGTTTTCAAGGTCAGGAAACTGCTTGAAAACATATAAACTATATAAACTTGAAATTTGGTTGAATTGCTTCCAAATGCTTGAAATGTTTGCCTTTGCAATGTTTCTTGGCTGTCTGACTCTATAGACCACAAAATAGATGAAGATTTTTGTTTTTTTAAATGGGTGAAAATGACGCCAACACGCCAACTCTTGTGGCTTGTCATCATGGCATTGTCATGTAAAGTCTCACCCTCGAGGCCAGTTCTATCAAGAAAGATATTTTTGGCTCCCAAACAGCTTATCAGATTTTTTAATTTTTCCAATGATTTATTCTAAAAAATAATAAAACATTATGCACCAAATTATTTAGTGATTAGTAATTTCATTTGCAGGGAATCCCTGCAAAACATGAAATATAGATCTACAAAGAAATTGTAAAAATACAAAACTATTTTTACACACTAAACAGATTTAAAGTCAAACACCAACAAGGAGTGGCGGAACTATGCACACTTCCATCCACTCCAGGCATTTATATTGACACTTCCCACAGCATGGGCAAAATCTTACCCCTTTGTCAAAACTTTTGTTGGCTTGAATTATTTCTTCTTTTTTTTCAAAAGGCAAAAAAACAGTCCATAAAATACACCAAATGCTCTCATCTAGTATATGGTATACAATTTAAATCGATAAACATGTCCTCACACAGCAACAATAAAATCTCACTTAATTGCCTGAAATTGTTACTTATTTTAAGGATATTTCATTCTATTACTTTGAAATAATAATAAAAGGCAACATTAATCGAAGATTCTCAGATGGGATCACAAAGTAATATTGTTGTTTAGCTGGGGATTTTAAAACTACCTCTCCCTAGGATTGTCATGCTCTTAAGAACACTTTGTGGCTTATCCTTAAAAATTGTGCGTCGATTGGTTATGGCCATATTCCTTAGCAAGGGTACCAGTGTGAATTCTTCGCATTTCTTTATTGTATCAAGCTTTGTTTCCATGGTTTTTGCTTCTCCCTCTAGCATCACTGCAAGTCTTGGTCTATTAATATAATATAAAAATACACTGTGGCACCGCAGATGAGCAAAGTCTTTACAAACCACAAGATATTCTGAACTGAACAGAATAAAGAGACTAAACAGCATTGGAGGAGGTACAGTAGTTCAGCCAATAGCGTATCTGTATTCACATGATGCCGTGACACAGACCAGCATTTTATATAACGTTAATTGATAGCACACAGGTATCTTAGACACTAACAGTACTAGTTTTGAAGTTTTGGACACAAAATAATTTGTTGTTGATATCTTATAGTGGGGGAAATTGCGTAAAGAAGGCAGAAAATATTTCCACCAGTGTTTCTCATACCAAATAAAAACCCTGACCGGTTTATTTGCTCCCTGCCAGGGTTTCAAATTTGAAAGAATTCCCTTCACTAATAGGTTGCGCTTTACAATAACATACAAGTCAACTTCTAGTTAAGTCAAGTCAAGTCATGTTTATTTGTATAGCCCAGGGGTGGCTCTAGAGCCCCATGCGGCTCTTGGCCAATAAGAATTCAGCTCTTTGCCTCATCATATTTCCTATATACTGTGGCTCTTTGCCTTGTTTCATGTTCATTTTTTCCCCTCTTAAAACACACTTGAATCCATCAGAGTTAATAACAAATAATAAATAATATTTTGAAATAAATTTGTCAGATTTGTTGTTTTTATGCTGCTCCGGACACATAACTGACTGCCAATCATTTGCATAGGTTACGTCTAATGCCGGGAAATTAAATAAACATTTCATAAGAGTGCAGGCTGTTCCCTCATGGTCAAAATGGCAAAATGCAAAGCAAAACAGAAATATGAAGATGAACACAGGGCATTTAAGGGAGAATGGGAAGATGCTTACTTTTTTGTTGAACAGAATAGCAAATCACTCTGTTTATTATGCAGTACCACGATATCCCATTTCAAGACTTCAAATCTTCAGCGTCATTTTAGCACAGCCCATGCTAACATTGACAAGGAATTCCCCAAAGGTACTGAAATACACAAGCAACAATTGAGCACCTTGAAAAGCCAGGTAAAAAGACAGTCTCAAATGTTTCAGCAATTGATTAAGCATGGAGAAACTGTGACACTTGCCTCCTATAAAGTGGTGTGGAACATTGCCCGTGATAAAAAAAAACATACAGCGAAGACGAGTTTTTGAAACAGTGTTTTGTGGATTTAATTGAAACTCTGGCTTCAGGTCAGTGCGTGGTGTGGCTCTTTGACTCTGACAGTTAAAAATTTCGGCTCTTTGTGTCAAACTTGTTTGCCACCTCTGGTATAGCCCTTAATCACAAAGAGTCTCAAAAGGCTGCACAGATCAAAGACTATTGCAAACTACAGACACCATCCCCTCATCTAAAATTTACATAAGGGCAAATGTAACTGCGGTGTACCTGTCCCACCAAAGATCCACATTCACGCTGGACTGGATGATGAGGTTTTTATTACAGTTTCTGCAAATGAAATGAGTCACAACACGTGATTATCTTCTCTGCTGGCTTTGATCTCTTTGATCTCGTTGCCAGCTCGCTCTGTAGACTGCCCAAAGCATATCAAAGAGCTTTCTTTTCAATTTACATAAAATACATTTTAGAATATCACAATACATTTTTTCATCCATTTTAACAAGATACTTTTAACAAGAGATCGTACTGTGTTTTTTTCAACGTTTACAATGAATTCAACATATTTTGTCTTTAGTCTGAATTTTAACCAACATCATCCTTTTTATATATATGAGAAAATAGAAATAAGAACAATAATGAGTATAAAAACGAAATGAGTCACAACACGTGATTAGCTTCTCTGCTGGCTTTGATCTCTTTGATCTCTACAAGGGGGAATTAACCCTTTAGCACAACAGAAACAAAAAGAAAATAAATCCAAACAGCTTGACAACATCAATCACATTACTGTGCATGTTGAGTGATTTGCCAGCTGTGGTTATAATGTTTAGAATTAACTTTTTTGTGAGCCCCAAAAGATGTGTCTTACCGTTGGCAGCTCGCTCTGTAGACTGCCAACAAAACCCCGCCTTCCGGTCACATGTCAAAAGCCAAAACAAACCCTACCCATACCAGCAGGTGGCACTGTTGGACTCATCATTGCAGGACTCTAACCAAAAACTATACACATATTTCAGCAGGAATTTCAATAAAACAAAAGTTATTATTACACCCGTTACACAAATAATACACAGATATTATCAACATCAAATATAGTTTAATCATATGCTATAGTGTTTTAAGCTCAGCTTTAAACCTTTCCACTGAGGTTGCAGTTTGAATCTCAGGGGGAAGAGCATTCCACAGTACCGGGGCCCGGATGGAGAAAGCTTATTTGGAAAAACACTGATTCGACATTGGAAAGTGAAAACATCATAACGCGAGGTCACTGTATTCAGGGAATCTCCTGCAATCCTTCCTTTAAATCAAAATGTTTTTGCTTGCATTTCCTAAAATCACAGTTTTATCACGCTACCTGTCCCAATACTTACACACGTTTCTTGTGAATAGCTTAAAGCTTGTGTTCATGTATCATCCACAATCTTCCATTCTTTAGAGTACAACCTTGTGGTTTTTCGCCTTTTTTAGATTCCATTCTGCGACTGCATTCCTGTGCTTTTGCTTTTCAGGCTGTAACAGCTCAATAAGGTCGCCAGTGAGGAGTTCTGTCAGGCTTGTTCTTCACAGCTCATCGATAGATATGTGTTACTTGAGTAACACGAGACGCCATTAAAAGCTTGGAGATGGCGGGGCGGCTCTGAGCCGGGACTATTAGGCGGAAAGTGTCCGGTGTTGGCAAAACACCAGGCTGATGCTATTGACGAATAACAGTGGCAGGTGCTAAGTTTTTAGTCACTCTACCAAGCCCCCTCTACCAAGGGGGATTTCAGAGCCATCTAAAGCTCAGCTGTTGTGTTGTAACTACACGTGTGAGCAGTACCGGAACATCTTTTAACAGAACATAATAAAGGTTAAAATTAGATTGAAAATACCTTGTCTAGGTTGGGAAATCTCTTTTGTTGAAGCCTTTGTTTTTTCGCAAAGGGTTGGGGTGTGCAAAACTATGGTCTGTGTAGGCCACCATAAAAATCTTGCAAAATATAAATGTTAAAGGGACACCGTGTAATATGTATTCTGTAGTGCACCTGAAAAGGAGTTGTGCAATCCAAAAGAGGGAATACATATTACAGTGACTACAGTAACATTGTCTCCTCGTTATTTGGCCAAGCCTTTCAAAAAATGTTTGTTTTTACAACAGTTTAAGATGGCGCTAGGTCACTATTTTCTGTCAAACCCATCATCAGAAGAAGAAATCCTCTCATGCCCACTTAAACACATCCCCCCACCCATCCCCTAAGATGGATCTTTTTTTTAAGTGGTAACATAATATTGGTTGAGACAAAACAACAATTGCTTATTATTGTTAGTAACGCATCATCTCCATCCATGTTACCTTACCCTCCACCCTAAAATAAGCAAAATTATCTAATCAAGTGAGTTGTTCTGCTTGGTTTATGTTGGACTTTTCAATTTTTGATCTCGTTTTACTTGTTTTTTTAATGTTTTTTTTAAATTAAGTAAATTGGTCAATAAAATAAGAATAATATCTGATTTAGTAGATAGTTTTGCTTGTTTTAAGCATTTTATTCTAACCGTGCTAGAAAATACTTCTCAAAATAATCAACTAACTGCTGAGGAGTTAGTTTATGTAAAGGATTTATTTTTTTCTCATATTCACAAAACAAGTTAAATATCTTAAAATTGGCAAAATTATACTTAAAAATAGATACATTTTCTGCCATGGGGTAAGAATAGGTTTTCTCTGTACAATACGCTCAAGGCTAAATTCAAATAGTTGGCTACATTTTCTGTGCTTATTATTTTTTGACCGTGTATTTATTTTATTTATAAAGATACTTATAGCATTTTGTGCTAGCCCTATTGCGTTCTGAAATTTTTAATGCATATTACCACATTTTACGTTTAAAACAGGGACCTAATATATTGTTCTGCTTCAATTCTAAGTGTTCCAATACCTATTTTTTTAAACATATTTATATGCAAATTAATATAAAATGAAGTATTATGTCGATGAGTTATTTGCAGTTATTTTTATTCATTTATATGACAAAAGATGGATAGGCCTACATTGTCGTTTTTTCTCATGGATTACTATCAGGTTTGTGACTATCAGGTGATACAAAAAAATTCAATCTGTCAACCAAATTTTCGTACCCAAGGTGGTCCTCGACTTGAAAAGTTTGCCCACGCCTGGTTGGGGGGGTTATCATTTGGATCTAGGGATTTGCAAAACGATACGTGTGCAATCCATCAAGTACATGTTTCTGAGATGACACACTCATGGGGGGATGAGGTGACACTGGGGATCGAATTTTGTCTTGAAAATGCAAAGTAACTTTACAAGGAAATATTTTGCCTTTATTGGAAAACACAATATTCACTAATATTTAACATTTAATAATAAGAAAGTAAACAAATATACTATATTTACCATAAGCAGGTTCTTATCTAAACTGAAAAAAGTCCAGGTATTTAAAAAGAAACAAGAAACAGTTAAATAACTAGAGTAAGACCTTGGTTATCGCGGTTAATGGGGACCAAAACCACCCGCGATAAGTGAAAATCCACGAAGTAGCGGCGCACCTTCAAAAAAAAAAGTTTTGTTTTTTTTAATTATTATTTTTTAGACCCGCTTAATGGGGAACAAAACCACCCGCAAAAAGTGAAAATCTGCGAAGTAGCGACGACCCTTCAATAAAAAAAAAAAAAAAATCTCATCTCATTATCTGCACCGCTTATCCTTATTAGGGTGACGCCGCGACCGCCGAACTCGCTCCGTCGCGCGGCCCGGGAGTGACCTCCGCCGACTCCCCCCCTCCCCCGTCCCATCCAGCCGGCCGCCTTATCCCGGGTCCACTGACGTTCTGCCGATAAAACCCGCAAAAAGTGAAAATCTGCGAAGGGATGATTTTCATAATGAAGAAACAAAAACGAAATTCCAGAGATAGGTCTTTTTCATGCAACAGCGATAATATGTGACTTCATTTTTAAATAGAGTTTAATACAACACTAGACAACTCCCGAGGCAATTATGAGAGTTGTGATGGATCTGGAAGATGATACCGGGATATATAGCCCCGGTTGTTTGCATGTAACTGTTAGCATTTTTTTTACCTCAGAGAGATGTATCTGTAATTTTTTTCTTGGTTTTGAGGGGGGACCACCCCCACCACCCCTCACTTTTAAGCATGTAGCCATTAGCATAACTCATTGGCATGTACGCATTAGCATGATTGGTAAATATAAAGTTGTTAGCATGTATCCATTAGCATAATTTTTTGCAAGAAGCAGTTAGCATTTAGCCGTTAACGTAATTTTTTAGCATCTATCCATCTAAACCATTAACATGTTACTATTAGCATAATTTGTAAACATGAAGTCGATAGCATGTAGCCATTAGCACAATTTTGTAGCACGAAGAGGTTAGTTTTTAGGCGTTAGCATGAAGCAATAAGATGTAGCCGTGAGCATAATTTGTCAGGATGTAGCTTTTAGCATAACTTTTTTTTACCAAGTATCCATTAGCATAATTCTTAAGAAAGTAGCAGTTAGCATGTAGCCGTTAGCATAATTTGTTAGCATGAAGCAGTTAGCATGTAGCAGTTAGCATGGAGCTATAACAATTAGACATTATCATAATTTTCCAGCATGTAGCTGTTAGCATAAGTTGTCAATATTCAACTGTTAGCAAGGAGCCGTTAGCATAATATGTAAGCAAGAAGCAGTTAGCATTGACCAATCAGTGTTTACAGCTATCATGAGTAAGCATAGCGTCAGCCAATCCCAGCAAATATTTGGGCTGGCTATGCCAGCCCAACTCGTCGCCGGCAGTGTTTACAGCCAGCTTGCGCTAAAATTTGGGGGACTGGATTTTTGTTGTAGGAATCGTTGGGGTACTCCAAAAGCTCTCGGGGGAGAAGCGAGCCAAACTTTTACGGAAGAAGATAGATATAATAATATTTTGGAGGATATTAATAGTTGTGTGGCCTTGCCACTCGGAACACATTACAACTGTGCTTACAGCTCAGTTGGTAATGTGTGTTGTAAGTGGCAGGCCATCACAACTCATTAGTATTTAGTTAAGAATATAATACTTAGAATAACAAAGTACCGTAAATTCCGGACTATAAGCCGCTACGTTTTTCCCAAATGTTCAGCCCTCCGGCCAATCCGGTGAAGCGGCCAATTTATGTAATTTATCAAACGGCCTCTTATGACGAGGAAGACTTTGACTCCTTAGTTTAGGCAAAAATTGTCTATATGACAGAGGTTCTTTCAGATGGCGAGGAGACGCCTTCTACTGTGACAATTCTAGAGAGGAAGATGAAGACGGTATACCGTGAATTTAACAATTACGGTATGCTTCTTTAAAAGATACGTTTGATACGTTGCGTGCGTGTTCATAGTAGCGTGTTGGTACCTTTCAAAGGCACGGTTTGGGATGAAAGTTATATTATTATTATTAAAGCTTTGAAAACTATCTCGATGTACCGTCTTTCTTTGTAAATATGTGTAACCATGTATAATATGTATTTGCAACTGTATATTTTTGTAATGTATTTATTTGTATTTATTTGAGACACTTATGCTGATTTTCACGAGCGAATAAGAAAGAAGGGGCTGAGCAAACGAGGGCTGATGGGAACTGGGGACGGGTAAAGGTGAGTGTTTGTGAACGCAGGAGACAATTGTGGATATATATTTTTCCCACCCTTACCTTTGGAAATATACACTTTTTTTTCCTTGGATTACTTTCAACGGGTACCCCGACTCTGCAGGTCTGCATCAAATGATAAGTAGCTTGCTCTGTTCACTGCACGTACCGACCCGGTATTGCAGTATCACCGGGAACGATGCAATAGCACTGATAGATTTTTGGCCCTGCCGCATGGCTTTGAGGCTAGGACCGGATACTTACCTGGCAGGGGAGATACCATGATGTGGTTCTGGATGTGTTGGCATGCGTTGGTCAGGACTCTTCATTTCGAATAATGTTTGATTTTTGCAATCTGGAGATGGAATAAGAGCTTGCTCTGTCCACTCCACGCATCGGCCCGGTATTGCAGTACCTCCGGGAACGGTGCTTTCGCACTGATCACTGCATGGCTCTGTGGCTAGGACCTTGACTCGGCCTCTTGGCTGCGAGAAAGTGTCTCGGCCCCTTGGCTTTGTAGCGTATTATGATTTGACCGATAACGGATAATGGATAATTGATAAAGAATATAGAACAATAAACCTTACAACTTTTATACACTTTTTATGTCACTGAGACTCAAATGTTACCAAATAACAGGTATGACCCACTTGCGTCCCCTCAGAAATCAGAGTTACCTTATTCCAAACAGACAGTGAACCAACAAGAATCTGGATTATGATTTGAAATAGAAATGAAATACATCAAAACAGACATGAAACTATCACACACGAATCGATCTCTCAAGGGAACGTACATAGAAGGAGATAGTTTTCCCTTCCTTTAATCAATATTCATCTCAAGTTAGGGAAGGTGGAAGAAGAAACATGGAGCATGAAGTGACGGCATCAAGCCTTCGGCCTGAAGAAGAAAAAAAGCGAGGAATGGATGTTATGACAAATGTTGTTAATCAATTAGACGGGGCGTTGCAGGAGAGTGCTTCTAGCAGCCAGTAAAAGCCTCAGAGTTGCTGACCTTGGGAAGGGTATTTATCACCAAGAATCCCTCTTTTTTTTTCTGCTCTCGTTCTGAGTTTAGCACCGCCACTTAGTCATATTTCCTTTGCCCGAGGCATATGACTTGTAAGATTTAATTTGTGCTATATAAGCCATTATTCCGTAATGAAGAAATGAGAATTGTCCCGGTTTGAGTACTCTAAGCCAGGGATTTTTAATGTTTTTAAGCCAAATCACTTTTTTTTCAGCTTGAATTATAAGGTCAATTAAAATTACAGTACAGTACTGTATATGTTTTTCTTCATTTCATTTTGATTCACGATTTTACTCTAATTTTGGGTTTTACTGTATTTTTAACCTGATTTTCATGTTTCACAAAATTTTTATCTTGTTTTCAAGAAAAACAACGACAACAACTTATAAGTAGAAAAAAAATCTGCATTTTTACTATGTTCTAACTTTTTTCTGAAAGTTTTAGTAAATTAGGAATAACTACATAAGTAGAGTTGTGTGTCAGATCTTGGATTTGATCATTTTGGGAGGGGAATATTACTTTCTTACAGTTTTGTCTCGTCGTTCTTGGAAAATAATTCAAATAATACTTAAAATGAGCAAAATTAATATGTGTGTGAATTTTTTTACAACATTCTGTCTTTATAATTTGATTTTTTTGTAAAAGTATTTTTTTAAAGTCAGTAAGGGAGCAAGTCCATGCATTATTTTATATGGTACCAAAAGAACCCTCAAATCACATCTTAACCTAACAGGGAGCCAATGCAGGATAGATAAAATCAGGGTAATGTGATCAAACTTTCTTGTCTTAGTTAAAAGTCTTGCTGCAGCATTTTGTACCAGCTGCAGGCTCTTGATTTTGGACTTAGTGAGACTGGAGAGTAGTACATTACAGTAATCGAGATGGGAGGTAACAAAAACGCATGAATTAGGGCGAATTTTAGCAATAGGAAACAGTTTGAAAGATAGTAACAGATGCCTGAAACAGTGGATTTAGAGACGTTTGCTTGCACGAACAGCTTTGTAAGGCAAGTGACACAAAGGATGTAGCAGGAGCAGCTAAAAACAACAATAAATGCTTCCGGAGAGCCATAGCCTGCAGCCATACCCCTAACATGACTAGAGAAGGAAAGAGCGGGGAAAAAAGTACCAGATGAAAAAAAGCGATCCAACCATTTTCTCAACCACATCAAGCTTTCTTATTCCACTTTCATTTTAAATGACACAGCTCGCCTCTTGTTTACACCACCATATCGAATGGATGCACGACACATTTAACAATAAAAATGTCAAAGTTCTTAGAACGCCGGAGATACAGTACAGTATGTTTACACACGAACTAAGAAGAGGAAGCCGGATTTCTTCTTCGGGCTGGATGCTGGGTAAGCTCTCACAGCTCCACACGCTGGTAGCGGCCGAAAAAATCACTACAGCACTGTCCTGTACTCGAAAAAAGGTGCACAATACAAAAACTAACCGACAACAATGAATTTTTCGGAAACACAATTTTTTTTTCGTATTTACCTTTATTTGTAACTCGAATGTTTGTAAGTAAGTTAGCATCTGTATATAAATGAATGAAATATTTGGACACCACAAGTAGTGGCTGTTTAATATACACTGGGGCTTTAAGAATTTGAAGTCCCTTTTTGTCAATTGTTTGCCCTTTACTCATTTTTTCCATTTACTGTAAACGTCTCCATAAATCAGTGTCATTTCGGCACATTCATCTGACGTCCCTGCTGCGCCTCTTTTAATCATTCCCACAACGCTCGTAGGTTCCGTTCAACATGCTGCACCGCCCATGGCAACCGCTACGATTCGTTCAATAATTTTATGAACCTAAACCCAGCGGGTCACCTGTCACCCTACAAAATAAGACTTTATTAGCCAGCCAATTGGCTCGACTCGAGCCTAACATTTGCTCATAAAGAAGGGGACTTTAAAAATAAAACCACTGAATTAACTCAATGGAGTGTATGATAGCAGTTGTGCTTTGTTCTGTTATTTATCATTTTCAGGGTTTGTACAGGTGCTTCAATTCCTTGAAAATGCTTGAATTTTAATGTTGTGATTTCAAGAATTGTAAAGTGGTGATATTTTGGGTAAAGCGCTTATAAATGTAAATTGAAAATTGTTGCCATGTTTCCATAAGGGTCTGCTTGAAGGTGACACAGAGAATGCTCTCTGGTTGTTTCAAATTTCTATTGCTTCTACTGATATAGATGAATGTTAGTTACTCAGGTGATCATTGGATGAAAGAATAGATAGTGACCAATGCATGCTTTTGCAAATATATCTCACTCAATGGTAATCATAACCCCCTGCTATATCCCAAAATCCATCCCAGTTTTATAGTCGCCTAGAGATAAGGCATCTCAAGCACATGGGCGACAACCGGAATTTGAAAAAAAATATCTTATACGATCATGAAATCCGCGCCAACCCTTAAGATAACCTGATTATGCGTTTGCAGCTTATGCATGACACAAATTTGCTCTCTTGGCCACCGCTCTCAGCAATAGTTGACTAAGGATAACAGTTGGCGGCCAAAACAGTGCAGTCTGTTTTAAGTGGGCCACAAGAGCACACTTCAGTGGCTCACATTGACCAATTTGCTCTCTGGGTCCCTGCGCACAGCAATAGTCAACCGCGGATAATGGGTAGTGGCTATAAAAGTGCTGTTCATTTTAGGCGCTACTCTATGGCAAAATACAGTGGGCCGAACAGGGAAAAAAAGCACTTCGATGGCCCTTGCTCTTGGTGATAGTCGGCCGGGGATAAAAGACTGCGGCTGCATGGGTGCTGTTCATTTTAGATAGAAAAAAAGCAGAAATATATAGCCACTGTCATGACACAAATTTGCTCTCTTGGCTCCCACTCACTGAAATTGTCCACTGCGGATAGTTGGTCGCTGCCAAAATAGTGGAGTTAATTTTAGATGGGCCACTATGGCATGCTTTAGGGACTTGAATCCGAAAGAAATGTGCTCTTTTAGCCCTTGCTTTCGACGATAGTTGACCAAGGGTAATGGATCACGGCAGCATGGAACCAACAGAAAAAAGGGCAAGAAGAACCACCATGCAAATTTGCTGTTTGGGCTCCTGTTTTCCGGAATAGTCAATTGGGGATAGTGGGTTATGGCCAAAACAGTGCAGTTCATTTTAGGCGGGCCACAATGGCATACTTAAAAAAAAAGAAATAGCCTCTGCCTGCCCCAGTTCTCAGCAATAGACAAAAAGTACCTTCTTTGGGTCACTGTTTGCAGCAATTTGGAATTGGGGATAATAGGCCATGGTCTCACAAGAGCAGTTCGTTTTTAGGTGGAAATGATGGCAAAAAAAGAGCCATCGGGATCAACAAATGTGTGCTCTGCCTGTCTTTGCTCAAAGCATTATGTTTTGGAGGATAATGACTAGTACAGTGCGCCTTTTGGAGGACACAACAGCAAAAAATAGCTGCTATACCTGACTGTCACTTTGCTGACTCCCGCTCGTACCAATTTTCTATCGTGGATAATGGAATGTGCAAAGTAGCAAGAGATTACAGTGTGTTGGAACACATTTCATTTGACTGGAAAAAGTCATATTTTCCTCCATATCTCTCTGGGATTTTCAAAGCAAGTCATGTTACTAATTGACCAATCAGGTTGCACTAACAAGACTGTCAGAGCATGTTAGCATCAAGCTCCAATCCCGGCCTGTCGAGCCGTCTCCCAGGGCAACACTTAGCCAATGACCTGCAACAGTCTGACTCGGAGCGACGGCGATCACGCGCCACAAGTTGATATGCATTTCGGCACGGAAACTGCCAAGATCACTATTAGCGACCCTAAGCTTTGAGCGGCGCCAGAAACTTACATAAACATATGCATGTTTTAAGTACGTAGCCGCTAGCTTTCTAAAACATCTCGGCAGCCTTTTATGACACCTTATTGTACGTTTCTTTTATCCCGCACTTTGTCTGGCACAAGCATTTCACTCCAACCGAGGGTTGGGTAAACATTTTAAGTCATGGACAGCATTGAATTAGAACATTTGGAAGAATGGTCGGGCCAGGCGAAGAAAAACAATTCAATTAATTTTTTTAAACATAGACTCGACCTCATACCTTGGCAATAATTGAGGAGAAAACGACAACTCATTTTCCAGATCTGTATTTACGAATAAATACAATATACACGGAGACATTACTATGTACGTTTTATATGACATTTTAAATTTGTTTACTAAAAACACTTCATCATATTGGTTTAAAACACTCATAATGAAAGTAAAGTAGTATATTATTGGGTCCTTTTTACTATTGGGACAGTTCACTCTGGGACACAAAATATTTTAAACAAAAAATGCGCTAATAACTGAAAGTGACATTAGGTGAGAAGAATTATCATCAAGGCAATACAGACATGATGAAAATTTTAATCACTTATATTTGTTACAGATACAGAATTTAGTGCACTTATATTACATAATAAATATATCCTTCAAGCTTAGACGGCTGCTAAACATTCAAGAATTCTTTTTTTAATAAGTATAAGCCCAATTTTACACAAAATATATAATTTTATGTCTTCATCATTGCAGCCACTGTCAAGCTCCTTTTGTTGCACATGCAAGTATGTGAAGTTCTTAGAAGCGCTCGAATTTTATCTTTTTGGGGGTTAGGGTTGGCTTTTGGACTGTATCTGAAAGAGTGCTTTTCTTACTTTCACCCTTTTCATCCTGGAATAAATGATGACCGCGAGCACGCGTGTGACATCACTCTCTGCCCCAAATAATAACAAATCTAAAAAATTGAGCAAAATTCTCCGACAACAAAACAACACTGTTAACCGAGAACATGTTATTTACTACAATTATTTAAAAGAAATTTAATGGAGACTATTGAAGGGTAAACATTTAAAAAATAACTTTGGAAAAAAATAATGAAAATGAAAAAATCGGTGCAGGATGATTTTTTTTAATTTCGATTAACTTTTATCTTTATCTTAAAAAAAGATGAAATTGAAAATAAAAAGATAAAAAATATTTGCCAAGAAATATACACTCTAAAATATATATATTTGAATTTTGATTATAATTTATACCAATTTTTAATGTCATTCTGTAGTGCAAGAATGATTTAAACTATGTTAAAATCTGAAAAATACTTTTTGAAACAATATTGATCTGTTGACAGAACAATTATTTTCTTTCTTATCATGATTTTTCTCCATGTTTTTACTGGACTATTTTCTTGCGGGGAAAAATTATAGAAAAATCATACCATATCTTCGTCATGATCATATAATACTGATGAGTTTGTTCTGTTTTTAATATTAACAGGAAAGAGATTGCATAGGATGCCAGTCTGTTATTAGGCTATTTTACCTAAATGTAGTTCATTCTTTTGATTATTATGCACTCTTAACATATTTGTCACAATTAACCAATCATGTTGCTGTCTTTGATTTCTTCTTTCGTAAAGGAGATTTATTATAGGAGAGCCTTCAAAACAGGTTGGAATTTCTGAGGTATGGGCTCTCTCCTGTTCTCCCTGCAAGTTCAAAATCCATTTCCGTCCACAGGCATGATTTTGTGTGTCTACCAAACCAATAGTTCTTAAATGTTGGATAGATGGGTCGCGGACCATTTTCATTGGGTTGCAGGTAAAATAAGGCAAGGAAGAAAAAAAATGGAGGGTCAATCACACTCTTTAGGGGCCGGTCACACAGACATTTGCAGCTGAATCACGGCCAGAAATTTCTGCCTGAGAGGCGGACGCTATTGGACGCTTTGAGATCGCAATGCAGACGAGATACAGCAGTGCTTAACACGCGGTCGGATATTCGCGCGCGGGTGGCAGCGCGAAAAAGTTTTGCACTGCTCAATTCTTCAGAGTGCGGGTACACAGCCTTTCACGAGCGTATCAAGGCTGAACCACGGCCAGAAATTTCGTGAAGCGGATGCTGTTGGGCGCTGTTGGACGTTTTGAGACCGCCATATAGACGAGATACAGCAGTGCTTTACTCGCGGTCGGAAATTCACACGTGGTTGGCCGCGCGCAAAACTGATGATGACGCGGAAATGACGCGGAACGACGTGCTCTGGCCGCGGCCAGGGCGTGGTTACACATGGGTAGGACGGGAAATTTCAGCGGGTAATCGTGGGTGGAGCATGGTAATAGCATGTTCTGCGCCTGTATCGCGGTGTTATTACGTGAAATTAGCGTGTTACGCGTGTGACAGTCAAACGCCTTTCTCCGCGTATATACAGCGCGATTTGCCGAGCACACGTCAGTTGTGCTCGAGACGTCAAGGGGGTGAACATGGATCCCCGTCAGCGCAGTGACCTCGTCTTAATCCATTTTTATTTCTTGACATTTCTTTTCAAGATAATAAAATAAAAAATGATGCCATAGCTTGAAATCTTGATCTTCACGGGACTGTGTCTTGAGCGGTTATGATTTCTACAGCCCGGTGTTATCCGAGAAATGCATCCCTGCCGAGATTTGCATCCCCTCGCTACTACAACCACTTTTACCTCGTTTTATCTCACTTTTAGGGAATGTAATGGCGAACATATAACCAAAACCACTTCGTCTTGCATTTGTTGGAAATGTAATACAACTTAAACCATTCCGTCTTTGTTTTTGTTGTGAACGTAATCGAACGGTAAATCCTCCCCCCCTCGCGTGAACGCGCATTCTGCTGCGCTTCCAACGAAAGCGATCGTATTCTATATAAAACGCTTATTAAAACTATAAAGCGAGCTAATTATAACAATTGGGAGATCCTAGTCTATATAACGCGTTTCTTTAAACAATAAAGTGCGATTGTATTCTACAAAATGCGTTTGTTAACGCGGATGAAAAAGTCACCAACGTCAATGCACGCTTACAACAAAAGCGATCGCAGCAGAATGCGCGTTCACGCGAGGGGGTGGGGGCGTGGGGGTGTTGCGTAGGAGTCGGAATTGGGCACAACACCGGCTCGGGAGCTTTTATACCCGTGGTCCACACGAGAAAATGACGCAGAAATGACGCGATGAGGAAGCGGAACAGTCGCCGGCGTCTGTTTTGCGGGCATACCACCGATGAACAGCGGGTTGGCCAATTTTGCGCATTTTCCATCGCGGGCAACCACGGGCAAAAAAACCCCGCAAAATTTTAGCCGTGATTCAGCCGCAAACGGTTGTGTGACCGGCCCCTTAAGAGTACTGTAAATTCCGGACTATAAGCCAATATTTTTTTCCCAAATGTTCAGCCCTGCGGCTTATTCAGTGAAGCGGCCAATTTATGGAATTTTTCTAATGGCCACCAGCGGCGCTGGAGTATAAAAGGTAAGATTAAGACCAGTAGAATATGTGCGCCAAGAAAGACTGCAACCTCTAGGTTTAAGCATACATTGTCTGTAAAGTTAAGGTTCCGATAATGAGGAAGACGCCCTTGATGGCGATAGTTATGAGGAGGAAGTTGAGGACGATCTACCGTGAATTTCACAATTACGGGATGCTTTTATTTAACAGGCACGTTTGATTCATTGCGAGCGTGATCCTACTAGCGTGTTGGTACCTTTCAAAGGCACGGTTTGGGATGAAAGTTATATTATTATTATTAAAGCTTTGAAAACTCTCTCGGTGTACCGTCTTTCTTCGTAAATATGTGTAACCATGTATAATATGTATTTGCAACTGTATATTTTTGTAATGTATTTATTTTAGAGATTTATTCTGTTATGTGTTCTACGAACGAATCAAAAAGAAGGGGCGGAGCACACGCGGGCTGATGGGAATTGGGGTAAAGCTGAGTTACCGGTAGATCTGTCTGTTGTCGCAGCGGACAATAGTGGATATATATTTTTCCCACCCTTAACTTTTGGAAATATACATTTTGTTTCCTTGGATTACTTTCAGCGGGACCCGGACTACAAGTCTGCATCATACGTCAATTACGCGTATCATATTCCATTAATGAAGCCAACTGTGACTCTAGAATAGTGTACTATCCTTATAATTACAATCGTGGAGCTAATAGCCCTGTCTGGGTTAAACTTGTGATTGTGTCACAAGTTTTGATGTGGGCGCACGCGGCTTATACATGGGTGCGGCTTGTATGAGAACAAAAGTAGCAGATCACCTAAAAAATGGTGGGTGCGGCTTATAATCAGGTGCGCTCTATAGTCCGGAAATTACGGTATATGGTAATATTCGCTTTCTTGATCTCTTCTTCCTGTTCAGCCAATTGTTGTGTTAAAGAGACATCTCATTTTATTGTGATTTTTATTTTTGTTAATAATAACAGATACAAATAAAGTTAGGAATAAGGGGAAAGAAAATTTGACACAGTGACAACGAGTCAGAGAAGGAAACGTTTGCTAAAAACTACGATTGTCTGCCATTGGAGTGCTGCTATAAGGTACAGTTAATGGTTTAAAATGTTATATTCTTCGCATTTTACCAGTATACCAGTATACAAATTAACCACATAATTGAATAATTATCAAAGTTTAGGTACAAACTTTATTTATAACTTGAAATTATTTTAGTATGTGGCTATTTTGAAGCAGTTTTAGGAGGTGGCATGTATGCCATACGGGCTCGTGTGCGAGTATTTACTGTACGCTGGTCATTTTGTTTGTTAAAAATAAGGTGAATTTTGTCTACTATTTACTATCTACTATTTTAAACTGCACAATCCTTTCATCTGATGAACTTGAGAATGGAAATGTTTTTGTCACTAGGGAGGAATGTTGGAGCCTGAAGTCAGACTAGTCGAAAACCAGTGTACTAAGCTATACATTTTCATATATAACATGTTTTATAATGTTTTAATGATTGATAACACAGAGTTAACCTGTTCAATACAACATTTGAAATTAAGCACTTCTTTGTGGCATATCCAGTGGAGCTTGTGGTAATAACACACACACACCCTTGCCAAATGGCCTCTCATTCGAGAACATCCCCCCAATTCCACAGCGGATTGCTAATCAAAGTCTGACACACTGACAAACACACATATGCAGGCTGGGCTTTTAGCTATGTTAATTTTCTCTGTGCATATGAATGATCATCTGCGTGCAAACAAGCCACCATCTGCTGCGTTTGCACTGTGAGATGTCGCTTCTTTGTTTGCCTTGCGCACATTTACTTCGTTACCACAGAAATAAGAGCAATAGGAGGACTCTTGCTAGCTGGTGCCTTACAGACACGGACAGACTTGATCCTAATTTATATTTTTCCAGCCAGGAAGTGAATCAGAGGAAGATTAGGAAAGTATCATGACAAGATTATGACATGTGTGAGGCTTTTCTGCGCTAAGACCATTAGCCCCTTTTATGTCATTCGTGTGAGTACATGTCTCTTTGTGTTGTGCTTTAGATAAGAAAGTTAGGTTGAACCATCGTTTATGACGATATATCTTAGTGTCCAGGACCAAAAGGAAGGTATATAAAAGGGATGCACGATAATTGATTTATTTTCCTATCAATAAACGATTAAATCCTGTTCCTTCCGACCAATACCAAAGACTCAAAACCCTTCTTTCATTTTTTAACTGCATGCTATATTACTATTTTGTCTATCTATCTATCTATCAATCTATCTATCTATCTATCTATCTATCTATCTATCTATCTATCTATCTATCTATCTATCTATCTATCTATCTATCTATCTATCTATCTATCTGTCTGTCTGTCTGTCTGTCTGTCTGTCTGTCTGTCTGTCTGTCTGTCTGTCTGTCTGTCTGTCTGTCTGTCTGTCTGTCTATCTATCTGTTTGTCTCTCGCTCTCTCGCTCTCTCTCTGATTGCTGATTATTCCAATCCCCATACATACAAGTGCTCCTATATTTAATGTCACAAATGCATTTGCAAGAAAAAAAAGATATTTCATCCTTATCAAGTAGTTTTACTGTAGTTGCTATATTATATACAGTTCACTTCATGTCTAGTATACATTGTGTCACACTTAAGACACTAGTTTCGGTACTTGGTCCGACAGCAGTCAATCAACAACCTGTCTCTTTTGATTGAATCGACATTCATGAACAATAAAAGGACAAAAAAACTTTCTAACAATTCAAAACTCACTGTAATCACCACAGAATTGCTGTGTTTCAAACACATTACGGAGCTTAAACGGGTTAACCCAACACTAAATCGACAATCAAATCCATATAAATATTTAAACTGCATCCAATCAATCCAGATTGTATTAGCTCGTTTGCACCCACTTTTACCAGAATGTTTGTGGAGTGGGGTGCGTGCATGAGTGCAACGGAGTGAATGGAAGCGTGTCTGCATCAATACGTTCTACAGGAAGAAAACGTGTGGAGCCCGCTGACAGGCATCCTTGGGGAAAAAAAGGGGGGCAGAGTGTGTACACTACATTAGAGGGGTTCAGATGTATTTCTGATGCTTCATGCCACATATGGGTCACTGCTGCCAGCCCCAAGGGTTGGGAGGGCGCAATGATTCGAATTGGGGGTTTGGAGATGGGGGGTGTTGTATTCATAGCCAGAATATATATATATATATATATATATATATATATATATATATATATATATATATATATATATATATATATATATATATATATATATGCGCTTGTGCGGCACAGTTCATGTCATGGGAACCTGTCGTGGGTTCAAATCTAGCTCCAGACTTTCTGTGCGGAGTTTGTATGTTCTCCCCGTGCTTGCGTGGGTTTCCCCCGGGCACTCCGGTTTCCTCCCACATTCCAAAGACATGCATTTCAGGTGAATTGGCCGGTCCAAATTGTCCCTAGGTGTGAATGAGCGAATGAGTTGTCTGTCCCTGTGTGCCCTGCGATTGGCTGGCAACCAGTTCAGGGTGTCCCCTGCCCACTGCCCGATGATTGCTGGGATGGGCTCCAGCCCCCCGCGACCCTACTGAGGATAAGCGGTACGGCTAATGAGATGAGATGAGATATATATATATATATATATATATATATATATATACCGTAAATTCCGAACTATAAGCCGCTACTTTTTTCCCAAACGTTCAGCCCTGCGGCTTATTCAGTAAAGCGGCTAGTTTATGGAATTTTTCTAACGGCCACCAGTGGCGCAGGAATTTAAAAGGTAAGATCAAGACCAGTTGAATGTGTGCGCCAAGATAGACTGCAATCTCAAAGTTTTATCATATATTTTCTGTAAAGTCACGGTACGTTTCGATACTGAGGAAGATGCTGTTGATGGCGATAGTTGCAAGAAGGAAGGTCAAGACGAATTACTGTGAACTTCACATTTACAGGGTGCCTCTTTTTCACAGGTATGTTTGATACATTGCGAGCGTGATCCTACTAGCGTGTTGGTACCTTTCAAAGGCACGGTTTGGGATGAAAGTTATATTATTATTATTAAAGCTTTGAAAACTCTCTAGGTGTACCGTCTTTCTTCGTAAATATGTGTAACCATGTATAATATGTATTTGCAACTGTATATTTTTGTAATGTATTTATTTTAGAGATTTATACTGTTATGTGTTCTACTGACGAATCAAAAATAAGGGGCGGAGAAAACTACAGCCTGTATGGAAATGTGGTAAAGCTGAGTTACCGGTAGATCTGTCTGTTGTCGCAGCGGACAATAGTGGATTTATATTGTTCCCACCCTTAACTTTGGAAATATACATTTTGTTTCCTTGGATTACTTTCAACGGGACTCCGACTTTAGAAGTATGCATCATATCTTAATTACGGGTATCATTTGGCATGTGAGGTGTCAGCTGTGGTTCTGAATTTGTACAAAGTGTCCCGGCTCCTAGGCTTTGTAGCGTATTATGAACTGACCGATAACGGATAATGGATAATGAATAACGAAGATAGATCAATAACCCTTAAAAACCCCAAAACCCCCACAATTGAGGAACTTACAGTGTGGCTGGGTTAAACATGTGACGCTGTTGCAAGTTTTTCTGCGGGCGCCTGCGGCTTATACACGGGTGCGGTTAGTTTAAGAACAAAAGTGCCAGATCGCTCAGAAAGTAGTGGGTGCGGCTTATAACCAGGTGTGCTCTATAGTCCAGAAGTTACGGTGTATATATATATATATATATATATATATATATATATATATATATATATATATATATATATATATATATATATATATATATATATATATATATATGCTAGGGTGGTCCTTAATGGGGGTCGAATTTTTTGGGGGGGAAATATTGGGCTCTGACCCCCCGCATATGTTCTTATATCGATAAAAACACACTGTGTGCAATTTTGAACAATTTGGATAATATTTAGAGGTAGCTCAACGACTTTGAAATTTCCCAAAATGGTAAAATTTTGGCAATTTTCGAGAAAAAACGGAAATCTTAACCCTATGTGTACGGCGTTTTAGAACATCCAATTTCAGTCCATTGCTTATAATTGTAACACAAGAAAAGTTACAAGTAAATATAACAATATTGTATTTATTTTTACCTCAACAGCCACCACCCACATTCGGCAGCGATAACAGAAGTAGAAGGTTTACGAAAATTGGTCATGAGTCTTTCTTAATGCTGAGGAGGAACTCACTATTAGGTTTAGGGGGCAATTACTTTTTCACATGGGGCCAGATAGGTTTTGATATTTTTGTGCCTCAATAAATAATAAAAATCCTTGTGAAACAAGTATTTTACATAGCCACAAATATATCTGCTTCGCATTGGATGTAATGTCAACTGGGCAACAGGTGACTGCATTCCTGCAGTCCAAAGGGATTGCCGTGGACCCCAAACAAGTCAAAGATTGCCACCCGCTACTCAAGAGAAACTGCACCGACAAGCCAGCAGTCGTTTTTAGATTTGTGAACAGGAAACACAAGGTTTCACTCCTTAAACAGGGCAGGCTGTTTAAAGGCACAGATGTGTCTATAATGAACATCTCCAATAGGCCAACGCAGACATCGCAAAAAAAAAACACAATACCCGTGGAGAATGAAAAAATACAGAGTACATGGACCAGAAACTGCAAGATATTCATCAAGCTCAATGGAACACCCGAAGAGGCCAAGGTACTTATGGTGAGGAGCATTGAGGAACTGTATGAGTTGGAAAAAATCATCATCAATTCAAAATAAACGAGGGTGGACTTGTAACAGCGCAAACCTGAACATAAACATAATGATCAGGGATAAAGCTTAACCTATGATCAGTGACAATGGACACGCAACAGAGTGGATAAAGGAACATGCACAACTGGAATTGACAACATTTAACTACAATGAAAACAGCACATCTGACATAGGACAAGACATTGATCCAGACAATGACTTTTTCTCTACCATAAGCAATACGTGTTCATATTACAACAAGGACCAGTATGTATCACAATACAGATTTGTATGGAAAAGAAAAAGTATATTATTGTAAGTTTGTATAGATCTCCGGGTACATGTATGGACAAATTCACAGAACGGATGGAAAGCATCGTAGTAAAAAAAGGTAACGAAAATGTCTTTTTTCGTGGGAATTTTAAGATTTACATATTAAATCCCAACAATCCAAAAAGTATTGACAATTTTGTGAATTTAATGCATAGTCTAAGTTTCTTCCCTACAATTACTAGACCTAGTAGAGTAACATCCCATAGTGCCACTCTGATAGACAACATATTCACCAATGCGATAGAAAACAAGACAACAAGTGGGTTATTGATGACTGATAGTGCTGACCACCTTCCACTGTTCACAGTATGTGCCATTATTTGTAGAAGAGAAATAAGGAAAGATAAACAGTACAGCAGAAAAAGGACAGAAGAGGCAATTGCTAATTTAAAATATGAATTAATGGAACAGGATTGGGATGAAATATATGGTGAAGTAGATGTAAACAATGCATACAATACATTACTGACAATATTAATTTCATTATATGATAAGCACTGTCCCATTAAGAAACATAATAAAAAAGAAGAATACAAGAAAAGTCCATGGTTAACTAAAGGTCTACAAATTGCATGTAAAAAGAAACATTTACTGTATAGGAACTTCATAAAGCAGAGAACAGAAGGTGCTGAAGCTAAATATTAAATATATAAAAATACATTGATTAATATTATCAGACAACATTGAAAATTTTAATATGCATGAGGTGGTATGGATATTTATAGTTCTTTGAAAATATTGGTTCTAAACATGGATAAACTAATTGAGGAGAATCCCCGTTATGGTTCTGAGGGCAATTGAGGAAAATGAAATGATTGAAATTATTCAAAAAAGCAAAAATAAAACATCAACAGACTGCCATGGCCTACATATTTCATTAGTCAAACAGGTCATTGAGGAGATATCAAAACCACTAGCTCACATCTGCAATTTGTCTTTTTTGACTAGTTCATTCCCAAATCAGATGAAAATTGCCAAGGTCATTCCACTATTCAAAACCGGGAAAAAAAACAACTTCAAAAACTATAGACCTGTCTCAGTACTGCCGATATTCTCAAAAATATTTGAAAAGCATTTCAACAATAGAATGGATGTATTTTTTGGAAAAAACACAATCAGTTGGGCAGAGAGTCAGTATAGTTTTAGGGTTAACTGATCAACAACACAGGCAGTAATTGAAACAATTGGGGAATTCACAAAGGCAATAGATAACAAAAAACATGCAATCGGAGTATTCATCGATCTCGAAAAAAGCTTTTGATACCATTAACCATAACATATCATACAATAAACTGGAAAGTATGGGATAAGGGGAATAGTGTTGGACTAGGTAAAAAATCAATTGATGGTGACAGTTTGTGAAGTGAGGTAATCATTGTTCTGCATACGTGGACCTTTCATGTGGTGTCGCCCAGGGGTCAGTATTAGGCCTTAAATAATTTATACTATATACAGTATAATGATATGTGCAAAGTAGCTAGGGGGTTAAAACTGTATTTTGTACAGGTGACACTTTCCGACAAGAAGGAACTGCTATAAATAAAGAAATGAAAGAGATAAAATTATGGTTTGACTGGAACAAATTATCATTAAATGTGAGTAAAACTAAGCTTATGTTATTCCGCAAAGGCGCAGTGAACACGGTAGTACGAATAGAAAGTGATATAGCCGGTGTCCAAATATGGAACAATCTATGTGGGCACCTGAAGCAAATTGAAAATACCAATCAGTTCAAGAAAAAGTACAAAAATATGATACTTAGTGGTTATAAAGGAGAATGAAAATTGCTGGTTATATATACAGTGGAACCTCGGTTTTCGAACGCCTCTCAGTTTGAACATATCGGTTCTCGACCAAAAATTTCGAGAAATTCTAAAATCGGAGTTCGAACGCCGGTACGCTAGGGTGTGATGCTGAGCGGCGTACGGGTGTAGACTGCCCCCACCGGGTATGCCTTTGCTTGCAGCATTCGTAGACCAGGGATAAAGGGTTGCGGCTGTACAGCTGCTGTTCATCTTTGGCAGCCAAGCATGATCCAAATTTGCCCCGCTTCTCAACATTAGTTGACTAGGAATAATTGATTACGGCCAAAACAATTACAGTTCATTTGAGGGGGCCACAATAGCTCGCTTCTTTGTCTTGAAATGAAAAAATGTTTCTCTATCGGCCCCTGCACTCAGAAATTGTCGACCATGGATAATGGATTGTGACCACAACTGTTTATTTTATTTTATGCGGACCAGGACGTCACATCTAATGACAAAAACAGCTCGGTAGCCTAGATGTTAGGGCGCCCGCTCTGAGACTGCGAGGTTGTTGGTTCAAGCCTCGGCCGAGTCATACCTAAGACTTACAACATTGGTACTCATTGCCTCCCTGCTTGGCGCTCAGCATTAAGGGTTGGAATTGGGGGGTTTGGTCACCTAATGACTAAAATGGCTGCGCCCTGTTTGGCTGCGGCTACATAGGCTCGCTACAGTTTAACTGTACGTGTCAGTTGTATCGACATTTCGTTCTGTGTGCATTGTTACAAAGAATGACAATAAAAAAAGTAAATTCTAGTAAATTCTAATTCAAAAAGCTTCTGACGGTCACCACAGAAGCAATAGGGCATTGGGGATAATGGTTTGAACCCAGCAAATGCCTTTTTTTATCTATGAAGAAGTACATTTAGGACAAAAAAAGCGCAACCAGGCCCAACAAATGTACGTTTTGCTACTCTTTGTTCGCAGTAATGTGCGATAATAAATCGCGTCCGCTCAAGTGAAGTTAATTTTTGGTGGACAGAGCAGCAAAAAAGGGCTGCCAGGCCCAGCATCAATGCGCTCTATCCGGGCCCCGCTAGCTGCAATATGGGATTGGCGATAAAGAATCGCGGTTACATGAGTACAGTTTATTTTAAGCAGAAATAGAGTAAGGGCAAAAATAGCACAACCAGGCAGTGCGCTTTGTTGGTCCCCGTTCCCAGTAATTTGCGATCAGGGATAATGGATTGCAGCTGCAGAAGAGCAGTAAAGTTTTAGGGGGACAGAACAGCAGAAAGAGCTTCCAGACCTAAAATAAAAATGTGCTCCATCGCTCCCTGTTTGCAGAAGTATAGGATTGGGATAATGGATCGTGGCAACTCGAGTGCGCTTTACTTCTCTGGGACAGAACGTCAAAAACAAGCCAGCAGACCTGACAACTCACAGCAATATGCATCAGTCATAATGGATCACTGAATATTTTTAAACCAGCATTGCACAGAGGCTGCAAAGTACGATGCGCAAAGTAGCGAGGGATTAGTTTCAAATGAAAAAATTAACTTTTCAATAATGATTCGAATAAAAGTCCCTGACTTATCAATGACAATAAGTGACAGTGGACTTAAATATCTTTAAGTTGACTGAAGAGTGTTTTAGTGTCTGTGTATATACAGTGGCGTGTGAAGCTTATGGGCAACGTGATAGGGGATCTGCAGGAGGCCCGTCAGGGTGTTGTTATTTCTGGTGCCGGCTTCTAAGATAACTCAAATCCAGACAGACTCAGACCGGGCCCACTTGCATGAAAAAAAATTTGGAGCGCCCCCAACCCCCCCCCCACCCCCCACCAGACCCAGACCCGTTTTAGTTTGCACAGGGGCTAATTGCAGGCTCTGGACTGTAATGCTAGTGCTAACAGAACATGATATTTTTTCCTGCCGGGTGCACCGACATTAAAAGCCCCAGTGTGTATTACGTATCGACTCCTAGTGGTGTAGAAATACTTTAAAAATACTTATCATGTATTAGTTCATACATATGTTTTCTAAAGTCTTATAGGTTTCTAAAATTTAAAACGTTGTGAAACAACTTGAGATGCCCTTTGAACAAGCTGACTTGTCAGGCATCTGGTTGCTTGTCATCATTTACTTTTTCCTTCTATAGCCACTCACATTAGCTATGAGGCTACAGGCTGAATAAATAAAAAGATAAAAATGAATAAGAAAAAAAAATGATTCAAATTAATAAAAAAGAAAGAAACAGAGAGAAAAAGAAAGAAACAGAGAGAAAAAGAAAGTTAAAGAAATTCAGAAACATGAACCAATTACAGAGATTACATGGATGTAAAATATAGATTAAACTCATACATACATACATACATACATACATACATACATACATACATACATACATACATACATACATACATACATATATACATACATACATACATACATACATACATTCATACATAGAGAAAAAAACCTAAACAATCCATAAATATATTCAAAAAAATAAGAAACAAATTCAATAACGAACACATTTTAAAAAGATGAATAAAGAATCAAGTGCATAGATAAATATGATGAATTGAACATAATAAATGAATACATACATTCATAGATAAATAAAAAACATAAAAAAGCACTAACATGTTGCAAAAATAAATATGAATTATTAGATATATAAATAGATTGAAAACATGAATGAATATACCATTCAATCGTTATCTAAAAAGAATAAACATTTGGATACATACATAAAATAACAAAAATAAACAAAACAAGAAATTCAAAAACATTTGAATTAAAAATCGATTTTTAAGAAATTACTAAATAAACCCTTAAATAAAAAAAGATGATTTCAACTAAATAAATACTCACAAAAAGAAACAAAAATGCATACATATGTTGCAAAAATAAACAAATAACAGTAAAAATATACCATTCAATATGTGTATAATAAGAATAAATAACTTGATAAATACATAAAACAGCAAAAATAACCAAAAACAAACACAATTAAAACATAATTGAATAAATAAATACATATAAAGAAACGAATAAATATAAAATTACAAAAGTAATGAGATGGATCAAACTGAGTGAAACAAAAAATGCATGAATATATTGCAAAAAATCCCGGAAATAAATAAATTAACTAATTTAATACTGGTTCCATGATGAGTCAAGGTACAATAACCGTAGTATTACTTATTCACCGCCAGCCTCGTAAAAATTTTATTTGACATCTATCGCCATCCATGGCACCAAACGCCTTGATTATTGTAACCAACATCAATTCACGTTCCTAATAATCTCAATCTGAGAGCGAGCCGGCAGCCGTCATCCAAGCTCAGTGGCAACATTCCCTGCTCTGTTCTTTCTCCATGCCATGGAAACCAAACGTGAGGGCTATGGTGGCTTTCAGGAGCCAAATGAGGCGTCAATAATTCAGAGCTTAACTCCCCCTATTGAAAATGACTTCATTCTCTCGTCAACAGAGCGGTGCCTGACGCCACGCAACAGTATTTCCGTAATTAAGTTGTGATGGTTTGTTTTTGTGTGTTGTGGAATCTGCTGTCTGTTATGGTTAGGCATTCAAGAGTTATATACAGGGAAACACAATAGTTTTAGAACCCTCTCTGGGTCAGTGTGTGTATATTTTTTTTTATAAAACTACTAATGTGGACAAGAATAAGAAAGAGTAATGTATTTTTTGGTCAAAACATGTGTGACCTTGAGTATTGGAGCGCTGTAGGGTAAATGGATGGATGGATAAATAGGTAGGTAGGTGTATAGAATAGAATAGAATAGAATTTACTTTTATTGTCATTCTTTGTGACCATGCACACAAAACGAAATGTCGATACACTTGACCCTTACAGTTAAACTGTAGTGAGCCGATACAGCCGCAGCCAAACAGGGCGTCCCAATTTTAGACCCAACTGCTGTCTTGGGAGTCATTAGGTGACCAAACCCCCCAATTCTAACCCTTAATGCCGAGCGCCAAGCAGGGAGGCAATGAGTACCAATGTTGTAAGTCTGAGGCTTGAACCAGTGACCTCCCAGTCTCGGAGCGGGCGCCCTACCATCTAGGCTACCAAGCTGGTAAAAAATAAAACGAAATGCTCTGCATTTATAGAGTGCTTTTCAGGTCTAGACTTCTCAAAGCGCTTTACAGTGTGCTTCACATTTCCCAATAGCGGCCGTGCAGCCATGTAAGGTGCTAACCTGCTTATTGGGGGCATTAGGGGTTCAGTGTCTTATCCAAGGACACTTCGACATGTAACCAGAGGAGCCGGGATTCAAACTGCGATCTTTTGATCCCAAGACGAGCGCTCTACCTCCTGAGCCACTGCCGCCCTATATATAAAGGTGAATACGTCGATAGGTTTAAACATAGATACGTAGATAGGTTGATTGATAGATAGACAGACGGACGGACAGACGGACTGACAGACGGACGGTCGGACGGATGGACGGACCGACGGACGGACAGACGGACAGACAGACAGACAGACAGACAGACAGCCTCAACGACTACAGGCCTGTCGCCTGTGGTCATGAAGTGCTTCGAGAGGTTAGTTTTTTGGTTTGAACAAATTTATTGACACTAATAACAGAAAACAATCTTGACAATCTCAACAGCAATCAAGCACATTCACAATATTATATTTCAATATGACGTTTAACAGCAAACACAATGTGAGGTTTAAACAACCCTTCTCGAAAATCTTAATAGCAATCAAGCGTATTCACAATTTCGTTATATAACATCTTTGTTAGTGTCAATAGATCCGTCCAGGCCAAAGTCGATTTTTTTTTGTTCTGAACAAATCCACCGACACCAACAGCAGCAAAACAAACACGACAATCTCAACAACCATCAAGCATAATCACAATTTTGTTATATCTGACAATATGACGTGACGATATGACGTTTTAACACTTTTTCCTGACATTTTCAACATCAATTAAACAATTTCAGAGTTATTATCTTTTAATAGTAGTTAACCAAAGATTAAAGGGCAAAACTATTGTGCAAGGGCATAGCTCTGCCATCCCACCCTCCCAAGCAGCATCCTCCAGTCCTCTTTGTGGGTCCTCTCCCTTCTTACTTCTACTTTCCACAACCCAGGCCGTTGCTGCCGGGACCTCCTCAGTTCAGCCCCGGTTCCCCATTCCAGGTGGGTGCAGACGATTCTTCTTTATGGCTGCGTCCTGGGCCCGCCGCTCACAGATTGTATGGTATCAAAAACTCCCTGCCACTCACACTGGACCCCCACCAGTTTGCCTACAGGGCAAACCGCTCCACTGACGACGCCATAAACACAGCACTTCACACCGTGCTGGAACACCTGGACCACTGGGGGAGCACCGTCAGAATCTTCTTTCTCGACTTCAGCTCAGCTTTCAACACCATTATCCCGGAGATCCTGGTGGAGAAACTCACACACCTAGGACTCTCTCCCTCCATCTGCCACTGGATAATGGACTTCCTCTCGAACCGCCCACAGTCCGTGAATCTCGGTAACACCGTCTCTCCCACCCTAACACTGAACACTGGCTCCTCCCAAGGTTGTGCACTGAGCCCCCTGCTTTTTACCCTCTACACCTCCGACTGCTCACCAACCCACCCCACAAACACAATCATTAACTTCGCCGACGATACCACCTTGATCGGCCCCATCTCTGAAGGGGACGAGGCGGCGTACAGGGAAGGGGTGGAGTCACTGTCAACGTGGTGTTCGGAAAACCACCTCATACTAAACACCACAAAAACAAAAGAACTGATACTGGACTTCAGAAGGAATGGCAGGAATCCAGCACCACTCATCATAAAAGGAGACTGTGTAGAGAGAGTCCACTCCTTCAAATTTCTGGGTGTGCACATCTCCGACGACCTCTCCTGGTCTGCAAACACCAGAGCGGTGGTAGGCCCAGCAGTGACTGCATTTCCTGAGAGTGCTCAGGAAAAAAACAGCTAAAACAGCAGCTGCAGGTGTCCTTTTACAAAGCCACAGTGGAGAGCATTCTGACGTACTGCATTACGGTGTGGTATGCTGGGTGCACAGGAAAACGCTCCAGAGGGTCATCAAAACAGCCCAGAAAATCGTTGGTTGCTCTCTGCCCAGTCTGGAGGACATTGCCTGCTCTTGCTACCTCAGCAGAGCAGAAAACATCATCAAAGACTTTTCTCACCCTGGCCACCACCTCTTCGACCTGCTGCCTACAGTTCACACAAAACAAAAACAAACCGACTCAGAGACAGTTTCTTCCCCAGAGCCATTACCACCCTAAACACACACCGCACAAAAAACTGAAAAACTCTTGCAAAAACACTACCTCATACGAACGTAAATTGTACTCATATCTATGTTTCTTGCACAATGTTGACTGCACTATGTTTACTGCTCACCTTGCACAATGTCGACTATCTTTTTTTGCACTATGATGACTATTTTTCACCAAATGCATATCTTGACCATTTTTTGCACTATGATGTCTATTTTTGCACCAAATGCATATTGGACAAACCCTACGATACCAAACTGTATGTAACATCCTATATGCTGACATTTCTTAGGTAAATTTTGTGTAAATTATAACTATAACCTTATCCTCCTTGTTTTATAACCTTATCTTCTCTGTTCCTTTATCTTCTTGGGTTTTTTACCTCACTGTGAATGTGTGATACTGGAGTGTCATGCCCAATTTCGTTGTCACAATATGTTAACCCATTTTGTATCAATGACAATAAAGGTATATTCTATTCTGTTCTATTCTATTCTATAGACAAACAGATAGATAGATAGATAGATAGATAGATAGATAGATAGATAGATAGATAGATAGATAGATAGATAGATAGATAGATAGATAGATAGATGGATGGATGGATGGATGGATGGATGGATGGATGGATGGATGGATGGATGGATGGATGGATGGATGGATGGATGGATGGATGGATGGATGGATGGATGGATGGATGGATGGATGGATGGATAGATAGATAGATAGATAGATAGATAGATAGATAGATAGATAGATAGATAGATAGATAGATAGATAGATAGATAGATAGATAGATAGATAGATAGATAGATAGATAAATAGATAGCATTTTATCAAAAGATCTTATGATTCAGTCTGGACGATTACATTTTTAAACAATTACATCGAAAATATTTTATTGCATGAAATGTTAATTGATTTATCAACAGACCTTGTGCAAAAAACAGGATCTGATTTTAAGGCGGTTTACAAATCTGAGTAACTACTTATAAACTATTGTTTGACAAACTCAACTTTAACTTTTAACAATTTATCTAATCCTAATATTATGTTTTATCTTATAATTCTCTTGTTAAGGTTTTCATTACACATCAAAGCTCATTAACAACTGAAAATACACTGTCATCAATGACAATAATTTCTTTCTATTCTAAATCCCTACCCTCGATTTCACGATTTTATACATTTTGATTTCATTTTCAATTTATTACCCATCTCTCCTGCAACAAGACTCAGAGACACACAAATGTGCACTAAAAAGCATTCATAAAAGGTTTTTTTTGTATCCTCTGGCTTTTTGCTCACTTTGTGCCACTTTTTGTACAGTAGGTCATTCTTTTTATTTGTGTCATGCCATGTGTGCATGTTTTTGTGTGCAAAAGTGCCTCAGAGAGACCCGAACTTTGCCCGTAATTCTATAAGTGGAGCCCCGAGGGTAACCAACAGCTTTTAAAAGTAAAAGCAATAGAGGGAGTGTTGACAAAATGCCAGTAGGGATTGCAGACGGATGAAGATGCGCCAAAATGAGGAAGGAAAGAAAAGGCTCATTAAAGTACTGAAGCAAACAAACAGGATTGGGATTTTCCCTTTTTTTTTGCAACAAAGGTGTGTCATTACAGCTTTATTACGTATTACATAGTATAGGGAGGGCACTTGGGTTTGAGTCTTAAAAGCCCATTACTCAAAAATATGTCACAAGGTGTCACACAGACCCAAATACAGGACACAGGGAGACAGAAAACAAGGGATGTGATAAAACCCCACTGAGCGGCGTTTGTTCAAGAAACAAAAAGACTCCACTAATGATAAGGGAGAGAGGGATCGGGACTGCTGAGGAGGGAGACTTGAGAGGCCGTCTTGGGGTAACAAAAATCTTGAAAGGGAGATTTGGGAGTACCTTTAAAAAGATAGCTAGAGCGGAAGATCTTGAAACAAGTATGTACCTGAAGAGGAAAAAACTTGAGATCCTCAAAGGAAGATTTGTGAGTACCCTTAAGAAGAAGGTTGGTGTGGCAGGTCTTGGAGTGGATGTACTGTACTTGGAACAAGGAGAAAACTTAAGAGGAAGGTCTGCAAGGACAAGCTTGAAATCTTGAAAGGGAGATTTGGGAATAACTTTAAGTAGGTTGGAGTGGCAGGTCTTGGAGTCGATAACCTTGTAACAAGGATGAAAGTGAAGAAGAGACCTGAAAGGAGAAAGCTTGTCGTCTTGGCGTGTGAGTGTCTTCAGGAATATTCAAATATTCGCAAAGTTTGGGAATAGTCCCATGTGTTTTAAAGATGTCTTCGAGCATGGCTTGGCAGAAGCATGGATTTACACTTTATATGGATGGTTCCAACTGTGTGGTCATGGGGGCCAACAAAATAAAACCTAAATGTTCCAGAGAAATTAACCATTACACTTGAGTCTTTTTAGAGAGTAAACTGGAGTAAGTTTTAATGGTTTTACATAATAAAAAATAATCAGAAAACTCCCTGCACATAATCTTAGTCAGTTTGTCTGTTGTCAGCCAGGACAGTAAGCGTGCGTCCTCCAAATCAAGCTGCCAGGACCATTAAACATATCAGGTCCCGTTTTTCTTTCCCTGTAAAACATGTATGTCACTTTTAAACAGGACGACGCAAAAATAATGTTGCTAAGGAACTGGTAACATGGAAATTGACGCAAATTGAGAATTTAGGAAAAAATGGGCGCAATTTTGTGGTTGAAGTCACTTCAGAATGACGGGGCAAATGACAGATGAGCGAGACCACAGTCCGAAAATTTGCGCTTAAAAAAATGACGTGTGTAGGCTGCATGCTCACAATGTCAACTGTTTGTACTGCCAAGAAAATGAAATTCAGGCTTGTGTTGGCCTCAAACATGGAAAGAGTATGATGTCATGCTTTTAGAACAGACACATTTACAATGTCGGGTCATGTCAAGTCATGTTTATTTGTATATCCCTTAATCACAAAATGTCTCAAAGGACTGCACAGACAGCAATGACACCATACCCTGATCTGAAATCAGCATGCGGGCAAGGAAAAAAAATCTCAAAACCTCAATGTGAGGAAAATAAGAAACCTTGAGAAGGGGCCACACAAGATATAATCCCCTTCCATGATGACCAGGCTGCAATAAATTTTGCATTGGGTAACAAAACAAAAACGTTGTCAACATCAATTAAAAACATAGGAAATATGCTAGATGGTTCAAAAAGTCCATGGCAGCGAGAATGCAACTTACCATCTCAGCCGGTTGATCAATGCAGATGATGACATGCTTCGTGTCCAGGCGTCACTCATTCCATTTCATCCTTCTCCCTCATTTCGCCAACAACCAGGCAGCCGGAAAGGCAGGAAAGGAGAAGTATGAGGTCAGCATTAATCATAACATATCGAATAGAAGTATGCTGTAAGTCTAGATTTAAAAACTACCACTGAGTTTGCAGATCTTATCTTAGGATGCAGGGCATTCCACAGCACTGGTGCCTGGATGGAGAACGCTTGAGCCTGCAGATTTCCTATTGGCTCCTGGAGTCATAGGTACTCCAGCATTTTCTATTGTTCAATTATCAGAGCCTTGTTGTTTACTTTGGCCAATGGTAAATAATTGAGCTTTTTTGTTTGGTTCCTAAAAACTAATTTGATTTTACTATTTGTTCAATTTTCTTTCAAGTACCTTAAAAAACAATTTGAAACAATCAAAATTGTCAATAGTGCACAAGTAATTTTATGTGTAACGCTATTTAGTATATCAGATGGTAAATAATTAACCTTTTTTTTCAAATAACATTTTTATTATACTTTTTTTTGATACTTTAAAAAAAAAATAATTCAAAAGGGGGAACATTGGGGAAAACATCCATCCATCTATCCATCCATTATCTGTACCGCTTATCATCAGTAGGGTCGCGGGGGTGCTGGAGCCCATCCCAGCCATCTCCAGGCAGTGGGCAGGGGACCCCCTGAACTGGTTGCCAGCCAGTCGCAGGGCACACAGGGACAGACAGTTCGCTCGCTCATTCACACCTAGGGACAATTCTGACCAGCCAATTAACCTGACATGCATGTTTTAGGAATGTGGGAGGAAACCGGAGTGCCCGGAGGAAACCCACGCAAGCACGGGGAGAACATGCCAACTCCGCACAGGAAGGTTGGTAGCTGGATTTGAACCCATCCGAACTGTGCCGCACACACGCTAACCACCGCGCAGCCGTGCTTCCCCTGGGGAATTGCTAATTTAATGATTTTGGTTCTTTCCTGGTTTTCCTTTTCTTTTTCTTGCTTTTTTTCTTTTATTATTGTATTTTTTATAAAAATCATAAAATTGGTTAAAAAAAGGGCAGCACGGTGGCTCAGTGGTCAGCGCGTGTGCGGCACAGTTCTGAGGTCGTGAGATTAAACCTTCCTGTGTGGAGTTTGCATGTTCTCCCTGTGCTTGCGTGGGTTTCCGGGCACTCCGGTTTCCCCCAAAAAACATGCATGTCAGGTTAATTGGTCGGTCCAAATTGTCCCTAGGTTTGAATGAGCGAGCGCATTGTCTGTCCCTGTGTGTCCTGTGACTGGTTGGCAACCAGTTCAGGGGGTTTCCCTGCCCACTGCCCGAAGATAGCTGAGATAGGCTACAGCACCCCCGTGACCCCACTGAGGATAAATGGTGCAGATAATGGATGGATGGTTAAAAAAAAAACGGATGGGAATGTTATTGTTTTTATTTCGGCCTTTGATTCCAGTTTGGACTCAGATTTAATTTTGTCTGGACATTCCATTTGCTTTGTGCTTCATTGTTCAGTTGTTATGATGGTCATAGTTTTGTTATTATATGCAATCCCAAACTTTAAAAAGTCTAGTGAAGTGTGTTGGTGGGGAATGCAAGGTCAATTTGTCTTCTTCAGGATAAAGCTTCAGCCTTATTACAGCTTCATTACATCTGTCTGCGTTCTCCATTACACACAAACACACCATTGCAGCGAAGATAGATGAGAGTGTAATCACTTTAAATGTGTGTGTTGCTATACACACTTCACAGCTTTCCACGCATTGGCCGCTTATTAATCTAATTTTGCTAACAGCCTTTGAAAAGCAGAAGTTGCTCGCCGAGTTTGGAGCATGGCACTTTGGTTATATTCAGTGCGAGTTTGTGGCCAAGCGTCTTGCGTTTCAAAAGCAAACGGCCTGCTTATGCTGCGGTCGGTCAACGGAAGAGCGGCATCGTTTAGCTAGCCGGCCGCCCACGCCAAATGTCTCCGTTGTGAAAATGAAGTGCACGGTGCTAAATGAGCCTTGACTGCATGATTTATTGGTCACGGCGGGTAGAAGCTGTGTTTATATTCTATATGGGTGATTCGCTGTTTGGAGCAACATTTCATGTCCGCATCTTTCTCTTGCCCTGATTTTCTCTAGCATCTGCAAAATTCATCGAAAACGTACTTTAACTATTAAGTGCATTTTTTTTCACTCAAAACTAGCTTTTCCTTGAATTACTTTGTTATCCATTCATGCCAAAAATATATTTTCTCTTTTTGTCGTTTCAGTGTAAAATTATGTATATTAACAAAATTCACTCCTATTCTTCTTGGACCAGAAATCAGTTTTTCGCCGATCCCAACTTTAAACAATAATCTCCCGGATCGATTGTACATTCGGGCTGCTCTCAATCTAAAAGACGTGCCGACGTCGACGTCAGCAAATTTCTTGATTGAATTGGTAATTGGGTGATAACTCTTAAGAGTCATAAATCATCTCTGAGGGTATGAATAGCGTGAAAAGATTTAGAACTTTTATTGAAATTGGGGGGTTGCACTTTGGGGGAACTGATGAGCTGGTGAGAGAAGTGACATGATTTATTTTATGTTCATTTTCACCAAGTTTTCTCTGACTTGGCTTTTATATTTCATAGAAATGTTATTTAAAGAATGAATACAAATCGGAACAAGGGTTTTTGTTCTAAAAGATTTAGTGTAAATATACATTATAGTTACATATGGTTGGTTACATTCACTTCGTTACATTTACCTGAGAAAGTTTTGGGACATTTTGTACTTCTGGGAGTATTTTTAAAACACTTTATTTTTTGCTTGAGTGATTTGTAAAAATAAGAGACAGCACTCTTACCCTACTACATTAGGCTACATTGAAGCTGTTACTTAAATACCCTCCATGTAAGTACACCCACTTCGCCAAGTCATTTGCATGTTTTCTTCTCTCCGGTGTGTGTGTGTGTGTGTGTGTGTGTGTGTGTGTGTGTGTGTGTGTGTGTGTGTGTGTGTGTGTGTGTGTGTGTGTGTGTGTGTGTGTGTGTGTGTGTGTGTGTGTGTGTGTGTATGTATATATATATATATATATATATATATATATATATATTTTTTTTTTTTTTTTTTTTTTAATATTTTTTTTAGTTACACCCTATTTATATATATATATATATATAAAACCTTGTGTTGTAACGCACACGGATGAATACTGTATGCATGTTTTTTTTCAGTGTACAAGGTGCATTGGGTTATTAGATGCACTTTCAAATATTGTGTTTAGGTGCGCCTTATAGTCCGAAAAATACAGTATTTACTTCAACACAAACGTTGTTAGGTGTTACCAGTAAGTGGCGCGGTGGAGTGCTCGGGTTTGCGGTGCGGGCGCACAGATGGTGCAGGACAGCTGGACTGGGGTGACAAGTGAGTGCGACCCGAGCCTTTGCAGCGCTGAAAGAAAGAAAGACAACATTGATGGAGGGAAACTATTTGAGAAAGAACATTTCAGGCGCACCCTGATCACCATTTATTTTTCCGAACTTTTGTTGGCCACTTTTGCCTCGCCCCCTCAATGCCCGATTCTCGTTGGCAAATCACTCGAGCAACTAACGGATGCCTTTTTTTTTCACCATCCGCCCACAAGCGCCCCACAGAAGCAAAAGCATCCATCCATCCATTATCTGCACCGCTTATCTTCAGTAGTGTCGCTGGGGTGCTGGAGCCCATCCCAGCTATCTTTGGGCAGTGGGCAGGGGACACCCTGAACCGGTTGCCAGCCAGTCGCAGGGCAGAGGCAGAAGCAGAAAAATGTGATGAAGAACTGTACAGGATTACGAAAATTAGAGAACAATACATTAGGACTGCTCTCAAAATTTTTACAAGGGAATGGCAAAAAAAGTGGAAATATTGAAATCAATTTTATTTTTGAACTCACTGTGTCTTTTCCCCATTCTGCATCCACCCAATATTGCCACTGTACTAGATCAAGTCGTATCACACCATCATTTATTTATTTTTCCTTAACATGTATACTTTTTATCAATATTTCTGTAGTGCAGGGGTTAAGCACATTCCCCTAACACGCGAAAGGTCCCTGGTTTGAGACCTGGTGGAAACATTCGTTGGCCTGGAATGGGATGGGTGCCACCAAGCTGTACTTGCCCAAGATACACTACAGGAAATGGTGCCCCTACGACCCCAGTGGTTTAGGGTTCCACCCACCCACCACCAGGAGTTCAGAAACACGTTAGCTTATTACCATAGGTCAGGCATGTCTAATATCCAGTTAAAATCCGGTTAAGCTCCGTAATCAAATTCTTACTGACCCACAGCCTCTGTCGTCTATCTATCTATCTATCTATCTATCTATCTATCTATCTATCTATCTATCTATCTATCTATCTATCTATCTATCTATCTATCTATCTATCTATCTATCTATCTATTTGTCTGTCTATCTGTCTGTCTGTCCCTCCCTCCGTCTTTCCGTCCGGCCGTCCGTCTGTTCGTCTACCAAAGCCATTTCCCTCCTAGTGGGAAGTGGCTAAAGTCAAGAACACAATAACATTCACCAAACATGAATTCCAATTTGCTCTTCCTAACCTGACACCTGAATATTAAGGCCACAGCAAAACAAGGGGTTGAGTTGCTGTGCCAGGCAACCCTTCATCAGCAGAGAGGTCCAACAGCATACACTGGCTTACCCCTTCACATTGATCCCACCTAAATGTCGCCCCCCTGACCTCACTTTGGCCCATTTAGGCCACCAGGAAGCCCAGGTTATACTATGTGGCCTGCCAGTAATGTTGACCGCAGTATAAAATACATTTGTACGGGCTAAAGGCTAAACCCTTCAAAACGCCTCGCCCATCCATTTTCCTCTCCAACGTTCGCTCTATGGACAATAAACTGGACCTTTTACAACTGGAAGTAACATCGAAGCGCGAGATGACGACTGCTGCGCTAAAATTCTGACGAAGACATGGTTAATCTTATCTATCCCGGCTGACGCTCAAGATGTATCGACATTTTTTTTTCACCAAAATCCAAAACAACTGCGTCTGCAAGACAAAAAATATTGACTATAAAAAAGTTAACTGAAAACGAATGCTGTGAAAAGGTGAACCAACAGTAAGCCGTTTTAAGGGCACAGTGGCGCTTTTTCAGGAGACCGTGCGGGTCAAATAAAAATGCTACAAAGGCGAGCTATGAGGTTGCGACGCTGATCGCCATGAACTGCGAACCTTTGACGTAGGGTGAATTTATCAAAGACTGTTCAAATAATGCCAGGCTGAATAGTCAGTCCTCAGACATTTTCAGCTTACCAAATCTGGCCCGCTTTCTGAAAAATTTGCACACCCCTCCATCCCCCACCATACCACAATTTCAACTTACAATCCCCACCTCAGAACAGGTTGATCTCATATCCCGGGGCTCTACTGTAACTGCAAACTGGTCTGCACTCGTCGGAAAATGTGAACTCTGAGTGCTGCAAATTGATATGTTTGCATCACAGAAGATGACTCATGACGTACTTTGTCCTTGTGGGATTTTTCCAAGTTTTTTTTGTTTTTGTTTTTTCCAAAATGATGCCAGGTCTCACACACGCTCACAAATGCTGATGTTGTGTCACTAATACGCTACATTGCCGTTTATTCCTGACAAATTCTCCACAACCACAAAGACGCTCTTCCTCTGCTCATCTGTCAATCACACACAGAAAACATCTGAAGGAAGGAAACGCTTTTTGTTAAGTGATTTCAACCCATTTTCACTCTTAAAATTCGGTCAAAGAGGGAATGGATCTTCTCCGAGGAATTGGTCTTCCCAATTTCTGCCATTGGAAGCTAGATAACATGTGTAGATGATGAATGAAATATTGATGATGGAAGATTGAGTGAGTGATGGGAAGTATGATGCATTTGTGATGAATGGATGAAAAATATTGGAGGAGCAATTGTACAGAGACCCTCGCTACTTCGCGCTTCAGTTATCGCTAGTTCATTCTTTTGCAGATATTGAATTGAATTGACTTTATTGTCATTGATATCAATGTATCGTGCATTGTGTTTCTAATAGACAGCAGTCAGTGTGGAACAGATTAGGGAGGGCACTGTGTGTTGGTTGGGTGTGACTGCGACCAACAGGCTCTACATGCAGTCAGTCAGCCAGTTTGGGCATGCGCAGTCAACACTTTTAGCGGCTCGTCACATGGAAAAGAAATTCATCAATTAAATCGGACTCTATGGAAAGTTAGAAAAACGCAAAGAAATGCTAATCACCACCGGGTGCTTCGTGGATTGTTATTGCTGAATCGACGGATACGGTGTCAGAAGGCAAGCAATAGATAGGCTGCAGGTCTGGCCTACTGCTACGGCTAAGCTAACACCCGACCATGACGATATGACGAGAGTTCTTATTTCCGCCCGGTTGTCAATGGGTGATAAAATCCTGAACACATGTTTCAATGCGTGACAGAATGCCTGTAAGGGAGTGGGACTAGAAAACATATTGAATTCCGCCCCTTATCTCCTAAATACAAAACTTCAAGTCTTCAAGCACATAGTTGTAAACCATTTTTTCTGCTTTTTATCCTGATAGTCTTTTGATCTTTTTTCTCTCTTAATTTTTATTACATGTTTTCCATGGAGTGCCATGTCCAATCTCATTGCATACAATGTTTCACAACATTGCTATTAATGACAATACAGACTAATTCAATTTTTTCTTGCCTTCAAGTGGCCGGCCATTAACGAGGAGGCTGCACCCCTATTTTGGGGTCACGGAGTTGGCGAGGTCAAAGACGTGGGTGAAAAACACCCAAGAAACACACCGCATTTAGCGTGTCCAAAAAGGCGAACACGAAAAGGAAATGATGCCATGCAACCACCGAGTGGTCTGGCAGGACGATCATGACTTTTGTAGCTCGTATGAGTTTTGGACGCTTTAATGCTGAGCTGGGTTTTTAAAGTTGATCATAATAAAGTGTGTCTTTTAGATTTAGCACTATTGAGTTCTCAAGATGAGGATGGGCAATAACGAGCAGCTTTATCGGAATACAATCAATTCTCCCGGCCTGATGGATGAAAGTCATTACGCCGGGAACGGAGCACGGACATTTCAGGAGGAGACGAAAAAAGAGGTATCCATTGACTGATGTGAATACAGTCCATAATGATCAATTGATTATTGAATTGTCTTTATTGTCATTATTGTCAACGTTGTGGAACATTGTATGCAATGAGATTAGACATGGCACTCCAGGGTAAAACATGTAATTTAGAGACTTTGAAGAGATTTATACAGTAGTGCTTAGAAAACTGGCCTAAGTTATTATAATAATGCAATTTCCAAATATATATATATATATATATATATATATATATATATATATATATATATATATATATATATATATATATATATTTATATACAGTGGAAAACCCGGGCTTTTTAAACGCCTCTCAGTTCGAACAAATCGGAGTCCGACCAAAAATTTCGAGAAATTCTTGCTTCACTGTTCGGTCAAAAAATTGGAGTTTGAACGGCGGTAATGCGTGAGTGCGTACGCTTAGGGTGCGATGCTGAGCGGCGTACGGGTGTAGATCGCTCTTTTCGTGACCAACTTATCGCGTGCGGACGTGCTTCGTCTTGCCTTTTCTTTTAATAGAGGTGTACGAAGTGTTTTAGCCTCTAGTTATGCCTCCGAAGAAAGTCAATGCAAGCAGCAAAGTTGCTACAGGTGAAAAACGAAAAGTAGTGTGTACAACTGTTGCTGATCTTGCCTGCGCCTTCAGCTGACCACCACAAAGGTAAGAAATCCTATTCATAATTCTTTTCTTTTTCCTTTTTTTATTTTTACACGTTCATGTTAGCGTGATCTTTCGTACGGGAGATTACGATAACGCGAACGTACGATTAGCCTGGGTTAGCTTTAAGTTTACGTTAAACACACAAGGTAAACATTCCGGGTGTTGGAACGGATTAAAACGATTTACATTATTTTTAATGGGAAAAATGATTTCGGTGATCGAACAAATCAGTTTTCGAACAGGGTTCTGGAACGGATTATGGTCGAAAACCGAGGTTCCACGAGAGACAAAAGAAACTAAATATGAATAAAATTACTAAATTTTGTGCAGGCTTGGGGAGTAACGGAATACATGGAATGGCAAAAATGATGTTGGCAAGCTGTTTGGATTTATTTTCATTTTGTTTCTGTTGCATTTTATGTCAGTTTTGCCGGAGATCTCAGAGATCAAAGCCAGGAGAGTAAGCTTACCACGTGTTGTGAGTCATAATTTTATTCATATTTAGTTTCTTTTGTCGTTTATTAGCATATTTGGTATTGGAGTAATCCAAAAGTAATTGAAAGTAATCCAGTTAAAGTAACCCTACCCAACCCTGTATATATATATATATATATATATATATATTTATATATATATATATATATATATATATATATATATATATATATATATATATATATATATATATATATATATATATATATATATATATATATTATTTATATATGGTTGTCTCTTTCAACAAGAGCGAAAGCTCTTGTTGGTGATAGGAATGAGTGGAGCAGTGTAAAAGGATAGTGGGATGTTTGGATGCGTTCTAAGGAATGGGCAGGGCACCTGTACGATGCGGCAGGGGTAAACCAGTGAAAGCTGTCAGGCCCTGCTGTTGAACAAAAGAGTGTGTTGTGTTCTCCTGACCTGAGTGACATGGCCGCTTTCTTGTGTCCCGTTTCATATGGAGGGACGAAAGCATGACCAACTTAGGTGGCGAGGTGCCTAACTTGTTTGGGTGTTTGGGCGTTTGTGTGTGTGTTTTTGCTATTTTTTCCCCCTTTTTTATTTTCTTTGTTATTGTATGTGTTCGTCTTGAGGGATATGACCAAGGTAGATAGATAGATGGATAGAATATATATATATATATATATATATATATATATATATATATATATATATATATATATATATATATATATATATATATATATATATATATATGTAACCGCGGTGTACGTGTCCCACCAAAAATCCACATTCACGCTGAACTGGATGATGAGGTTTTTATTATTTCAGTTTCTGCAAATGGATGAGTCACAACATTAGCTTTTTCTGCTGGGTCTGATCTCTTTGATCTCTTTGTAGTTCTCTCTGGTAAGACTTACAACAAAGCATATCAAAGAGCTTTCTTTCCACTTTACAGAAAATACATTTTAGAATATCACAATACATTTTTACATCTTTACATTTTAACAAGATACTTTTAACAAGAGATCTTATAGTGGATTTTTTTACGTTTACAATGAATTCAAGATGTTTTTCTTTAGTCTGAATTTTAACCAACATCATCCTTTTTTAATGTATATGAGAAAATAGGAATAAAAACAATAATGAGTATAAAAATGGGTACAATTTACCTGCAAATGGATGAGTCACAACATTAACTTTTTCTGCTGGGTCTGATCTCTTTGATCTCTACAAGGGGAATTAATATTTAGTAAAACAGAAACAAAACGAAAATAAACCTAAACAGCTTGACAATATCAATCACATTACTATGCATGGTGAGAGATTTGTCAGCTGGGGTTATAATGTTTAAAATTAACTTCTTTTGTGGAGCACCAAAAGATATGTCTTACCTTTGTAGTTCTCTCTGGTAAGACTAACAACAAACCCAGCCTCCTGGTCACATGTTAGAAGCCAAAACCAAACCCCACCCCATACCAGCAGATGGCACTGTTGGACTCATCATCGCAGGACATTTACCAAAAACTATACACATATTTCAGCAGGAATTTCAATAAAACAAAAGTTATTATTACACCCGTTACATATATATATATATATATATATATATATATATATATATATATATATATATATATATATATATATATATATATATATAGTTATTATTATATACCTATATATGAAAAATAATGTAAATAATTAATAAATATATACATAGCTTAGTACTTTACTAAACACTATTTTGCAGAATATTTGATTTCGCCACATATTTTTGAAAGTCAAATCAAGTTTATTTGTACATTGTATAGCCCTTTATCACTTAATTACCCCAAAAATCTGTTCATTTAATAGTGTAGCAATTGGGTAAATAAGAACAAATAATATGTAGTCCAATCATTTTCATGTTTTACTGTATTTTTAGTAGTTTTATTTTGTGAAATTCTTGATTATTCATCATTGTTGTATAGTTATAGTTCTCTATCCATCCATCCTTCCATTATCTGCACTGCTTATACTCAGTTGGGTCGCAGGGGTATGCTTTTATTTTGAAATTCTATTATTTTTTAGTAAAATACCTCCATGACTGCTCGCTCTTCACCACGACGGACCCGATACCGGTCCGTCGTGGTGAAGAGGGAGCTGAGCCGATGGTCATGAACTGTGGGTTATGACCGAAAGAACACGATCCAAGTGGCTATAATGAGTTTTCTCCGCAGGGTGTCTAGGCTCTCCCTTAGAGATAAGGTGAGAATCTCAGTCATCCGGGAGGGATGTAGAGCCACTGCTCCTCCGCATTGAGAGGAGCCAGTTGAGGTGGCTCGGACATCTGATAAGGATGTCTCCTGGACGCCTTTCTCGGGAGGTGTTCCGGGCATGTCCCACCGGGAGGTCACGCTGGAGAGACTATGTCTCTAGGCTGGCCTGGGAATGCCTCAGGATCCCGTCGGATGAGCAGGAGGAAGTGGCTTGGGATAGGGACGTCTGGGCTTCCCTTTTTGAGGCTGCTGCCCCTGCGACAATGAAAGACAATGGATGGATGGATGGATGGAGTAAAATATGGCAAATTATATTCACATCAAGCACTTTTTCCTCAATTTGTCATATTTAAAGCAATTGTAAACCAATGGATTTGGATTTTTTAAATTTTTACAATATTTTAACATGTTAAATATTACAATAAATATGCTATGTGTAAGCAATGTTTTACTCATTATTTAGGAAAAAATGATTTAAATAAAAAATCTTTTTACTTTATTAACTATATTTTTAACTTTTTTTGGTATACCTAATTTCGGGGGGGGTTTGCTTTCAATTTTAGAAATGGCACATAACTGCTTATTCTCGAAAAATCAGATTTTGTGTAACACTGGTAAATAAATAAATGAATTGTTTAATAATTTTAATTCTAAATTAATTAATTGTGAATAAATAAATAAATGAATACATATCATGTGTCAAAAATACTAATCAAAAAATGTAAAAATAAATAATTGTGAAAAAACACATATGAATGAATACATCTTCAAATCCAGACTCAAAACCCATCTCTTCGAACTTGCATATTTATAATAAACTGCTTTACCTAACCCCCACTTTTTACCCACTCTTTGTTTTTATATTTGTATTTATTGCTTGTTTGTTTTAGTCCTTCTTTTATTGATGGTATATATTCTATGTACAGAGACCATTGGTGTCCTGAAAGGCGCCTTGAATTAGAATGTATTATTATTATTGTTGTTGTTGTTGTTGTTGTTGTTGTTGTTGTTGTTGCTGCTGCTGCTGTTGTTTTTGTTGTTGTTACTTTATTTTATTTATTTTCTAATGAAACTACTTATTTTTAAAATGAATTTCAGCTTTTTTTTATTTTAAAAATGAAACATAATTATGCTTTTTTTAAAAAGAATATTGTTCTAATATGATAAAATAACAGTATTATTAATGTATTTTTCATTGTCAGACTTTTTATTATGTTTTATATTTTTCTAAATATTTTAACTCGTTTTTCCAATTTCCGAAATTACACTTAAGTTGTTTTATTTCAACATTATAAAATAGAAATACAATGCATGCACGTTCTTTTTAATTGTCAAATAATTTTGACATTTTATATGTTTGCTATAGTTTTTAAACTCATTTGTAATTTATCCAATATTATAAATTAGGTTTCTAACTAGATATTACACATATATAGTGTCTCCTAATGGTGTGAAAAACGTTCATTCAGTAAAGAAAACAATGATTTGAATATTAGGCATTGCAAACATACATGAACTATCATACCAATGTTCATTTTTATTTAAAAAAATCACAAGTAGAGAAATATGTATTTCTTTTACACAGTGGAATGCCCACTTAGGTCACCGCCATGCCGCTGCGCCGTGTATCACTCACAGACCCTCGCTCATACCAGACAACACAGTGCCATCCAGTGGTCAAATATTACACACTTGCGCTTCAAGAATTATAATTTTGAGATGCAAAAATAGTGTTTAAATTAATGCAGATCTTTGATTGTGTTACAAATTCCTTTTTCCTTTTTTTAATATGAACAACACTAAAAGTTTGTTTAGCTTTTTTTCTATTCCTAGGGCTCAGAAAAAAGAATTTATCTGCTGTGCAAGTGTTTTTACTTTTATGGCAAATTCCAGCGGAGTCCGAAAAAAGAGTTCCATTCCAAAAATTGTTTACACGCAGCATAGTTCCCATAGTTCCCACACAATAAAAATGTCAAAGAGGTTTATATAGTTTCAGAATTGTTTTTTTAAGGAAGTGAATGTTACAGCAGCTTTTTGAAGATACGCTTTATAAAGTATCGTATGTTCAATTCTGCGCAAAGCTGTTTTTTAAGAAATAATCTTTAACATGTACCATAGTTTCTCAAAGGGCACGTTAATGCGCATTTGTTAATGAGAATATCTGACCATAAGCCGCAGGTGCCCACACTTTAGTTTGTGTTTACAAAAGAAGAGTTCTTAATATTTAACCTACATTTCTTGACTTTCCAAAAAGTTCCTGTAACATGGCAATAACCAGGGTTGGGTATTGTTACTTTAACTTGATTATTTTCAATTATTTTTGGATTACTCCAATACCAAATATGCTAATAAAAGACAAAAGAAACTAAATATGAATAAAATTATGACCCACAACACGTGGTAAGCTTTCCCTCCTGGCTTTGATCTCTTTGATCTCCGGCAAAACTAACATAAAATGCGACAGAAACAAAATGAAAATAAATCCAAACAGCTTGCCAACATCATTTTTGCCGTTCCATGTATTCCGTTACTCCCGAAGCCTGCACAAAATTTAGTAATTTTATTCATATTTAGTTTCTTTTGTCTTTTATTAGCATATTTGGTTTTGGGGTAATCCAAAAGTAATTGAAAGTAATCAAGTTAAAGCAAAAACACAACCTTGGCAATAACACAACAAGCTTAAAAAGGCGAATTTGATGTTTATTCGTTTACTCAGAGCTCCCCCTGGTGGTCGCTTGAAAGCTAATACAGCCCCAGATTTTATTAGTTGATATTCAGGTTTTCAAGATTTTACTAATGTAATTTAACCTTTCTTTTTAAAACGTTCCTGTAATGTGGCAGTAACACAGCATTGTTAAAAAGGCCAATTTGATGTTTGTTTGTGTAGTCAGAGCTCTCGCAGATGGTCCCCTACAAGTTAGGCCAGTTTATTTCACGTTTTTTTTACTAAAATACCTTAACTTTTCTTTCCAAAACGTTCCTGTAACATGGGAGTAACACCGCATTAAAAGCTGTGTTGTCAAAAAAAAAAGCCAGGTTGATGTTTTTTTATGTAGTTATAACGCCCCCTGGTGGTCAAGTATAAGCCATAGGTGGCCACATTTTATTATTTTTGTATTTACATATAAAAAGTTTTAAAGATTTTGAAAGTAAAAGTTAATACTTCCGAAGGTTATGGTGTTTGACTATAAGCCGCATGCGCCCACATTTTATTTTATATTTACAAGGAAAGGTTTGTCTACATCCCTTAAGTTCATCCATCCTTTATCTTCACCGCTTATCCTCAGTAGGGTCGCGGGGGTGCTGAAGCCCATCCCAGCTATCTCCGGGCAGTGAACAGGGGAGACCCTGAACTGGTTGCCAGCCAGTCGCAGGGTACACAGAGACAGACACATCACTCGCTTATTCACACCTAGGGACAATTTGGACCGGACAAGTCACCTGACATGCATAGTTTTGGAATGTGGGAGGAAACCATTTTCTCTCTAAAATGTTGTTCAATGTTAAAAAGGCCTAGGTTGTTCATGTAGTTAGAGCCCCTCTAGATGTTTATTTTCAGCCACATTTTTATTATTTCATATTCACTAAGAAAGATTTTTTTTTAAGATTTCACCAACCTGCCTTTTCTTTTCCTATCAAAAGGTTCCCAGTAACATGGCAGTAACTCAGCACTAACAGCTGTGGTATTAAAAAAGGCTTGGTTGACATTTATATGTGTAGCCAGACCTCCCTCTAGTGGTTGAATTTAAGCCACAGGTAGATATTTACAAGGGAAAGTGAAGTTAGAACACTATCTGCTGGTTATTTATAAGCCACGGGTAGCCACATTTTCAGTCAAGTTAAGTCATTTTATTTGTATAGCCCTTAATCACAAGAAGACTCAAAGGGTTGCTGTGATATGTTTTTTCATTGAGTATCTTGGATTTGTTTTTGTGACCTGACCTATACCAGAATCCAATTTCATACATCCTCACTGCAAAAGGTGATCATTTTGCATTTTTATTTTTTTCCACCAAATTCAGAATGATAAGAGTAATAATTATTATTATCTGCCAACTGCAATATCAGAACATTTTAAGTGTTTTTATTTTACTATATATTGAGCTTTTTTGTATTAAATGACGAAAATTGATACTTGGTATTTTTTATTTTATTATATTTTCAACGGTATAATTAGTAAAAATAATTTCCTTATCTTATTATTACAAAACTGTTTATTTTTTAAAATTTTTCTTTCATAAGTTTATTTTTCATCCCAAAACGTTCCTGTAACGTACAAGTAACACAGCACTAAAAGCTGCAATGTTAATGAGGCCAGATTGACGTCTGTTTAAGTAGTTAGAGCTTCCTCTGGTGGTTGATTATAAGCTGCAGGTGCCCAGATTGTATTGTTTTATATCTACCAACAAATATTTTCAAGGTTGTACTGGCATTATCGGGAGACCAGAACAGACCAGGAAACCCCAGAGCATTTGTTTACAGTTATTTATTTAGGGAAGCGATCAGGGCTTGCGGGAGACGAGTTGGCTGTCAGCCGTCAACAGCGGAGCCAGAAAGAAGGCTTCGGATCGGGTGACCAATCGGGGGTGGAAGTCAAGCAGGTCGAGTTTACCGGGGCTGGAGAGAAGATCGTAGTTTGGGACGGAAGCAGGTCGGGTCGGAGGCAGGCAGAAACAGGTAAACAGAGTTCTAGACGAAACGGGCAATCAGGAGAGTCACACAGAGTTACAATCGTATGCTCTGACAAAGAGTTCTTAGCGCAGCGCGCTAAAGAACGAAGCGTCAGCCAATCAGAAGGCGCCCACATGATTGCTCCAGGTGACCAGAGTTAGCAATCATGACAGAACCCCCCCCTCAAGGGACAGCTCCAGAAGTCCCGAAAAAACAAAAAAAAATTAATCCAAGGGCAGGCCAACAGGTATTCCAGGAAGAACATAAAAGCAGAACAAATGCAGGTACTCCAAAGACAAAAACCAGAAGTCAAAAGTAATCCAAACAAGCACACAAAGTGGAACTCCTTCACGAGGGAACGGCCAGGATCTGCCAGGTGGGAATCCATTACCTCTCCTCCGGGCCATATCCCTCCCAGTCGACCAGGTATTGGAGTCCTCGTCCTCTGCGTCGGGAGCGGAGCAGGCGACGAACTGTGTAGACCGGGTCCCCATCCAGCATGCGTGGGCCAGAGGAGGAGGAGTCTCAGGTGCCAATTGGCTCTGGCGGACGGGCTTAATCCGGGATACATGAAAGGTGGAATGAACCCTCATTGAGACGGACCGCTGAGGGGTTGATGACCTTCTCCACTGTGAATGGACCAAGGAATCGAGGCGCCAGCTTCTTGGATTCCACCCTCAGCGGTAGGTCAGTGGAAGAGAGCCAAACCCTTTGGCCCACCTGATATTCCGGAGCAGGCTTTCGTCGTCGGTTAGCCCCAGTCGAATGGGACTTGCCTGCCCGAAGGAGTGCTGTCCTAGCTTGGGCCCAGATACGTCGGCAGCGCCGAGCGTTCGCTGTCGCAGACGGGAAGGAAGCCTCTCCCTCTTGGCTGGGTAACAGGGGAGGTTGGTAACCATACACACACTGGAAGGGAGAGATCAGGGAGTTGTGCGCATACTCCACCCAAAGCAAGTGCTTGGCCCACGAGAGCGGTTCCCGAGACACCATGCAGCGCAGCGCAGTCTCCAAGTCTTGGTTCACATGTTCAGACTGTCCGTTGGACTGGGGATGGAACTCTGATGAGAGACTGACTGACGCCCCCAGTAGACGGCAGAATTCTCTCCAAAACCCTGACGAAAATTGAGGACCCCGGTCAGAGACAATATCATTAGGGATGCCATGGAGGCGAAACACGTTCTGTTGAACGCCCTGGGCGGTTTCTTAAGCGGAGGGGAGTTTGGGTAGAGCCACAAAGTGCGCCATTTTACTGAACCGGTCAACTATGGTCAGGACGGTAGTCATACCTTCAGATTCAGGCAACCCGGTTAAAAAGTCCATAGCGATATGTGACCATGGTCGATGAGGGATCGGTAGGGGATGTAGTAGACCGGCCGGACGCTGGTGAGGGGACTTGTTCTGGACGCAGACTTGACAAGCCAGGACGCAGTCTTTTATGTCTCTAGTCATGGGAGGCCACCAAAAACGCAGTGACACAAAACCTTGGGTTCGCGCTTCCCCTGGGTGGCAAGACAGGTGGGAATCATGCCCCCACTGTAGGACCTCTGAACGTAGGGGCTGTGGGACAAATAATCGGCCCTCGGGTCTCGTAGCGCTTCTATTACTCGCCTCTCTACGTCCCATGTGACGGTTGCAACCATAATCAATGCTGGGAGAATGGTTGCCGGACCCTGGGGTTGGTCCTCGGGTTTCAGGAACTGTCTTGAGAGGGCGTCGGGCTTTACATTGTGGGAACCGGGTCTGTAGGACACGGTGAAATTGAAGCGGGCAAAAAACAGAGACCAACGCGACTGTCGTGGGTTTAGTCGCTTGGCCGAACGGATGTATTCTAAATTCTTGTGGTCCGTCCAGACAATAAACGGCACCGTCGCACCCTCCAGCCAGTGCCGCCTTTCTTCTAGCGCTAACTTAATGGCCAGCAACTCACGATCCCCCACATCGTAGTTGTGCTCAGCCGGGGATAACCGCCGGGAGAAGAAGGCGCACGGGTGCATCTTCTGGTCCTTCGAAGATCTCTGGGACAGGACAGCCCCAACACCCACATCTGACGAGTCCAATTCAACCACGAGTTGCCGTGCGGGGTCTGGTACCTGAAGAATAGGGGCCGTGGAAAAGCAAGTATTAAGTTTATTGAAGGCCTGATCAGCTGTGGGGGACCACCGGAAAGTGTCCTTAGGGCTGGTAAAAACTGTAAGGGGAGCCGCCACTGAACTGTAATTACGGATGACCCTTCTATAGAAATTGGCGAAACCAAGAAATTGCTGGAGCTTCTTACGATTCCCTGGAATGGGCCAGAAGTGACAGACGATACTTTGGCTGGATCCATCTCTAGCTTCCCTTCGGTTATTATGTAGCCCAAGAATGACACAACCTTGGAGTGGAACTCACATTTCTCGGCTTTGACAAACAGGGAGTTCTCCAAGAGGGGACGGAGGACGAGCTGGACGTGTTTCTGATGTTCCTCTCGGGAAAAGATTAGGATGTCATCCAGGTATACAAAAACAAAACGGTTCAGCACATCCCGTAACACGTCATTAATCAGAGATTGTAAGACAGCGGAAGTGTTGGTTAACCCGAACGGCATTACCAGACATTCGTAGTGGCCGGTGGGGATGTTGAACGCCGTCTTCCATTCGTCTCCCTCCCGGATACGGACCAAATGGTAGGCGTTACGGAGATCGAGTTTCGTGAATATTGTGGCCTCTTGAAGTAACTCGAAGGCAGAAGCAAGTAATGGTAACGGGTAACGGTTCTTTACCGTGATATCGTTGAGTCCCTGGTAATCGATGCAAGGTCGGAGGGATCCATCCTTCTTCCCAACGAAGAAGAACCCTGCTCCCGCTGGCGAAGAAGAGGGTCGAATGATGCCGGCCGCCAGGGCATCTGATATGTACTTGTCCATGGCCTCCCTCTCGGGAGCTGACAGGGAATAGAGCCAACCCCGAGGGGTAGTTGACCCGGGCAGGAGATCAATAGCGCAATCATAAGGCCGATGGGGTGGCAGGGAAGAGGCCTTAGCCTTGCTAAAAACTTCCCGTAAATGATGGTAGAACTCAGGAACCTGGGACAGGTCGGGTGGAGGCTTCGGAGAAACTATCTGGTCGAGAGGCCGCGCGCAGGCACGTTTGATAACAGTCCATACCCCACTCCAAAATCGAGCCAGAACGCCAATCAAAGTATGGATTATGTTGGACCAACCAGGGGTGGCCAAGAACTATAGGTTGACTTGGGGAATGCAGAAGGTGAAAACAAATTTTCTCTCGGTGATTACCGGAAAGTCTTAATTCGACGGGGAGCGTTATTTGAGAAACGGTGCCCAGCAAGTGCCCATCTAACGCTTGTGCTGAGATAGGACTAGGGAGTGTCTTTACAGGTATTCCTAACTTGCAGGCGAGGAACAGATCGAGAATGTTCACCTCGGCGCCGAGTCAATGACTGAGCAGAATCGGAGAGGTAGAGAGAAGCCTGGATAACGGTTCTTGCGTTTTTGGGAGCAGATTCGAGGGCTAAACTCAAGCGGACGCCCCCTATATCCGACGGGCTTTTGACTTTTACCGGACAGGTGGCCACGCGCTGGCCTTTGCCGCCGCAGTATGAGCATAAGTCTTCTACGAACCATCGCTGGCCTTCCTCGGGGGAAAGAGAGACCCGATCCACCTCCATTTTTTATACGATGGGGGCGGCCGGGACCCGGGGATTCGGTACGTTACCCTCTTCTGAAGTCGGGCGGGTAACGACTTGATTAGGACCTCCCCAATCCCGTCGTCTAGCCTGAACCCGGCGGTCACTCCGAGCGGTTAATTCAATCGCCTCATCTAACGTACCCGGGGAAGCGTGTGACACTAATTCGTCTTTGAGATAATCCGCCAAACTATGCAAATAAGCATCAACCAACGCCTCTTCATTCCATTGGCTTTGCGCCGCGAGCGTACGGAAATCGATCGCATAGTCTGCTATTGTGCGCCTACCCTGGTGAATGTTCAGAAGCGAACGGGAGGAATCGGCCGACGAAGAACCTGAGTCAAATACCTTTGTCATCTCTTGAGCCAAAAGGTTGAATGACGTGCACGCCGTAGCACCTCTCTCGTAGGCGGCCGTTCCCCAAAGACAGGCCCTTCCCGTGAGGTGGTTTATAACAAACGCCACTCTCGCCGCTTCAGTACTGAAATTGCGGGGCTCAACATCGAATATTAACCGGCAATTTACTAAAGAATGGACGGATCTGGGCGGGATCTCCACAAAACTTCTCTGGTTCGCCCACTCGTGGCTCGGCGGATACGGCGCCGAATGGATCCTGGTGTAATTGATCCAGTCTTTGTCGTTGCTGGTGCATTTGCTGAGCCAGGTTTGCCACTTCAAAGGCGACTTGCCGAACTGCACTTTCGACAGGGGAAAGGCGCTGGAATGCGCCATGCTTGTTATCGCCTTCGAAGTCGTCAGAGGGCAAACGTACGAACGCGGGGTTCATTCTGGTCAAAGTATTCTATCAGGAGACCAGAACAGACCAGGAAACCCCAGAGCATTTGTTTACAGTTATTTATTTAGGGAAGCGATCAGGGCTTGCGGGAGACGAGTTGGCTGTCAGCCGTCAACAGCGGAGCCAGAAAGAAGGCTTCGGATCGGGTGACCAATCGGGGGGCGGAAGTCAAGCAGGTCGGGTTTACCGAGGCTGGAGAGAAGATCGTAGCGTGGGACGGAAGCAGGTTGGGTCGGAGGCAGGCAAAAACAGGTAAACAGAGATCTACACGAAACGGGCAATCAGGAGAGTCACACAGAGTTACAATCGTAATACTCTGACAAAGAGGTCTGGGCGCAGCGCGCTAAAGAACGAAGCGTCAGCCAATTAGAAGGTGCCCACATGATTGCTCCAGGTGACCAGAGTTAGCAATCATGACAGGCATACCTTAACTTTACTTTCAGATGCAGGGGATACCCTGCAAGGTGTCCAGCCCAGATGTGGTAACCATGGCGACCTGCCATTTTAAGTCTTTCTGTTATTCGTCATAACAATTTAGCGATGCAGAAAATTTGGTTTCGTTTGTTATTGAATGGGAGACTAAAAATCAATTTTACACCATTCTGGTACAGTTCCCATACCATATAAAAACTGTGGCTGCCGCTGGAGTTTCAAACCTGTATAAAAAAAAGATTATTTTCATTTTCATTTCGGTTAATTGGTTAATTAGTTAGTATGAGTGTAGTTGTTTGGTGAGCAAAGGTTGGGGTGGGGAGCCGCAGCACATTAAGCACAGAAACGGTCAAGAGAGATTGCAATACGAAGGACAAAAAGGACATATTAAAAAATGAGTCTAAGCAGGAAAATTATCCTCATTTTGACTCATTTTCATTATATTAATGGCTCAAAAACATGTTCATTGTCTATCACTGACAGAAGAATCTCAATTGGTCCCGCAAAACTTTTTGTTCCTAAATGCCAATATTCAGTAGAGACTAACAACATTTTTGTTTTTGTTATACAGACATTTGTATTGAAAAGTTTTTATAGTACTAGAGTTAATATTCCCAATTTGTATTTTCAACAATTTGGGTTCAATGTTGAGACACTTTATGATGAAAACCCACAGAACAAACAGCCGGAAATGCCAGCCAAGCACAAAGAGCAATTTGATTGAGTGAGCGGAAGGAAAAGGTGGAGTTATGCACACAGTGCACTTCTCTTTGCCTAGCGCCGTCTGCACCGAATGTGGTTTCCTCGTTTGCCGTATTTTGTGACATTTCTACAAAAGAACTGTGCTGGCATCTCGTTTTGAAACCGTTATTTCTTTTAAAAATGAAGGTCAAAATGAGCTTCAACGATCTTAATTAATTGCGGTAGGGAGACAAGTATAGTTGTTTATATGGGACACAAGCTGTGGTATTATTCTTATTCCGTGAATTTTATTAAATCATCTAACGTCACACAATGAAATAAAATGTGCTGAAAATTTAGATTTTGTCTGCAGTGTGTCTGCTGGTTTTGCTGAACAACAATCCTTTTGCTGTTTTGTCTTAAAATATATGGTAGCGCTCCCCCCGAGAAAAAAAACAAAAACACATACATCAAAATATTTTCCTATTATGGCTCTTTGGCTCCAAAAACTTCCTGACCCCTGATTTAAAGAATACTTGTATATTGAAATTCTCGTGTTTAGACGTGCACATATAAAGCAGTAACACTGAACTTTTTTTCTCTACTTTTTGCAATTCTGCTCATCGCTCATTCACACATTCTTGAACTTAATAGGATTAAGGTCTTCCGAAAGGGATTTGAACAAGATGATTAGTAATAGTGCCCTGCCAACTTCGACCTGAGCCCTACTACAAACGCCAATACTCCAATAACCCTCTTTCGCAATGGTTGGTCCCTCATGGGAAGAATCTCGTGACATTGCGTCAACGGACAAAAGTTTTGCAGAAACTGTATAATAGTCAACAAAAAAGCTTGCATGTGTGTGTGAGAATTGAGTGGCGCTCTTTCATAGTTGGAGAAGACACGCACGGTGGCAAAAAGGCCCCCACTTACAAACCCGAACCCTTTCAAAAGAGTCTTTAGAAAAGGCAATGTTAAGCCCCTCACATGGTAGACCTGACTCCGACACGCACTTTGTGCCACCAAAGATGAGAAAAACACGCAAAGGGGACAAAAAAGGCAATATTATCTGCAAAATTAGAGCCAAAGTGATTCTTTTGTGTCCATAAAAAAGATAAATAGTTATATATGATAGCATTATTTCCTTTAGTAGCGGGTGATCTATTAATTCTTCCGCTGTTACAATGTTGTTGCCGTTACTGACGGTCAAAACCTGTGCGTTACGTACGTTTTCGTGTGTGCGTTCATGTACGTAATTGTGTTTATTTACATACGTCTTGTGTGTTTGCGTACACTTTTGTGTGTGTTTACAGGTTTTTTGTGTGTTTAGATATGTTTTTGTGCATATTACATACGTTTTGGTGCGTGTGTCATAAAAATGCAAACCGAGCAATAGAATTGTGATTTGTGACTACAATTATGTTGCAAAACTGTAAAAAGAACAATAAAATTGTCAGGAGGACCAGAACAGAGCAGGAGACCCCAGAGCGTTCGTACAATTGTTTTATTTGGGGAAGTGTAAAGGGTTAGCGGAAGACGCGATGACCGTCGGACGTCAGCAGCAAAGCCGTGAAGACTACTTCAGAACACTTAGCCAATCGTAGCGTGGGACGGAAGCAGGTCGGATCGGAGGCAGGCAGAATCAGGTAAACAGGTCAAGAAGGCACAGGTAAACAGGAGAGTCAAACGGGGTACAAAAGTAATCCTCAGACGAAGAGGTCTCGGCGTAGCGTGCTTAAAAAGGGAACATAAACCAATCAGGAAGCGCATTCCAGTGCGCCAGATGATTACCCCAGGTGGCTCCACTTAGGTAATCATGACAAAAATAATGATTTATCACAGCAAATCTGTTTTAAAACTTTCAAAAGAGCAATACATGTATTATTTTTGACTAAAGGGCTGTCATCAAGCTACCAAAAGCACAATACAATTATGATTTGTGACTGAAATTACTTTAGAAAACTGCCAAATAATCAATAAATCAAATTCAATATTATTTATAACTGCAATTCTATCATTAAACCGTCGAAAGTGCAATAATATTAATATTTTGATCTGCAATGATGACTGTTAAAGGAGTGATACAATATGATTTGTGACTGCAATTCTGTCCTAAAACTGCAAAAAACAGCTAAAAATTGGGATTTGTGCCAATGTTTCTGTCATCTATCAATAATATACAGATTTATGAGTGCAATTCTGTTATAACACTAAAAACAGCCGTACATTTACAAGCAGATTTATGTAAACCATCTGTGAAGAATATGCCGAATGATTGTGGTTATTACATTCCTGAAATTCATGAATTATTTTTATGAATTACGACTGATTTATATCCTGTCGCAGGTAGTCATAAAGCAGACTTTAATTGCTCTTTTGAGAGTTTTTGACAGGTCATAATATCATAATTTAGAAATGAATTTCCGGAACCCTAGGAATGCCCAAAAAAAGCATACGTGGTGACTGCATATACAATTCCGTAAAAAATAATTTGCCCCCTTTCTCATTTCTGTGTTTTTACCATATTTATCACTTACAAAGGATTCACATCATCAATCCAATTTGAAAAGACACAAGAAGACAATACAAAAATGTCAATTCAATTTATTAAAGCCCAAAAAAATCAAAAACCTATTTGGCCTTATGTGAAAAGCAATCGTCCCTTGAACCTAATAGCGAGTTGGGCCACCTTTGGCTGGAATAACAGAACTAAAATGTTTACGATAATTAATAATGAGTATTTCAAATTTCTATGGGGGAATTTTGGCCCACTCTTCTTGGCAAAATTGTTTCATATCTTCCATATTGGAGAATTTTCTAGCATTTACTTTCAGTTTAAGCATCTCAATTAGATCTAAATCCGGACTTTGACTTGGTCACTCCAAAAGCTTTTTTTTTTAAGTCATTCAGTTGTGGACTTGCCGGTGTGTTTTGGATCGTAGTCCTGCTGCATGATCCAAGAGTGCTTGGTTTGAGGGCACAAACTGATGGCCGGGCGTTCTCCTCCAGCATCTTCTGGTAAACACCAGAATTCAGTATTCCGTCAATCGCAGCACGTTGTCCTGGTCCTGGGGCAGCAAAGCAGCCCCAGTTAACGTTAGGTCATGACTCCACCATTAGAAAGACACTGGCCAAAAATGGCTCCATCAGAGACTTCCCAGGCAGAAACCACTGCTGTCAAAAAGTCATCTTACATTTGCCACAAAAGCATCTGGAATATCCTGAAGACTTTTAGTGAAACATTACGTGGACTGATGAATTGACATCTGGCTTAAAAATAGCACAGCACTTGAAAAAAAAATGATCCCAACAGTGGCTCAGGAGGTAGAGCGCTCGTCTTGGGATCAAGAGATCGCAGTTCGAATCCCGGCTCCTCTGTGTTACATGTCGAAATGTCCTTGGGTAAGACACTGAACCCCTAATACCCCCAATAAGCAGGTTAGCGACTTACATGGCTGCACGGCCGCTATTGGGAAAATGTGAAGCACACTGTAATGCGCTTTGGGAAGTCTTGACTTGAAAAGCGCTATAGAAATGCAAATCTTTTCATTTCATTTCATGATGATGGAGGATGGTGGATGTGTGATGGTTCAGTTTATCCTGAAGGAGAACGTCCTGTCATCAGTTTCTGCCCTCAAACTCAAGCGCTCTTGGATCATACAGCAGGAAAAAGATCCAACTCACACCAGCAAGTCCACCTCTGAATGACTCAAAAAAACAAAGTGAAGGTTCTGGAGTAGCCAAGTCAAAGTTCGGATTTTAATCCAATTGAGATGCTGGAATGTGACCTTAATCAGGCAGTTCATGATAAAATACCCTCCAATATGGCAGATTTGAAACAATTTTACAAAGAAGAGTGGACCAAAAATTCTCCGCAGCGTTGTGAAAGACTCATTAACAATTATCGTAAACGTTCGATTTATGTTATCGCTGCCAGTGGTGGCAAAACTCCTTTTTAAGTTCAGGGGACAATTACTTTTCACATAGGGAATGCGTGATTGTATATCATAGAGCATTATAATATTGCAGCATTAATATATTAATCTTTATCATATATTATATATAATATATAATATATAATATATAATATATAATATATTATATATTATATATTATATATTATATATTATATATTATATATTATATATTATGTATTATGTATTATATATTAATATTGAATTAATATTACATTTATATTATATACAGTAAGACCTCGGTTATCGCGGTTAATGGGGACCAAAACCACCCGCAAAAACTGAAAATCTGCGAAGTAGCAACGCCCCTTCAAAGAGAAAAAACTAAAAAAAAATGTCTTTTTTGTTTTTGTTTTTGTTTTAATTATTATTTTTTTAGACCCGTTTAATGGGGAGCAAAGCCACCCGCAAAAAGTGAAAATCTGCAAAGTAGCGACGCCCCTTCAAAAAGAAAAAAAAAGAATCTCATATCATTATCTGCAACGCTTATCCTTATTATTCGCGAGCGAGCCCCTAATCTGCGGCGCGGGTACTTTCGGGCGCGATACGCACGACACCGCGACGGCCTGTCGGAAGCGTAGCAGAATGCGCGTTCACGCGAGGAGGGGAGGATTTTGTACGGCAGTCGGATTTGGGCACAACACCGGCGCGCGGTTTTGGTGCGGCTTCCGCTCCACCGCCGTAATGCATAATAGTCTTTGAGATCCCGTCAGCAAACACGGGCTTAAACGTGCGCCACGAGCACCATGCTAAGCCGGGAAGGCTCTCGACTTACTCCGGCCGTAGTGAGTGTACTGGTAGCCCACGGCTGCCACTGCTGGGTCCACGCGGCTTCTGCTTCACCGCCCCCCTACAAGTCAGGTACACAGTAACATTAACACTGTAACAATAACGCTGTAATTACCATAGTGCAGAGAGCAATGTGCAATGAGTGGCAAGCTATAAAAAACTGCCAGTAGTGCAAAAAGTCAGATTAGCAGCCGTATAGATTTAAGTTAACTATATGTTAGATTGACCATTTAACAGTCTAATGGCCAGGGGGACTAGACTATTGCGGAGCCTGGTGGTCCTGCCCGCACACTGCAGAACCTCTTCCCAGAGGCTAGCAGAGTGAACAGTTCATGATGGGGGTGAGACGGGTCCCTGGTAATGTTCTTAGCATGGGATAGGCAGCGCTTCTGGCCAATGTCCTGAATGGAGGGAAGTGTAGTCCCGATTATTTTCTCTGCTGTCCTCGTTACCCTCCTCACACTACCCCAGTCGGTAGCGCTGCAGCCTCCACACCACACAGAGATACAGCTGGTCAGGATACTCTCTATGGTGCCCCTGTAGAATGTGATGAGGGAGGGTGGGGGCAGGTGGGCTCTCCTCATCCTCCGCAGGAAGTACAGGCGCTGCTGTGCCCTCTTAACCAGTGATGCAGTGTTCACGGACCAGGTGAGTTTGTTAGTAATGTGCACCCCTAGGAACTTGATACTGCTGACAACCTCCACAGCCTTGTTGTTGATGCAAAGTGGGGCATGGTTGGGCTGTTTTTTTCTAAAGTCGACAATTGATCTCTTTAGTTTTGTCAACATTCAGGACCAGGCTGTTGTCCCTGCACCAGCCCACCAACTGCTCCACCTCCTCTCTGTAGGCTAGGTCGTTGTCATCCCTGATGAGGCCCACCACTGTTGTGTCGTCAGCATACTTCACGATGTGGTTTGTGGCGGACCTAGGGACGCAGTCGTGTGTCATCAAGGTGAACAGCAAGGGGCTTAGGACGCAGCCTTGGGGGGAGCCCGTGCTGAGGTAGATGACATCTGAACTGTTCTGACCTATCCGCACTGATTGGGGTCTGTCACAGAGGAAGTCCAGCAGCCAGTTCCGCAGGGGGGTGTTGAAACCCAGGAGTCTCATTTTGTCTACCAGATGTTGTGGGATGATGGTGTTGAATGCTGAACTGAAGTCCAGGAACAGCATCCGCACATGGGTGTTCTTCTCCTCTAGATGTGTCAGGCTCAGGTGAAGCGCAGAGGAGATGGCATCCCTGGTGGAGCGGTTTGTCCTGTAGGCAAACTGAAAGGGGTCGAATGAGGAGGGGAGACTGGAGGTGATGTGCTCTTTAACCAGTCTCTCAAAGCACTTCATTATGATAGGAGTCAGTGCAACGGGCCGGTAATCGTTGAATGATAAGATCTGGGGTTTCTTTGGCACTGGGATGATGTTGGCAAATTTGAAGCATGATGGTACTTTGGCTTGGTCTAGCGAGGTGTTGAAAATGTCTGTTAGTACACAAGCCAGCTGATCGGCGCACTCCCTAAGTACCCGCCCCGGAATGTTGTCCGTGCCTGGAGCCTTCCTTGTGTTGACCCTTCTCAGGGTCTTCCTCACGTCAGATGAGTCCAGGTGGAGTGCTCTTTCGTCCTGATTTGGAACCGCTTTCGCTGCAGTGGTGCCGTTTTGTGCCTCGAACCTTCCAAAGAATTTGTTGAGGTCATTCAGAAAGTCCATGCTAGTGTCCTGCACTTGGGCGGTGGTTGGCTTGTATTTGGTAATGGCCTGAATGCCTTTCCACATATCCCTGGTGTTCGTTTTGTTGAGGAAACGTTCCTGGATTTTTTGACTGTACGTTCGCTTTGCTAGTCTGATAGCACGGTTCAGGTTAGCCCTCGCTGATCTCAGCGCCTCCATGTCACCAGATTTAAAGACAAGGTTCCGTACTTTTAGTTGTTTGCGTATCTCAGCAGTCATCCAGGGCTTCTGATTGGCACGGGTGCATATAGTTTTGGTATTGCTGACGTCTTCTGCACATTTACTGATATAGGCTGACACAGAAATGGCGTACTCATCTATATTTATTTTGTTGTTGTAAGTGGCAGCCGATTTAAACATGTCCCAATCAGTGCAATCAAAGCAGTCCTGTAGTGCCTCCATTGCCCCCTCAGACCACACCCTCACCTGCTTCTCTGTAGGTTTTTCTCTGGTCAGCAGGGGCTTGTATGCTGGAATTAGCATAACAGAAAGGTGATCTGATGAGCCAAGGTGGGGGCGGGGGGCCGCTTTATATGCACCTTTGATGTTTGTGTAGGCCAGGTCTAATGTGTTCCTACCTCTTGTAGCAAAATTTACATGCTGATGGAAATGCGGGAGAACTGTTTTCATATTGGCCTGGTTAAAGTCCCCCGCAGCAATAAAAATGCACTCGGTGTAAGCATGCTGCAGTTCACTCACAGTTCGGTAGAGAACGTCCATTGCCTCCTTCGTATTAGCGCTGGGGGGCACGTAGCACTCCGAGGCTAAGTAAACACTCCAGAGTGATCGTCGAAATTTGCGCTGGATTTCTGGATGTTCGCATATCCAGCAAAAAACTGCGATCGTATATTAATCTACAGTTAGAGTTGTCTTTGTTCGCCCTCATAAACTGAGTCGAAGATTGGGGTTTTTGACTAGAATGTGAGAAACTGTCGGGAGCAGATCCAGCCGCCGCCATATTTTTCTATGCATATTTTTTTGTATTTACTGCCATTTGTAAAATCTAGATTTGATAAATTCGTGATTAATTATTATTAATTTATTTCCAAACTGAGAATAATTAGTCAATGTATTTTAATTGATTCCTTACCCTTATAAATATGCAAAAAAAAAAAAAATCTAAATGGGGCGAATACTTTTTCACATTTTACCTAGAACCCCTGCGGTGTGGATGTACGTTTTTCAGGAAGCAGTCTGTTTTAGCCGCCTCTTGTATGTAATCGTGGAGATGATGGGGGTTTTGAAGGGGTTGGTTTGGGGGTACGCAGGGCGGGGTTTAAACTTCCTATCCTCGCACAAGATAAAGTTCCTGTGTGGCTTCGCAACCTCCGGTTTGATTAAACAAAACCTGACTCGCACACATACTGAGCTCAGTTGGAGCCTCTTTTAATGAAGGTAACCCCCCAGTTTAGGCGCATGGAAGGTGGGGGAGGGTGCAGAGGTGAAGGGGTTAAACCTCTGGGAAGTCTTAAAAATAAAAAAACAGGCCAATTTAGGGCGAAGGAAAAGTAGGCGCGCTCTTGACGTTGGCCCCAAAATGCTTTAAAAGAAGGAGAAAATAAAATGAGGTGCCTTAGGGTGAAAACGGCAGTGGAAAATCCCCCTTGAGAAGCTAAGACGTCAATTTCAGAAGTGGGTTAAAAGTGGCTTTTCTTCCCTGCCGAATACTGACAAGGCTTTCAAACTTCACATTTACCAACGTCAATCATGTGGAAGACATTTTTGAAGAGCATGCGTGTTGTTCAAAATGTATTTGTAGAGTAGTATGTTTTTTACAACCTATAAAGTTTTTTGTTTTATAGGCAACCATGTCTATTGTGTTAGAGTGCTGTGATGAGCTTTAAGCTTTTCAAAAAGTTGTTTTTTAATAAAAGTACAGTAGACCCCCGGGATACAACATTAATCAGTTTTAAGGTGGGATCATATGGTGAAATTGCAATATAGCGGAGGATAGAAAAACTATGGTAATTAGCTAATGCATTTCAAACCAGATTCAGATTCAGATTCAGATCTACTTTATTGTCATTCTAGTACACGTGTATACAGAACGAAATGTTGATACATCTGACCCGCACAGTTCCCTCGAATGTACAGATATAAGTAAAAGTTGTATTGTATTATGGCTACGTATAGTATTTTACCATACCATAGTGCCGATAGTGCAAGAGGAGTAGCTAACCAGATGTGCAAAATGGGCATTCAGGTTAAAAAGTCAGGTAAACAGTTAACATTGTTACATTAACACTGTAACAATAACGCTGTAAGTACAATAGTGCAGAGAGCAAATGTGCAAGGAGTGGCAAGCTATAAAGAACTGCCAGGTAGAAACATTAAATTGTATATACATTTTATAGAAATAGTATACTGTTTGTACTACTTCTATGCAATATACATGCATATGATGAAATAACATTATACATAAATATATCTGTAAAGGAGCACCAAGGCGGTGCAGTGGTTAGCGCGTGTGCGGCACAGTTCTGAGGTCGTGGGACCCTCCTGCGTGGGTTCAAATCCAGCTCCCGGCCTTACTGTGCGGAGTTTGAATGTTCTCCACGTGCATTTCAGGTGAATTGGCCGGTCCGAATGAGCGAGTGAGTTGTCTGTCCCCGTGTGCCCTGCGACTGGCTGGCAACCAGTTCAGGGTGTCCCCTGCCCAATGCCCGATGATTGCTGAGACGGGCTCCAGCACCCCCGCGACCCTACTGAGGATAAGCGGTGCAGCTGATGAAATGAGATATATGTAAAGGAAAGATTAAGTTTTATTTACCTGTGCTGTGACATGATTTGAGCAGGTACAGTGGAGTTGGCAGGCGGATGCATAGAGGAGAAGAGATTCAAATGAAAACTGTTTTTAAAACATCCTCTTGCAAGAATTGTTATGCCCTTAGAAGACTGTTGCTTTAATCTTAATTAACTTAATAATTGTCTCTGTTGTTTTTTTACGCCCATGTTCCTTCACAAACTTCTTATCTATGGTTAACATGTTTTTGCTTCTCCCTCTAACTTTACTGGAAGTCCTGCAACCTTAGAAACAAATTCAAGTATTACACTCGATTTTGAACCGAACAAAGAGAGAGAAAGGTGTTGAGGGAAAGTGTTCAGCCAATAGAATATCAGGCCCGACTGGTCCCAAAATTCGGATCGGGTCGGGCTTAAAATCTTACCTGAAGGCCCCCTATCTTTGTGAAAGCGGAAACGTTTCTCTAGGCCTACAAGAATCCACAATTGAACCAACTAAGAATCTGATTGGCTAAATCAACTGCCATGATCAGCGTGCCACCTTCCATGAGGGGGCGATGAAGAATCACCACACCCGCAGCCCATTTTCCACACCTGCCACTCATTTGGGACTTTGTATAAATGGACTGCGCTGACAATCTTATTCGTCAATATGTTGTGCTACCATTCCTACCATGCCATTCCTACCTGCTAAAATTCCCACTCCTTGTCACCTGTTCTGTGCCCGGAAAGAGTGCGATTATTCCTCCAGCCGTGAGTTTTCCGAACTGTGCTTGTTTTTTGCTAAAAAAAAATTTTCCTTCCCGTGCCGAGCGCCTTTTTGACCAAAGCCGCTGGGATGTTTTGATTATTTTAGAAATTATGTTATAAGGGATTACTTTAGGCCTTCGTTTTACAGAACAACCCAAACTTTCAATATCTGGCAATACCTGCCGTAACTATGTGTCAAGAAAACGTAATAACCGTTTAAAATAAAAAATAAAACAAAGAACAGACTTGGATTCTTCAGGATTATAAGGAAGTTTAGACCCAAACTGAACACAAACCATTTTTTATGTAAATATCTTTCACTGGATCACTGGCACCAACTCCAACCCTGAATCCTATCTATAACAAGGAGGACAGTGCTTATTCAGCAGGATCCATCAAAAAAGATGGACATGTACCGTAAATTCCGGACTATAAGCTGCTACTTTGTCCCCAAACTTTCAACCCTGCGGCTTATTCGGTGATGCGGCCAATTTATGTAATTTTTCTAACGGTCGCCAGCGGTGCTTGAGTACAAAAGTTAAGATTTAGACCGGTGGAATATATGCGCGGAGGAAGACTGTAACTTCACTAAAACTGGCAGCATGCGAAAGGCAACTTTTTCGCAAGTCTGCCAGTGAATCCTGACAGTGTGGGGCAGCATGAAAAAATCCACCATCACCAACGGGTTCCGAAAAGCCGGTCTGCTGCGTGACAGAGAGGAGGGCACACCAGCGACAGTGACAGTGCGAGTGAGGCTGCGGGAGCATGGGACGACGTCTATATGACACTGTTTCTTTCCGACACTGAGGAAGAGGACTTTGATGGCTTCAGTTGTAAGGAGAAAGATGAGGACGGTTTACCGTGATTTTTACAAGTATGGTATGTCTTTTTAACGGACCCGTTTACTGTATTGCGAGCGTGTTGCTAGCGTGTTGCTACCATTAACTGACCTGTCAGGCACCGTTTGGGATAAAAGTTATATTATTATTATTATTATTAAAGCTTTGAAAACTCTCTCGGTGTATCGTCTTTCTTTGTAAATATGTGTAACCATGAATAATATGTATTTGCAACTGTATATTTTTGTAGTGTATTTATTTCAGATACTTATTCTGATATGTTTTGGACGGGCGAATTAAAAAGAAGGGGTGTAACAATCGCGGGCTGATGGGACCGCTAAAGGCGGACAATAGTGGATATATACTTTTCCCACCCTTACCTTTGGAAATATACACTTTTTTCTTTTGGATAACTTTCAACGGGACCCGGACTCTGCCGGTCTGCATCAAACCTTAAGTACCGGTATCATTTTCCGTTCATGTTGCCGGCTGTGATTTTTGGACTGTGTACTTTAATGAAGGATATTCAGTTACATTCGCGGGACTTAAAGTCGGGTCTGGGTTAATTTTGTGTTTTTGTTACATTTTTTTAATGTGGGCGCATGCGGCTTATATACAGGTGCGGCTTGTGTAAGTACAAAATCGGTTTTCCTCTTAAAATGTGGTGGGTGTGGCTAATAATCAGGTGCGCTCTATAGTCCGGAATTTACGGTAATAGTCTTGAAGGAAGCTAACTAATGGTATATTTAAATAACAACAATAATAAGGTACAAATAATAAGGTACAAATACATGACAAAAGTGTAGAATAGAACAATAATAATAATGACTGAGACAAGTGAAATAACAATTTTTTTTTTCATTGAGTATTCATTGCCCTTTTTCTTATAAATAGGACCGCGATCATGGTCCTCCTACACATGACCCAACCATCATACAGCAAATGTTTGTTTTTATTGGTTACAGATAACAAATAAAATGCTTACTCTTTACTAGTCTTACTTACTCTGGTTAAGATTGATCTGCTCCAGACAAACTTGTTCCTTTATCCAACTCTCCTCTCTTCTCTATCAACCTTTTGTTTTCACTCTCAGACACTTTCCAGGCTGGTTCTTACTCCTTCACTTTTTTTGCTCATAAATCGATTGGTTTAAAAAAAGGCTAACTGTTAAAAGTCTCTGCTTTGCTCTGCCTGTGTCATCTCTTGCCTGTGATTGGACGGTTGCCACACTTGGATGCCTGTGATGCCAATGCTTGAGAGATAATCCATTGAGGAAGGTTGCTGCCACATTGAAGGAGGTTTGGAGAAATAATTTGATTGAATTTCATTAAAATCAAGGTTTATATCGAAAGCCCGTATTTTGGTCCTCCAGGAACTTTTTAAGTTTTCTCTTTTAGCCCAAGGGTTGCAGAGTTACGGTAATTTAAATAGCTCTTATAAAATGGGGGCACCCATGGTAATATGTGGGTTACTCCCCTTTTTCCCCAATTAGAACTGTCAAAGCTGCGCGTGCGTGCGCGCTTGGGTTCAATTACCAAACTTAATATCAACAGTTTCATCCTCACTTGTTTGGTTTCACGAGAGCTTGCAGCCCCTCTTCTACAGGCTTAGGTTCGATTTCTAAACCTAGAAACAAGTAATGGCTAAAATGTGATTGGGTAAATTCCTAAATAAGAAAGCATACCCCTGGAAGCAGTACAAACCGGTGGGAAAGCAATGAAATGAAGCCAACAGACAATTTGGAATTATTTAATAAGTATTGATATTCAACGTCTAGCAGAGAAGGCCTTGCGGGCCCTCACGGTTTACCAGTGCCAAAAACAAGTTTTATCCTCTACACGAAAGTTGTTGGGAATAGTTTGACCTAAACCTAAACGTGAAAAGTCTTTGGGATGATGCACAAAAGTGTGTGTTTTTGTATATTGACGACAATGAAAGGAAAAAAAGAATTAAGCGTGACATTTGCCAAGAAAACCAGTGTGTCTGCTGGATTATCCATAATAGATTACAGCAATTATTCCTTTATCATCTGTGAGTCAATATAAACGATGCTTTGTTGCTTGATTGCATCATAGTACTTTTGTTTTATTCTATTGTCTTTTATTTTAAGTTGTTATGAGTCTTATTTCTGACCTGGGCCTCTTTAAGTCCAGACTAAAAACGCACTTCTTCATGATAGCTTTTAATGGTTAGTAGTATGATAACACTTTGATCTTAGTTTGTCTTATTGGATACTGTTGTATTTTATTGTTTTTATTGTATTTTATTGTTTTTCTTTTATTGTATGATTTTTACTTATTGCTTCTTATAGTATCTACTGCAGGTGTCTGAAACTCGCGGCCCAGGGGCCAATTGCGGCCTGCGGGGTGATAGTCAGAGGCCTCGGCCTTAATATGAAGGTCTTAGGGGACAGTGTGTATTATTAGGCACCTCTTGGTGGGAATAATGTCAATTATTAAAAAAGCAAATACTGATTTAAAAAATCACAGGATCTATGGAATAAAACGTCCATCTTTTGAAGTATTCATAGGTAGAGATTTTATTTATTTTCATGACATTAGCCTCACTTAGACGGGCAGTGGTTAGCGCGTGTGCGGCACAGTTCTGAGGTCTTGGGAAACTCCTGTGTGGGGTTCAAGTCCAGCTACCGGACTTCCTGTGCGGCGTTTGTATGTTCTCCCCGTGCTTGCGTGGGTTTCCTCCGGGCACTTTGGTTTCCTCCCACATTCCAAAGACATGCATTTCAGGTGGATTGGCCGGTCCAAAATTGTCCCTAGGTGTGAATGAGCGAGCGAGTTGTCTGTCCCTGTGTGCCCTGCGATTGGCTGGCAACCAGTTCAGGGTGTCCCCTGCCCACTGCCCGATGATTGCTGGGATGGGCTCCAGCACCCCCGTGACCCTACTGAGGATAAGCAGTGCAGCTAATGAGATGAGATGAGATGAGATGAGATGGGGCTGACATCATTGTCGGCCTTTTTGCAGATACAGGTAGCTAGCTTTTTTTCTTTTTCTTTTCTTCTTATCTATTTTTTCTTTATTCCTTTTCCCATGTTTTTCTTTCTTTTTACTTTTTCCCCTTTTTGTATTGTTTACTTTCCCCTTTCCCATTTCTTTTTCACTTTTTTTCTTTCTTTGCAACAGGCTGGGCAAAAAAAAAGAAATCCTTGTTGTTTGGTCACATTAAGTCTCTGTAGTTTGTTTTCTTCTTTTTAGCACTCGTTTTTGGTTGCATGGCACAGTAAAGCGACATCTAGTTCTCAAATAAGACACACTGTCCTTTTGATTCAGGGGTCTCAAGTTCGTGGCCAGGGGACCAATCATGGCAAGCGGGGTGATGGTTTGAGGCCCCAGCCTTAATACGAGTCTATGGGGACAGTGTATATTATTAGTGCCTCTGGGTAGAAGAAAATATAATCCATTAAAAAACAAATACTGATTTAAAAAATTTGCAGTTCAATTTATATATCCCCCGCGACCCTACTAAGGATAAGCAGTGAAGATAATGAATGAATTTATACAACATTAGCCTCACTTAGATGGAGCTCACATCATTGTCGGCCATCTTGCTGCTACAGGTAATCCGAAAAACCAAAAACCCTTCTTTATTCCTTTTCATCCAAAACTCGAAGTGTTTATTGTTATATGCACAGTAAAGTTGCGAGCGAAAAAGAAAATGGAAACTAAGGAATGGTTGGCATTTCTTGAATCCCAAGACTTTAACCTTCCGAATGATATTTGGAACGATGCATTTGAGTGACATCGTACGGACACCGTATCCGCACGTGTCTACGACACGTATTTGCTTCTTTGCAAGCTTTCGGAATGTTAAGGAGGGTAATAAGTTTGACTGAACTATCTGACTGTTTTGTCGACGTAGTAGCGCCTTATAATCCAGTGCGCCTTATGTATGGCTGATATAGGACCAAAAACTATTTTTTGTGGGTGTGCCCAATAACCCGTTGCGCCTTATTGTGCGGAAAATATGGTAATCATAAGTGCATTTTTTATCTGAGTTTCTTTTTTTTGAGTGAACATGTAATAATACAACATAAAATATAATAAAAGAGAATTAAATGGGAAAAATATTGTTGTTTGGGAATAAACTTGAATTCAAAAATTGGGATTTGTCCAAAAATGCTGATATAAAAAAATTGCTTAAACAAATCGGTATGAAAGATAATACAAAAATAATAAATGCATTTTGTTATATATAATTTCGTGTTTAAAATAAAGTCAAAGAAAAAAATTGATTTTTTGGGGTGTATGGAAATAAGTATATAAATGCTTATATTTTTGTTTGGATAGAAAAGTACCTTACTTTCCGCACTATAAGGCGCACCTAAGAGTCTTAATTTTTTTCAAAAGCTGACCATGCGCCTTATATATGGCTCAACTTTAAATCGCAAGGTCTCGCAACTTACGCAACAGCCGCCGACTCGATTTCGAACGTGGAGTAGTCCGCGGTGTATGCTGGGATTTATATACCGGCGTTTCATTGGCTAACCAATGTGTTAATCATCATTTGAATCGATCACTATTGGCTAAAGTTATTCGGAGCCTCGGATAGGCTAGAGGGCCGAAACAAACCCTGCAATTGGCCGAAAAAGATGTGTCAATCATCCGTTAAATCGATCACTATTGGCTGAAGTTATTTGGAGCCTCGGATTGGCTAGAGCGCCAAACTAAACCCTGCAATTGGCCGAAAAAGATGTGTCAATCATCCGTTAAATCGATCGCTATTGGCTGAAGTTATTCAGAGCCTCAGATTGGCTAGAGGGCCGAAACAAACCCTGCAATTGGCCGAAAAAGATGTGTCAATCATCCGTTAAATCGATCGCTATTGGCTGAAGTTATTCGGAGCCTCGGATTGGCTAGATGGCCAAAACAAACCCTGCAATTGGCCGAGTTTAGCAATGGCGTAGCAAGCTTAGCAAGCTTGCTAAAGTACGCCATAAAGAAACATGTTTCGTTAGTCTGTATTTGTACGGTAAATATTTTACCCTCCTGGATTTACTTCATTCACGGTTGTAAGAAGACCATGATTGCGTATCATTATTGAACGTGAGAACTTAGGTGAGCTATGCGGCTTTATATTTTCCCGGTATCTTGTTTTAGTGACATCGTACGGACACCGCATCCGCGCGTGTCTAGGACACGTATTTGCTTCTTTGCAAGCTTTGGGAATGTTAAGGGGGTAATCAGTTTGACTGAATCATCTGACTGTTTTGTCGACGTTCCCATTGTAGCGCCTTATAATCCGGTGCGGCTTATCTATGAAAGATATAGGACCAAAAACTATTTTTTGGGGGTGCGCCCTATAACCCGGTGCGCCCTATAGTGCGGAAAATATGGTAATTGAATAATAGGAAAATGTTAAAATTCATTGAAATTAAAAATGATTAAATAAACACAAATATAAATTCAGTTTTATCTAAGTTCCTGTTTTAACTATAAACGGAAAAATAAAATTTATAAAAAATTATGTCATTTAAAAATACATAACGGTTTATTTTTTATACAAAAAAATAAATTAAAGAAATAATCTATACAACTCTATAAAACATAATAATGAAATCCAGTCAGCAACAAAATTTTAATAAAAAGTAGAATTCGTTCCAAATAAAAACGTAAATAAACTACATTAGATCAGTAGAAAAACACACAAAAAATAAATTAATACAAAAGATAATAAATAAATATTTTTTAACATAATTTCATGTTTGAATCAGGATTTTGTGTAGAGAATTAAATAAACAAATTCTTTATTCGTTTGAGGTGAACAAACGTATTGATTGATTATACAATGTATTATTGTATATATTATATCATTATTATTAAAAATGATTAAAATATAAAATTAAAATAATAGACTTTCATAATAATAGGTAAATACATTTTAAATAAATAAAAATATTGTACATAATTTTATATTTTTTAAATTTGAGGTTCTTTTTCAATTTTAAATGATAAAATCCATAAATGCATAAAAATACAAAAAATGTATATAAAATAATACATAATAAAAACAGCATACATTTCATAATTTTTATGTAAACTTTTTTAAAATAAAAAATGTATTACAATAAATAATTAAACTAATAACGTATGCACACATTCAAAAGAAATAATTAATGGAGGAAAATACTTGTAAGTGAACAATTTCTTGTGAAATTATATAAATTGTAATTATGTAAAACACAATAAAATAAATACATAAAAATTGCAAGTAATTAAATACGTAAAAACATCAACAAGTAACCTGTACAAATAATCAAAACATATTTATTATAAAACCTTATAATTATCTATCTAATCTATCTAGGCTTCTACACTATTATATAAATCCCGATTTGCGTGGGTGTGTGTTCGTATGTGGTTTATAGGCTCCGAAACGGCTGAACCTTTCTTTGTGCAAATTTACTCAGTTGTACTTTGGGCCCCTGAGAGTGTCTTTAGCTCAATTTGATGTGAAGGCACCTCCAATAAATACCAACAAGATCTCTAAACATCTGCTTTCGTGTACAAGCAGCTCTAGAGCTGCTCTCAGTCATACTTTGGCACTCCCTAGTGGCTCCCTGGTGCTTTTTTAACAAACCACGGCCCTTTCAAACTCAAGTAGAATGCCCAGCAGGCAAAGCATTTTGGCCATTATGCTTGTGTTATTTTAATAAACTGAAGAAAACATAAATTAATTGATTCCCATACCAAAACAAAATGTGAACACAAAAAAAAAACAGCTCTAAATATGTTCTAGCTGCACATTAAGTTTCACATTGGGTCTCCGACATGGTTAAACCCCCTTTAATAAATTTCCCCTTCTACTCAAAAAAGCACTTTAGGTTAAGCATTAGAATGTTGCAAGTCATCATTTGCATGAAAGGACAAACTTAAGAAGCAGTACGTTTACATATCTACTTACATAGTCAAATCCTTGACCAATTTAAAGAACTCATTGTTCCTTTATTCCTTTCCGAGCTCGTCAAGAAAATCCCCCACGCTGTCTCACATGTCAATCAAATCGCCCCTCTCCCTCCCTAAGCATCATGCTGCTTCACTTTTCTCTTCATTATTCCGAGTTGAAGTAGGTCGCTTAGCAGCAGGTGCACGGGGCGGCCCATACCTGAATGCCAAAATCCCAAAGTCAACAATGTGAGGAATGTCACCCGCCACTCCATTTTAGCCGATTAGCATGCCGGGGGTCAAGGGGCGACCGGGGGGCTTCCAGAGACGGGTGGCAGGTGGCCGGGGGTCAAAGGGTGAAGGGTCAGATAGCCCGTCTGGATTGGACAACCTTTATTGGGCATTTTCCATCAAGTGTACAGTTTCTTAAGGTGGCAGTGTGTAGTAATTGACCACTAGAGGGCGTAGTAGGCTAGAATAGAGCGGAAGCATGTATGCATTCGAAGAAGACAAACTAATGTAAAATGAAAAATACACTCGACGGAATTTGCAAAATGTTTTCTATATTTTCTTCCAGTGAGCTGCATTCAAAGCTGCAACAAATTTTAGGGATGAATTAATACACACTGTCACTTTAAAAAAAGAACCATACTTCTTGGAGCAGCTACCACACATTATGCAATGTCATTTACACAATAAAATGATTGACGCCTTTAGGGCTGCAACTAATATTTATTTTGAATAACCGGTCAATTATTACTTTTGATAAATCAATGAATCAGGTCTGAAAGGGACAGTGTGTTAAATCTGACCACTATATGTTGCTGTATTGTGTAAAGTAACTGGAAAAACGGAAAAGGAAAAAAAGGAAAAAGAGAGAGAAAAGGGGGAGATGGTAATCAGAAAGAAAATAAAATAGAATAAAATAGAAAATGAAAGATGAAAGTAAGATGAAAAACAGAAATAAGGTTAAAAAAACCTATTTGAAAAAAATAGAAAATCAAAGAAAAAAAGGAGAAAAATATAAGGCCAAAAAAATAAAGATGAGAAATCGAAAAAGATCAAAATAAAAGAAGAAAAACGATAAGAAAATAAAAATTAAAAAGAAAGGAAAGAACTTTTGGTATCCTTAGCAGCAAGATGGCAACATATATTTAGGTAATCCTCATCTTATTCAAAATAAATACATTTCTGCACGTGCGAGTATTTTAAAAATGCATATTCATATAATAGTTTATGTATTTTTGCTTAAAATTCTAATCAAAATTGTTATACTCGAAATGACCACCATGAGGCCTTTGATTATACACACTGACCCTTTAAAAAAAAACCCACATCCTTTATTGAGACCCGCCTACTTGCAGGAATGCTTTGGGCAAGAGGTAGCATTAGTGTTGTGTTGTGTTCGCGTTGCGTGCCTGAACGGGACAAACATGGCGGCGACTTCTAGACAGAGATTCCACGAACCAAAGGAAATACAACTTTCTCGACCTATGACTTTTTTTTACGAAATTTAACATTGGTATGTTTTTTTTTTTCTTGGTTCTCAAATAAACTATTTTCTAGTACTGCATGGCTTCCTTATATATTTTTTCTACCCATTTCTATTTGTTTTTGGCCTACTATGAGATCTCCAAAGTGATTTAGGATCAGGAAAACATGATAATTTAGTTCGTGCATTTTTGGCTCACCACCCAGAACTTTAATTTAACCGGTTTTATTTTTGTTTTGACTGATTCCTTTAATAAAAACAAATGTGGGTAGGCTCATTGAAAATCGGTTCAATTTCTATTTTCGTTCATTTCATTCACTTATGAGATGAGAACTACTTTACTTACAGAGTCAATTTCAAACAACAAAAGTGTTAAAGCGCGGAGTGTGAGACTGTCTGTGTCACTCGTATCACAACTTTCGCAAGACTGAACAATGCACATGTCTGAAGGAGTACCAATGACAACATCAAGTTGTCTCTTACAGGAACAGCATGTTTAAGAGCAAGGAAATTTGCACAGTAGACAAAAAAATATGTTCAACGGACAATCATGATAATTGAGTACTATCGTGTTCAAATCCATTCCATCCATTATTAGCACCGCTTTTCCTGAGTAGGGTCGCAGGGGTGCTGGAGCCCATCCCAGTTATCTTCGGGCAGTGGACACCCCGAACTGGTTGCCAGCCAGTCGCAGAGCACACAGAGACAGACAACTTACTTCCTCATTCACACCTAGGGACAATTTGACCGTCAAATTAACCTGACATACTTGTTTTTGAGAATGTGGGAGAAAACCGGAGTGCCCGGAGAAAACACACGCAACCACGGGGAGATCATGCAAACTCCACACGGGAAGGCTGGTCGCTGGATTTGAACCTATGCACTGCCGTGCCGCCTCGTGTTAAAATATTTTAGCAAAAGATTATATAATGTAAGTTTACAGGTATTCATTTTCTTATCCTGCACTAAATTGCCTGAGCTTTAAAGCACCGGCGTGTATTATGTAGTTTGCTTATTACACACTGTCACTTTAGTAATCCCCCACCCACCTCTCTTTTGGCTCTGTTCCAGTGATTTAAGTGAGAACCAGATTCAAGGGGTACCCCGGAAGGCCTTCAGGGGGGCTGTGGAAATCAAGAATTTGTAAGTATAAATTTGGTGAGAGTGTGTTTGTGTGAGTCACCCTGTTTACTAATTTGTCTGTCAGCGCATCAATATTTAATTGCCTTAAATGTCAGTTGCCTCCCGCTTACTGTATTGAGTGATCATTAACAACCTACTTACCGGTACGTGTGTGTGTGTGTGTGTTGCGTGAATGCAACTGGCCTTTTCTATCTTGGCCTCCATCCGAATTGGAATGATGAAAGATAATTGACGGCTATTTTGCAGCCAACTATTGATTGTGCAAGAACAGACTATTTTGTTGGAATGTTGCACGATTACAATAAAGGCAAAAAGAAATTGGGTGAGGGTGGCAGAGAATATAAGACGGTGGGTTTGTGTTGCGGTTCCTGTTTGCAGGCAGCTGGACTACAACCACATCAGCTGCATCGAAGACGGAGCTTTCAGAGCCCTGCGAGACCTGGAAGTGCTGTGAGTAACTTTTCACACTTGTAATTAGCCTTTAAAAGTTCACTTAGCCCATTCTGAATATATTTTTTTCTTAACTTATTTTTGAATGTGTTTTTCTAGTAAAATAGTAAAAAGATAATATTATCCTAGATTTTCTTATTTTGGTATTCTGGAAAATATATGAAAAACGAAATAATTGTTAATTTATTTTCTTACTGTACTATTGTACTTATTGCCTTTTGTATTTTTTATTTTTTGGGAGTGTGGTAAAAATGTGCCTAAAACACTTGTTATTGTTATTGTAGTACAATGAGAAAAAAAATATTAAAATGTATCTCATCTCATTAGCCGCACCGCTTATTCTCATTAGGGTCGCGGGGGGGCTGGAGCCCAGCCCAGCCATCTCCGGGCAGTAGGCAGGGGACACCCTGAACTGGTTGCCAGCCAATCACAGGGCACACAGGGACAGACAACTTACTCGCTCATTCACACCTAGGGACAATTTGGACCGGCCAATTCACCTGAAATGCATGTTTTTGGAATGTGGGAGGAAACCGGAGTGCCCGGAGGAAACCCACGCAAGCACGGGGAGAACATACAAACTCCGCACAGGAAGTCTGGAGCTGGATTTGAACCCACGCAGGAGGTTCCCATAACATGAACTGTGCCGCACAAGCGCTAACCACTGCGTCTCCGTAAAATTAAGTTGTTTTTATTTTCTCTATTTTAGCCAATTTTCCTACTAAAAAACAAAAATAATATTGATAATGAGGAGATGTATGCCCCCCGCAAAATAATACATTGAGAAAATAGTACTAATTTATTCCAATGTTTTCCTTTTTTTTTTTTCGTTTACTAGAAAAACATTAAAAATATGGTTGAAAAAAATAATACTCAGATTTGGCAAAATTATTAATATTTGTCCTCCTGATTACAAGCTAATGACCAGGCGTTGCCAGGCGTGGTGTTGTCGGGCATTCTACCTGAGTGAGGTTGTTGGGGCTGTGGTTTGTTGAAAAAGTTCCACTAGAGAATGCCCAAGAGCATTATAAACGCACACAGCCCCAGAGCCATTTGTACACAAACGTAGATGTTTAGAGATTTTGCTGGTATTTATTGGAGGTACATTGACAACAAACCTAGCTAAAGATGAAATGAAATTATCTGCATTTATATAGAGCTTTTCAAGTCAATGACTTCCCAAAGCGCTTTACAGTGTGCTTCACATTTCCCAATAGCGGCCTTGTATTGCAGCCATGTAAGACGCTAACCTGCTTATTGGGGGTATTAGGGGTTCAATGTCTTACCCAAGGACACTTCGACATGTATCATGGACAAGCCGGGATTCGAACTGGGATCCCTTCATCCCAAGACGAGCGCTCTACCTCCTGAGCTACTGCATACACACACACACACGTAAATTGGAATTTATATTCATCTATCTCATCTAGACTATATATTAATAGTCTAGACTAGATAGATAAATGCATTTCGGCCCACTGCAATATAGCCAATAACAAAAGAAGTAATACAGAAAACAACAAAATGTTCTCTTTTTCTTACAATGAGCAAAATTATTTTTTTAACTACTTTTTTTTCAGGTGAAATTATTAAAATTATATTGATAAGGATAACATTTATAACCCCCACAAAATGATAAAAATAAAAGAATATATTTTCCCATTTACTGAAAATAACATTTAAAGTATAGTAAACTAGCTAACTAACATTTATTTAAACCACCAAATAATTTATCTTAGACTACATGATTTTTAAGCCGCTATACTCAAGAGTCTTATTTTTTTGCTTGGACTAGCAACTAAAGTTTGCACACCCCTGCAAGCTTAATGCAAAATTGACCTCAACTGACACTGATTTTCTGGTTGCCTGCAGAACACTCAACAACAACAACATTAGCCGATTATCGACGGCCAGTTTTAACCACATGCCAAAACTCCGAACTTTGTAAGTCATCTCGCCTCCATTGTTTGTTCAATTGATTGTCATCTCCCTCAGCTTTAAATCTATTGTATTTATCCCCCGATCCATATCCCCATCCTTACAAATCCGAAAGTCGGCTGCACTCCAACAACCTGCAATGTGACTGCCACGTGGCCTGGCTTTCAGAATGGTTGCGACAGCGTCCCCGTCTGGGACTCTACACACAGTGCATGGCCCCGCCGCACTTGAGGGGCCACAACGTTGCCGAGGTGCTGAAGAAGGAGTTTGTCTGCTCGGGTAAGGACGTTAAATATGACGAACGACTGATTAAAAAGGAAACAGTTGAAAAAAGATATTATTGTAAATCCAGTTCCATGAAAATTCGTTATTACTTTCTGAAATTGGTGTTTTTTTGCATATTTATTAATGACAAAGGTTTCAGATCATCGAACTAATTTAACCATTTTAATATTATACAAAAACAACACAAGGACATACAAAATACAGTTTAGAAATATTTATTTCATTTATTAAGGCTCATAAAAATCTATGAGATAAGTAATTTAAAGCCATTATCCACAAATGGATCAGCTGGTATCCTGTAAAACCTCTCAGATTCTGGCACACAAACACACGTGACGATAACTAGCAGCTACGACAACGTTCTTTTCCTCTGTCTCCTAACAGCGCAAGTACTCTTATGCACTCAGACTCATCCCTGCCGACCAGATACATCACAGTTTACAAATAAATAAGAGGGTCTATGGACCTGTGGTTGTTTTTGCTTTTCTTAGCAATTTTTTGCTAAGACAAATGCCTGTTACCCACTGAAAGCAACACACTTTTGGGTCCCGACCCCCCTGTTAAAAAACAGTGTTATATTTTATTGAATAATATGCAACTATGTTCAGGTTACCAGTCATCGTCGTCGTCGTGTAGCGTGCTGCAGTGTCCTGAGTCGTGCACGTGCAGCAACAACATTGTGGACTGCAGAGGAAAAGGCCTGACCGAGATACCCACCAACCTTCCCGAAACCATCACCGAGATGTGAGACTTTTTTTTTTTCTTAAAAAAATAACAACAAAAAACACGCATGTAGAAATGTTTAAAAAGAAAAGAAAAAAATATATAAATTAAAAAAAAAAAAAAAAAAAAAAAATATATATATATATATATATATATATATATATATATATATATATATATATATATATATATACATATATATATATATATATATATATATATATATATATATATATATATATACAGGGAGTGCAGAATTATTAGGCAAATGAGTATTTTGACCACATCATCCTCTTTATGCATGTTGTCTTACTCCAAGCTGTATAGGCTCGAAAGCCTACTACCAATTAAGCATATCAGGTGATGTGCATCTCTGTAATGAGAAGGGGTGTGGTCTAATGACATCAACACCCTATATCAGGTGTGCATAATTATTAGGCAACTTCCTTTCCTTTGGCAAAATGGGTCAGAAGAGGGACTTGACAGGCTCTGAAAAGTCAAAAATAGTGAGATATCTTGCAGAGGGATGCAGCACTCTTAAAATTGCCAAGCTTCTGAAGCGTGATCATCGAACAATCAAGCGTTACATTCAAAATAGTCAACAGGCTCGCAAGAAGCGTGTAGAAAAACCAAGGCGCAAAATAACTGCCCGTGAACTGAGAAAAGTCAAGCGTACAGCTGCCAAGATGCCACTTGCCACCAGTTTTGCCATATTTCAGAGCTGCAACATCACTGGAGTGCCCAAAAGCACAAGGTGTGCAATACTCAGAGACATGGCCAAGGTAAGAAAGGCTGAAAAACGACCACCACTGAACAAGACACACAAGCTGAAACGTCAAGACTGGGCCAAGAAAAATCTCAAGACGGATTTTTCCAAGGTTTTATGGACTGATGAAATGAGAGTGAGTCTTGATGGGCCAGATGGATGGGCCCGTGGCTGGATCGGTAAAGGGCAGAGAGCTCCAGTCCGCCTCAGACGCCAGCAAGGTGGAGGTGGGGTACTGGTATGGGCTGGTATCATCAAAGATGAGCTTGTGGGGGCTTTTCGGGTTGAGGATGGACTCAAGCTCAACTCCCAGTCCTACTGCCAGTTTCTGGAAGACACCTTCTTCAAGCAGTGGTACAGGAAGAAGTCCGCATCCTTCAAGAAAAACATGATTTTCATGCAGGACAACGCTCCATCACACGCATCCAAGTACTCCACAGCGTGGCTGGCAAGAAAGGGTCTAAAAGAAGAAGAACTAATGACATGGCCTCCTTGTTCACCTAATCTGAACCCCATAGAGAACCTGTGGTCCCTCATCAAATGTGAGATTTACAAGGAGGGAAAACAGTACACCTCTCTGAACAGTGTCTGGGAGGCTGTGGTTGCTGCTGCACGCAATATTGATCGTGAACAGATCAAAGCACTGACAGAATCCATGGATGGCAGGCTTTTGAGTGTCCTTGCAAAGAAAGGTGGCTATATTGGTCACTGATTTGTTTTTGTTTTGTTTTTGAATGTCAGAAATGTATATTTGTGAATGTTGAGCTGTTATATTGGTTTCCCTGATGAAAATATATAATTGAAATGGGTATACATTTGTTTTTTGTTAAGTTGCCTAATAATTATGCACAGTAATAGTCACCTGCACACACAGATATCCTCCTAAAATAGCTAAAACTAAAAAAGCCCCACTCCAACTTCCAAAATATTCAGCTTTGATATTAATGAGACTTTTGGGTTCATTAAGAACATGGTTGTTGTTCAATAATAAAATTAATCCTCAAAAATACAACTTGCCTAATAATTCTGCACTCCCTGTATATATATATTCAGTGCATCCAGAAAGTATTCACAGCGCTTTTTCCACATTTTGTTATGTTACGGCCTCATTCCAAATTGTATTAATTTAATCTCTTATCTCAAAATTCTACACAAAATACTCCATTATGACAATGTGAAAACGTTTTTTTTTTTACTTTCTTTGAATTTATTAAAAATAGAAAACTAAGAAATCACATTTACATAAGTATTCACAGCCTTTGCCATGAAGCTCAAAATTGAGCTCAGGTGCATCTTTTTTCCACTGATCATCCTTGAGATCTTTCTACAGCTTAATTGGAGTCCACCTGCAGTAAATTCTGTTGATTGGACACAACTTGGAAAGGTACACACCTGTCTATATAAGGTCCCACAGTTGAGTGTGCATGTCAGAGCACAAACACCAAGCATGAAGTCAAAAGAACTGTCTGTAGACCTGCGAGACAGGATTGTCTTGAGGCACAAATCTGGGGAAGGATACAGAAAAATTTCTGCTGCTTTGAAGTTCCCAATGAGCACAGTGGCCTCCATTATTCGTAAATGGAAGACATTTGGAACCACCAGGACTCTTCATAGAGCTGGCCGGCCTTCTAAACTGAGGGATCGGGGAAGAAGGGCCTTAGTCAGGGAGGTGACCAAGAACCCGATGGTCACTCTGTCAAAACTCCAGCGTTCCTCTGTGGAGAGAGGAGAGCCTTCCAGAAGGACAACCATCTCTGCAGCAATCCACCAATCAGGCCTGTATGGTAGAGTGGCCAGACGAAAGCCACTCCTTAGTAAAAGGAACATGGAAGCCCGTCTGGAATTTGCCAAAAAGCACCTGAATGACTCTCAGACCATGAGAAACAAAATTCTCTGGTCTGATGAGACAAAGATTGAACTCTTTGGTGTGAATGCCAGGCGCCATGTTTGGAGGAAACCAGGCACCGCTCACCACCAGGCCAATACCATCCCTACAGTGAAGCATGGTGGTGGCAGCATAATGCTGTGGGGATGTTTTTCAGCAGCAGGAACTGGCAGACTAGTCAGGATAGAAGGAAAAATGAATGCAGCAATGTATAGAGATATCCTGGATGAAAACCTGCTCCAGAGCGCTCTTGACCTCAGACTGGGGCGAAGGTTCATTTTTCAGCAGGACAACGACCCAAAGCACACAGCCAAGATCTCAAAAGATTGGCTTCAGAACCACTCCGTGAATGTCCTGGAGTGGCCCAGCCAGAGTCCAGACTCGAATCCGATCGAACATCTCTGGAGAGATCTGAAAATTGCTGTGCACAAACGTCTCCCATCCAACCTGATTGAGCTTGGGAGAGAATGCGGCACGAGAGAGAATGCACAGGAGGTCTGGAGCTGGATTTGAACCCACGGTGCAGTGGTTAGCGCGTGTGCGGCACAGTTCTAAAGTCTTGGGAACCTCCTGTGTGGGTTCAAATCTGTACGGAGTTTGTATGTTCTCCCCGTGCTTGCGTGGGTTTCCTCCGGGCAATCCGGTTTCCTCCCACATTCCAAAGACATGCATTTCAGGTGGATTGGTCGGTCCAAGTTGTCCCTAGGTGTGAATGAGCGAGCGTGTTGTCTGTCCCTGTGTGCCCTGCGATTGGCTAGCAACCAGTTCAGGGTGTCCCCTGCCCACTGCCCGATGATTGCTGGGATGGGCTCCAGCACCCCGCGACCCTACTGAGGATAAGCGGTGCAGCTAATGAGATGATATATATATATATATATATATATATATATATATATATATATATATATATATATATATATATATATATATATATATATATATATATATATATATATCTTAGTAGTTTTAAAAAATTGTAATAATAAAGAAATCAATAATACAATGTCACCCGTTTAAAGTAGTGCAGCTTTAAATATGCTACCTCCACCTTCAGATAGAGATATGATGGGCGGCGTTCTTCAGATTAAGCTTTAAATGGGTTCTCTCCGCTATTAGTAACTCATCTCATCTCATCTCATTAGCCGTACCGCTTATCCTCATTAGGGTCGCGGGGGGGCTGGCGCCCATCCCAGTCATCTCCGGGCAGTGGGCAGGGGACACCCTGAACTGGTTGCCAGCCAATCGCAGGGCACACGGGGACAGACAACTCATTCGCTCATTCACCCCTAGGGACAATTTGGACCGGCCAATTCACCTGAAATGCATGTTTTTGGAACGTGGGAGGAAACCGGAGTGCCCGGAAGAAACCCACGCAAGCACGGGGAGAACATACAAACTCCGCACAGGATCTGGATTTGAACCCACGACAGGTTCCCATGACATGAACTGTGCCGCGCAAGCGCTAACCACTGCGCCGCCGTGCTGCCCGCCATTAGTAACTAATTAAATATTTAATTTTTATTTTAAAAATAAGATTTTAATATATCTTATATATTTAAAACATGTATAAAACATAAATAAAGACAAATGCATTTCAACAGTTTTTGAATCATGTTTTAAAGATAGAAATTCAAATATTTCAATTATACATTGAAAATAAAATTTTGTTTTTCAATATTTTTAAACTTTCAAAAGTAAGTTTGTAATAATCAACACATTATATACTTGAATAATTTGGGGATACATATTTTTAGTATTTAGAAATTAAATAGTTTTGTGAAATATTTTTAAATTATTATAAATATTTATTATATTTTATTGCACAAGCTTCATCTAGTAAAACAAAACATGAATAATAAAACAATTTAAAAAAAACAGTAAAATTTTGTTACAAAAATTATTGATCCGTACTACTTCCTGGGCAAATAATTTTGTCATTTTATTACTGTTCTCAATGTTGAAAGAAGGGCATTTTGCTGCTGTGGAAGAGTATTAAAATATCTCAGGTTCCTATGCTTTTGCATGCTTTTTTTCACAATGGGACTAGTAAACACACAAATAGCGACAGTAATTCCCGTTTAGTCGTGGCTCCTGCTGCTGTAGAATAAAAGCACGCAGCTGTGAAATGAGAAATTTTGCTCATGCAGCTCCTCTCTGATTAAAGGCGGTTAACGGCCGAATTAGCAAGAAGAAATTAGACGACACCCATCATATCTCTATGTGGAAGGCGGGGCAAGCCGATTTTAAAGCCGCAGAACATTAAAGAAGTGACATATAAATTTAGTCGAAAAATTATCTAATAAAACAAACCTAAAGATTACATTTGCCATCCTGTAATGAACCACTACTTCACGCTTTGTACTTTGTAGCCTCAGCGCATCCATGAATCTGTAAAATGCGCAGTTGTGGCTGCGATCCATTATCCCTAGTCGACTTTTACTGAGAGCAGGGGCCTGTAGAGTGCATTTATGTTGGGCCTGATGTCTCTTTTGCTGTTTTTGTCAAGGTTGCCATGGCGCCAAATTGGCCATGCCCGTGTGTGTCACAGTTGCCATGGTGCCCAATTGGCCCCGCCCATGTGTGTCATGGTTGCCGTGGTGCCTAATTGGACCCGCCCATGTGGCGCCAGCTGCGGCTCGTTGAGAGATTGGCTTTCTTTCTATATTACGCTACGCTCTCTCTTGCTTTTTAGTCAGCCCGTTAAACGAACCTCTGCCCCACAAGACTTGGGTTCTGACTCTTTTCCTGTTGGTATTTTAAGTCCGGTATTGTTCCCGTTTATTTTTGTCCTGTTTAATTTCGGGTTCCAGTTTTGTTTCCGTCTGTTTTTGTCCTGTTTGTTAATTCCTCCAGTTTTTGTTCCCGTGTAGTTTCTCCTGTTTATTTTCGTTGTCCTGATTCGTTATCGATCTCGTCGGTCTCTGGCTTCCCGTCTTTCCACGCCAGACCGGCTGCCTAACGTGCATGACTCCTAGTTTCCCGTAAAATAAAGGCTTGTGTGAGAACGTCACGCGATTGGGTCCTGTATCTGTTCTGGTCCTGACAGTTCTGTCCATCAAAAAGAGAACTGTACTGCACTGATCTGTTATCCCTGATCGCATGTGTCTGCAGAGAGGACCGGCAGAGCATATTTTTGTCGAGCGCTGCACTCTTTTTTTCGCCATATCTGTATTTTGCCCTAGAATGAACTACACTCATGCATAAAATGAAATGAACAGCTGTGGCGGCAATCCATTATCCCGGGTTTACCCTTGCCGGTAGCCGGATCCAGCAGAGCCCTTTTTTTCCTAGCTCGGGCTACTGAGGCATGCCATTGTGGATAGCCAAAAATGAACTGTTCTGTTTGGCCATGATCCATTATCCCCGGTCGACCCTTCCTGTTTCTGTTCAAGCTGCTGAAGCCTTCTATTGTGGCCTGCCTGAAATAAACTGCACTATTTTAGGTGTGATTCATCATCCCCAGTCAACTTGTGCTGTGAGCGTGATCTGACAAAGCGCATTTTGTTTTACGTGTCAGGCCGCCCAAAACAAATCGCTTTATTTTGATCGTGATTGATTTTCCCCAGTCTACACTTGCTGAGGGCAAGATAAGGCAGAGCCCTTTTTTTCAGTTTAAGCCGCTAAAGCGTTCCATTGTGGCTCGTCCAAAACAAACTGCACTGTTAAAGGTCTGATTCATTATCCCCAGTCATCTATTGCTGAGAGCAAATTTGTGTTATCTACAGCCGCCTTTTTTCCTGTTTGTTCCAACTAAAATGAACAGCACGCGTGCGGCCGTGATCCATTACATCTAATTTTTTTTATGTATAGTAGTTTTCCACAAATCCGGCAGTAGTGGTCCCTGAACTTTGTCAAAATTAATTTTCCCCAGAGGTATAACGGATATTTCACGAAACAAATGATTTCTTGCTCCTTGGATCAGCGCAAATGGTTTATTAAGGACAAGCAACCTAATTAGCAACAGCCAAATGATTCCAACATTTAATTATCATCTATCGTCACTGGGTGTGTTGGTTTGTTTCCAGACGACTGGAGCAGAACGCCATCAAGGTGATCCCAGCTGGGGCTTTCTCCTCTTATAAGAAACTGCGACGAATGTGAGTATGCCTCATGACATTTTTTTTTTCTTGATGCTATTTCGATTTTCTTTTAACAGAGACTTGAGCAACAATCAGATTTCTGAGTTGGCCGCCGACGCCTTCCAAAGTCTACGATCCCTCAACTCTCTGTAAGTACGTTGGGAAGTGAAACATGATTGTGCGCTAGTTAAATAAAACCGAATGTGATGCCGTAGCTACAATGGCTGTGACCAAAACCTTTCTCATACCAAGGACTCTTCACAAATGGCTGTGTCATGCAGGTCTAATGATATTCAAAAGGGTGAAACTGAAAATACAGACAAAAATATATTACTTTACCTGGAGGTGGGGTCCGCTGGCGACCGCCTGGTGGCCGGACCCTTACCCACGGGGGCCGGCCGGGCACACCCCAAAGGGACGACGTGGGACCCTCTTCCCAGGGGCTCACCACCTGTAGGAGGGCCCAAAGGGGTCGGGTGCACAGAGAGCTGGGTAGCGGCCAAGGGAGGGGTCCTTGGTGCGACGATCCCCGGCTACAGAAACTGGCTTTTGGGACATGGAACGTTACCTCTCTGGCAGGAAAAGGAGCCCGAGTTGGTGCGTGAGGTTGAGAAATTCCGACTAGATATAATCGGACTCACCTCCATGCACGGCTTGGGCTCTGGTACCAGTCCTCTCGAGAGGGGTTGGACTCTCTTCCACTCTGGAGTTGCCCGTGGTGAGAGGCGCGGAGCCGGTGTGGGCATATTAGTTGCTCCACGGCTCGGCGCCTGTACGTTGGGGTTCACCCCAGTAGACGAGAGGGTAGCCTCCCTCCGCCTTCGGGTGGGGGGACGGGTCCTGACTGTTGTTTGTGCTTATGCACCAAATAGCAGTTCAGAGTACCCACCCTTGTTGGAGTCCTTAGAGGGTGTGCTTGAGAGTGCGCCCCCTGGGGACTCCCTCGTACTGCTGGGAGACTTCAACGCTCATGTGGGCAATGACAGTGAGACCTGGAGGGGCGTGATTGGGAAGAACGGCCCCCCTGACCTGAACCCGAGTGGTGTTTTGTTATTGGACTTCTGTGCCCGTCATGGTTTGTCCATAATGAACACCATGTTCAGACATAAGGGTGTCCATATGTGCACTTGGCACCAGGACACCCTAGGCCGTAGTTCGATGATCGACTTTGTCGTCGTTTCGTCGGACCTGCGGCTGCATGTTCTGGACACTCGGGTGAAGAGAGGGGCAGAGCTGTCAACTGATCACCACCTGGTGGTGAGTTGGCTTCGATGGTGGGGGAAGATGCCGGCCCGACCCGGCAGACCCAAGCGTATTGTGAGGTTCTGTTGGGAACAGCTGGCAGAATCTCCTGTCAGAAGAAGTTTTAATTCACACCTCCGGCAGAACTTTGCCCATGTCCCGAGGGAGGCGGGGGACATTGAGTCCGAGTGGACCATGTTCCGCGCCTCCATTGTCGAAGCGGCTGATCGGAGCTGTGGCTGTAAGGTAGTCGGTGCCTGCCGCGGCGGCAACCCTCAGACCCGTTGGTGGTCACCGGCGGTGAGGGATGCCGTCAAGCTGAAGAAGAAGTCTTATCGGGGCTTCCTGGCCTGTGGGACTCTGGAAGCAGCTGGCAGGTATCGGCTAGCCAAGCGGAATGCAGCTTCGGCGGTTGCCGAGGCAAAAACCCGGGCATGGGAGGTGTTTGGCGAGGCCATGGAAGCCGACTTCCCAACGGCTTCGAGGAAATTCTGGTCCACCATCCGGCGTCTTAGGGGGGAAGCGGTGTGCCATCGACACTGTGTATAGTGCCGATGGGGCGCTGCTGACCTCGACCCGGGACGTTGTGAATCGGTGGGCAGAGGACTTCGAAGACCTCCTCAATCCCACCGACACGTCTTCCTCTGGGGAAGCAGAGCCTGAGGACTCTGGGTTGGGCTCTCGTATCACTGGGGTTGAAGTCACCGAGGTGGTCAAAAAACTCCTCGGTGGCAGGGCCCAGGGGGTTGATGAGATCCGCCCAAAATTCATTAGGGCTCTGGATGTTGTGGGCGTGTCATGGTTGACACGCCTCTGCAACATCGCGTGGACATCGGGGACAGTGCCTCTGGACTGGCAGACTGGGGTGGTGGTTCCCGTCTTTAAGAAGGGAGACCGGAGAGTGTGTTCCAACTACAGGGGAATTACACTTCTCAGCCTCCCTGGTAAGGTTTATTCAGGGGTACTGGAGAGGAGGGTCCGCCAGGAAGTCGAATCTCGGATTCAGGAGGAACAGTGAGGTTTTCGTCCTGGCCGTGGAACACTGGACCAGCTCTATACACTCTGCAGGGTCTTTGAGGGTGCATGGGAGTTTGCCTGTCCGGTCTACATGTGTTTTGTGGACTTGGAGAAGGCATTCGACCGTGTTCCTCGGGAGTCCCTATGGGGGGTGCTTCGGAAGTATGGGGTACCGCACAGTCTTATCCGGGCTGTGCGGTCCCTGTATGCCCGGTGCCAGAGTCTGGTCCGCATTGCCGGCAGTAAGTCGGATTCGTTCCCTGTGAGGGTTGGACCAGGGCTGCCCTTCGTCACCGATTCTGTTCATAACTTTTATGGACAGAACTTCTAGGCGCAGCCTTGGCGGGGATGGAGTCCGGTTTGGAGGCCTCAGCATTGCGTCACTGCTTTTTGCAGATGACGTGGTGCTGTTGGCTTCCTCAGGCCGTGATCTTCAGCTCTCGCTGGAGCGATTCGCAGCCAAGTGTGAAGCGGCCGGGATGAGGATCAGCACCTCCAAGTCCGAGGCCATGGTACTCAGCTTTCGATCTACCAGTCGAGCTACATTCCTACCCTCACCTATGGTCATGAATTTTGGGACATGACCAAAAGAACATGATCCCGGATACAAGTGGCCGAAATGAGTTTCCTCCGCAGGGTGGCTGGGTTCTCCCTTAGAGATAAGGTGAGAAGCTCAGTCATCCGTGGGGGACTCAGTGTAAAGCCACTGCTCCTCCGCGTTGAGAGGAGCCAGTTGAGGTGGCTCGGGCATCTAATAAGGATGCCTCCAGGACGCCTCCCTCGGGAGGTGTTCCGGGCATGTCCCACCGGCAGGAGGCCCCGGGGGCGACCCAGGACACGTTGGAGAGACTATGTCTCTCGGCTGGCTTGGGAACGCCTCGGGGTCCCGTCGGATGAGCTGGAGGAGGTGGCTGGGGATAGGGACGTCTGGGCTTCCCTTTTAACGCTGCTGCCCCCGCGACCCGACCTCGGATAAGCGGAAGACAATGGATGGATATATTACTTAATGTACATCTGGTGTCTGCTAAACATATAAAACAGAGTAAAGGCGTCCAGGAAGCCATTATGACGATCTCTGCGTTTGCGGGTAATTAGCAAACCTTATTAAAAACTGTGGCCGCTACGGTCAATTTCTCATTGTGAACAGCAAATTTAAATTTAAAAAACGCAATAAAGTTGTTACACACAAGTAAGTCAAACTCACTGGCAATCTAACTTCAAAATGTTAAGATTTGCGATAACTGAAAGACGGTAGAAAACGGCATGCTACCGGTCTTCTGTATCATACGTACTGAAAGCCTTACATTCTGCTTTCCATAACCATGCACTTAGCTGCAGTGACTCAAAGGCACCAATAGAGGTACTGGAAATATACAATTCAACAAAACAATAAATAACTATTAAAAAAACATTACAAGACCGACACCGGAATTAAAGGTAAGGTTTTGATAGAAATTCGAGTCACGTCAAGGGCTGTCACAATTAATTGGCATACAAATAATCCAGATTCACAAATATGTTGACAAGTTTTTCCCCTCTGTTATATGCTACTATGATAATATGAGCTTAATACTACATTTTCTTTACACCTAAATAAAGAAGAGCAATTTAATGGTCAAGGAATCAAATCAAGAAATAATGAAGAAATCTTTCCTCGCTTAACGTTTGTTTTTTTTATTAAAACCTATTGACAAGCTACGACCCCTGGATTGTTTGCCATTCTTCCTTAGCTAACTAGCTCGGCAAATTGTTCTGGGTGCTTGAACTCCAAATGTTGCTTGAGATTAGTTGTCTTATATCATTTCACTGGCACCATCTTGAGACAATATTTCCAGACTGTTCCTTATGTATTTCCGGGCTTACAGCTGTTGCTCGGTGTAAACCCAAAATGTGGTGCGTGGTTTATGGCACCAAAAATTGTGAGCGTTTGTGTTGTCCGCTTCCTCGTGTGCATCACATTTGAGTCACGGCTGGTCACAAAAGGGGTGTGGGGAGAATAAAAGCTGGTTATTGGAAATGTAAAAAATTTTCGCGAAAATGAAAAATATTTACAATTAGACAAATATGTCATATTAGTGTCAGTCTTGTCGAGTAGGGCCTAAAATGTCAATTATTACTTCGGGTTTGCATCGGGACAGGCGGTGGATTCCATCTTGCTTTTGCACAAAAATCCATCGTCCATGCGCTTGGCACAAGTCCATTAAGGATCCGCGTAGTGGATTCTGACCCCTTTTGCCTAATGCGTCCCCGTTCCTGGACTGTGTAGTTCAAAAGGGGGTCTTAATCTATCGCGCTGATCTAAAAGTACCGTATTTTCCGCACTATAAGGCGCACCGGGTTATAGGGCGCACCCCGAAAAAATCGTTTTGGGTCCTATTTTTGACATACATAAGACGCACCAGATTATAAGGCGCTACAATGGGAACGTCGACAAAACAGTCAGATAGTTCAGTCAAACTTATTAGCCCCTTAACATTCCCAAAGCTTGCAAAGACGCAAATACGTGTCGAGAACACGTGCGGATGCGGTGTCCGTACGATGTCACTCAAATGCATCGTTCCATCATTCGGAAGGTTAAAGTCTTGGGATTCAAGAAATGCCACACATTCCTTAGTTTCTATTTTCTTTTTCGCTCGCAACTTTACCGTGCATATGACAATAAACACTTGGAATTTAGTTTAATTTAAAAATAGACACTCCATTCCATCCATTATCTGCACCGCTTATCACAGAAACATCGAGTTCAGTCTGAAACAAGATACAGGGACAATATAAAACCCGGAGTAGCTCACCGAAGTCGTTGTGTTCATAATAATGTGCAGCCAATGTCCTCTTATATCCGTGAGTGCAGTAAATCCAGGAGAATAAAATATTTACGAATACAGAATAGAAAAAAATGCTTTCTGTGTGCCGTCAGCCACGTGCTATACGCATTCATTTTTTTCGGCCAATTGCAGGCTTTGTCTTGCCGTTTAAGCCAATGCCAGCCTGTAAATGATAAAAAGGATCCGCCTCTTGACCTCCGAATAACTTTAGCCAATAGTGATCGATTTAACTGATGATTGACACATCTTTTTCGGCCAATTGCAGCCTTTGTTTTGCTGTTTAAGCCAATGCCAGCCTGTAAATGATAAAAAGGATCCGCCCCTTGACCTCCGAATAACTTTAGCCAATAGTGATCGATTCAAATGATGATTGACACATTGGTTAACCAATGAAACGCCGGTAAATAAATACCAGCATACACCGCGTACTACTTGGCGTTCGGGGGAAAATCTAGTCGGCGGCTGCAAGTTTGTTGGAAAACTTAATGTTGATCCATAAATAAGGCGCACTGTATTATAAGGCGCATGGTCAGCTTTTGAAAAAAAAAAAAAAAAGGCTTTTAGGTGCGCCTTATAGTGAGGAAAATACGGTATCTACGTATCTATATATCTATATATATCTATATATACATCTATATATCTATATCTATAAATCTATAAGTATCTATATCTATATATCTATATGTATCTATCTATATATATATATATGTCAAGTCAAGTCAAGTCAAATTTATTTATATAGCCCTTAATCACAAAAATGTCTCAAAGGACTGCACAGGATTACAGTTACAAAATTACACAATTACCTGATCTTAAACTAGCAAACCAGCATGCGGGCAAGGAAAAACTCAAAAACCTCAGTGTGAGGAGAAAAGAGAAACCTTGAGAAAGGACCTCACATGTGGTAATCCCCCTTCCAGGATTGAACAGGGTGAATTACAATTAGCATTACTGTACACAGAATAGTAAACACTAGGTAAGATGTTGAAAATGTCCGGAAAGAGCATGACATCAACGACGACGCCAGCTGGTAAATGCAGGGGTTGACATGCTGCAGGTCAGACCCCGGTCCGCTGACCCATCCCAAATCATCCTTCTCCTTCGTATCAGCCAGGCAGGCCTCAGAAAAAGACAGGACAAAACAGAATACGAGGTGGGCATCAATCATATCTATATATATAACATTATTTTAATTGTAATAAGAATATTAATGTTTGAATTGGCAGAATGGTCTTCTTTTGAAAAAAATAAAGGCTTTTAGGTGCGCCTTATAGTGCGGAAAATACGGTATAACATTTATGGATGGATTATTATTTTTTTAAACTCAGCAAGAGAGAAGCCCTCCTCCTCCTCCTGCTCCTCCTCCTCCTCTTCAAAAAAGCCCTCCCAAATAAAATATGTAAACGTGTGTTTGCTTTGGGCTTGGTCCCTTAAATCAAGTTAATCTCTCAGGCTTGGGCTGGTTCAGGCTTCATGCCTGCAAGCCAGGAAGGGTCAGGATTTTTATCACAAAACGAGGATACTGATGTATTTACCTTCAGTGAAGGCGACACTGGGCAGAGAGAAGTCCATACGCTATGTGCATATCTTCGCCCACTCCTACCATCACTCAACCAAATTGTTCTGGGGGTTTGGTTGGAGTTTCTGGGTGTTTAAAGTTTTTTTTGTGGTTTGTCAACATAAAGTGTCTCAAAACCAGCTCGGTAGCCTAGATGGTGGGGCGCCTGCTCCGAGACTGGGAGTTCGCTGTTTCAAGCCTCGGCCGAGTCATACCCAAGACTTACAACATTGGTTCTCATTGCCTCCCTGCTTGGCGCTCGGCATTTAGGGTTGGAATTGAGGGGTTTGGTCACCTAATGACTCCCAACACAGCAGTCGGGTCTAAAAACCCAGCGCCGATCGAAGGCGACGCGTCACGTCATGAGGTTCGGGTGTCAAAGGATTTACTGTATATATCATGTTTATGGTGTATACTGGCTGAATAGATAAATACAATACAAAAAACTGAACATAGGGTTAGTGTTAGTAAACTGTAGTTTGGACAGTGCCCTTTATATACCGGAGTGAACCACTCTACATACTGGCACTACATGGGTTTTGCACGCACCAAATTTGACTCTGAGCTAGTCAGAAATGGATCGCCATAGATTGCATTTGCCGAAATAGAATTTAATCTCCAATCTGTATGTGGTCATGAAAAGAGCCACATCTGGCTCGCAAGCCATAGGTTCCCAACCTCTGCTTTAACCGAAATTATGTTTATATCACATTTTGTATGAAGAAATCTTAACCTGGAATCAACTTCTAAACGATTGCAGTTCAGGCAGGAAAGCATCTGCTCTTCCGAGCTAGCGTTACAAGTGTTAGCGGTAGAGTTGAAGCGTGAAGGTGTTTTATTAGGATGTGGTCTCCCGACGATCAATAATTCATAATCAGCGAATTGCTGAATGGGGGCTCCTGCCACCTCAATACACTTTTAGCAACCGGGACGCCCAACAACCCACTCACATCCGTGCTGACGCATCACTTGTCTATTGAAATGGACCATCGATTGTTTTCCTGCCTTGGGTTTCCCCAGAGTTGCGTCTCAGCAAAGTCCAAACAAAGACAATCAGAAAGGTGCAGATTGACAAACAACTGCATTTTTGGAAAGAGATATTTTTTCGAGCAAGGAGTTTATGACACGAAGCACATTAAATCAGTTTTGTTTTGTTTTTTTGTTTTTTTAGTTTGGTTTGGTTCTTTTTGTCTGTTTTTGGTTGAGTCTCGATTCAATATGGACTGGTCTAGTCTGGTAATTGGGTTGGTCTGGTCTATTCTGATCAAGTCTCGTCTGGTCCGGTTTTGGGTCATTTAAGTCTGGTCTGGTTAAGTCTTGTCTCGTCTGGTTTAGGGTTGATCTAGTCAATTACGGTCTTGTCAGGCCTGGTAAAATCTGATCTGGTTTCATGTTCAATCTAGTATGGTCTGATTTAAGCAGGTTCTGGTCTAGTCTTGTTTGGTCTTGTTTCACAGTTAGGCATGGTGTGATCTGGTTTCTGATTCATTCTGGTCTGGTTTTAGCTTTGGCTTATTCTGGTCAGTTCTTGTTTTAGGTTCGACTTGATATACTCTGGTATTGTCTGATCTGGTTCTGGCTTGAGTCTGGTTCAACCTAGTTTAATCTGGTCTCAGGTTTAGTCGGCCCCTCATCCCTGTGGCAAGGGGCCCTCTCCCTGTGAGAGGTAAGACAATTCTCCCACCGTGGTCCGCTGCATGTCGTAAGAGGCGACTAAAGAGGAGGGAGCAAGGGGACTGAAGATCCTCTCCTCTCTAACTCTACTCCCTAAGAGACAGCAAGGCAGAGAAAGGGGGGCGGGAGACCAAAAGGTCTCGCAAACCCTAGTTATAGATAGATAGATAGATAGATAGATAGATAGATAGATAGATAGATAGATAGATAGATAGATAGATAGATAGATAGATAGATAGATAGATAGATAGATAGATAGATAGATAGATAGATAGATAGATAGATAGATAGATAGATAGATAGATAGATAGATAGATAGATAGATAGATAGATAGATAGATAGATAGATAGATAGATAGATAGATAGATAGATAGATAGATAGATAGATAGATAGATACTTTATTCATCCCCGTAGGGAAATTCACACTTCCAGCAGCCTACCCCGTTGTTTATTAACAGATTAACATGATGCCCTAGGGGTGCTTGTAGCGGAGTGGATGACGTCACTTTACGCTAGTCCAAAAGTTCGACATCCCTGCGGCAGATGGAAATCTTTTCTATGTGTCCAGGGATACACCACCTCGTGTTAGCAAGTCTGCCTCCTCTCCGATTCCCCCAGGCTTTCGTGTCTCTGTATAGCTGCGCCGAAGCCGGATTGCTCCGGGTAGCTCCGGGTGGCTACACATTGGCTTCCGGAATGCTAAACGTGAGCCACGTTTCCGCAAAACACAGCAACTGCGCTCCCTGTGCGCTTCGATGTTTTCCACCAGCACTCCTTGGTCTTATTTGGTAGTGAGTTCGCATTTACCATGATTACGGATGGTACCGAAGACTTATAACGCCGCTAGCCGTTTAGCTAGCTCCGGCTCTTCTTCCACGATAGGCCCCTTCATCACGCCGGCACGAGAATACTTCAGGGCAAGGAGTTAATTCCTTGAATAAATGCATTTTTGTGCGCTAAAACCCATGTCCATAGGATAGAAGTAATCCATAGTGTAGTTGTCAAAACTGGAAGAAAAACACCGAAGATAGAAGCAGACAATAAAACAAAAAATCACAAAAAGTGAGAGATAACAGGGGAGCTGCTGGAAAGGCAGCCGCTCATTGGCGGCGCCGCTTTGATCATGTAACTAATTGTGAAAGGATGTGGAAGTAAAGCGACTGAGTGGAAGAGAGGAGAAGGGAAGGATGATGACTAAAAGGAAGGTTGATGTGTTAGCCTTGAGTGAAACAAAGATGAAAGGAAAGGGTGAATTACAGCTTGGAGGTATGTATGGTAGGAAGTCTTGAGTTATGGGTGGACATGCTAGAGAAGGAGTGGCTGTGCTTGTGAGTGAGAAAGCAAAGGAAAAACTGGTGGAGTGGAAAGAGATATCTTCCAGATTGATGTGGATGAGGTTAAAGTGGGGTCTAGAAGTATAGATGTTTATAAGTGCATAAGAACCTGGTTCAGAAAGAAGTGCTGAGGAGAGAGAGGAGTTCTGGAAGGATTTGTCCAACTGTGTGGCAAGTGCGAAAGAAGGGGAGGAAAGTGGTAATACTAGGTGACCTTAATGCTAGAGTGGGTGATGGAACAGTTGAAAATGTGATTGGTAGATATGCAGGATCAGGAAGAAATGAGAGTGGGAAGAACTTGATTGAGTTATGTGTGGAAAATGAGTTGGTGATTGGGAATACATTGTTAAAAAGAGGTACGTGAATAAGTATACCTTTGTCAGAGTGGATTGTTGTGAGATGGTGGACAGAGCACTGATGGATTATGTAGTGGTTAGGAAAGGGATGTTAAGTAGATTGTTGGATGTGCATGTTTACAGAGGTGAAATGAGTGGTATGTCTGATCATTTTGATGTGGAAGGAAAACAAAAGATGGATCGTGGTGGGCTAGTTATAAGAAGAGTGTGAGGGAAAAGGTGAAAATGTCAGAGTTGAATAAGGCAGAAAAGGAAAGAGAGTTTAAGGAGAGGATAGGGGAAGAGTATGAACGGATTAGTAGAAGAGAAGCGGAGTGTGGAAATGGAATGGAAGCTGTTTAAAGAGGCAGCCTTGAGAAGTGCAAAAGAAGTTTGTGGAATGAGAAAATGTGGTAGAGTTTTTAGGAAAGGAATTGAATGGTGGAATGATGAGGTATCAAAGGCTGCGACAGAGAAGAGACGTGCCTTTGAGGAGTGGCTGCAAGACAAGAGTGGTGATGCGAATGAAATGTATAAAGTAAAGAAAAGGTTGGTGAAAGCGGCAGTGGAAGCAGCGAAAAGGAAAGCAAATGACGAAAGGTGTCGAAAGATAGGAGTGAACTTTGAGGAGAGGTGAAAAGTGTTCTGGAAAGAAGTGAAAATATTAAGAAAGAGCGAGTCTGGAAAGGAAGAGAAAGTGAAAGATAAGGATGGTAGACTGCTGGTTAGCGGTAGTGCAGTCAGGACGAGATGGGCAGAGTGTTTTGAGGAGTTGCTAAATGTGGAGGATGGGAGAGAAGTGAGAGTTGAGGCGATCGATGGTATGGAGACAATGCCCGTGTTGGGTGATTTGAATGTGAAGCCTGTGGAAACATGGGAGGTGCAAGAGGCAGTGAAATAAATTAAAGGGGGGAAGGCACCTGGGTTGGATTGTTGTACTGCTGAATGCTTGGAAAAAGGTGCACAGCTATGATTGACTGGTTAGTACGCTTGTTGAATGTATGCTTTTTAAGTGGTGTGGTTCCTGTTGATTGGTGTTGTGAATGTGTGGTGCCATTGTATTAGGGTAAAGGTGATAAGTATGAATGTAGCAATTCGAGAGGTATCAGTTTGTTGTATGGAAGAGTCCTGATTAGGAGAGTGAGAGGAAGAAAGAATGAGGTGGTGATGGAGGAGCAAAGTGGTTTCAGGAAAGAAAGAGGATGTGTGGATCAGGTGTTTGCAGTACAACAGGTGTGTGAGAAATATTTTGCGAAAGGTAAGGATGTTTATTTGGCTTTAATGGACTTGGAAAAGGCGTATGACAGAGTTGATAGAGAGGCGTTGTGGCAAGTGATGGTAGTGTATGGAGTGGGTGGAAAGTTGTTGGAAGCATTGAAGAGTTTTTATGTGAACAGCAGAACATGTGTATGAGTAGGGAGTGAGACAAGTGAGTGGTTCCCTGTGTTGACTGGTGTGAGACAGGGGTGTGTGATGTCACCGTGGCTGTGTACATGGAAGGCGTGGTGAGAGAGGTGAATGCAAGAGTATTTGGCAGAGGGGTAGAGAGGATGGATAACAGTAGAACGGTGTGGCAGGTAAGTCAGTTGTTGTTTGCAGATGACACAGCGCTTGTGGCTGATTCTGCGGAAACATTGAGAAGGTTGGTAATGAAGTTTTGAAGAGTATGTTACAGGCGTAAGTTGTGTGTGAATGTTGGGAAGAGTAAGGTGATGAAGTATTCACGTGATGGAGTGGACATAGCATTAGAAATAAGGTTGCATGGACATGTGCTGGAAGAAGTTGAAAACTTTAGGTACTTGGGTTGTGGTGTGGCTGCAGTTGGTGGAATGGAGTGCGAGGTATTGCACAGAGTGAATCAAGGAAGCAAGGTTTTCGGTGCTCTGGGGAGAGTGATGAGCAACAACAGTATGAATATGGATGTCAAGAGGGGACTTTATGTGAGTGTGATTGTGCCGGCTGTGTTGTATGGTGCAAAGACTTGGAGCCTGAATGCAGATTTGAGAAGCAAATTAAATGTTTTTGAGATAAAGTGTTTGAGGAGACAGAACAGGAGTACTAGTGGAACTGAGCAAGCGTGTGGATAAGAGAGTACTAGGTTGGTTTGAACACATGGAGAGGATGATGAGGAGCGAATGTTGAAGAGGATCTACAGAGCAGAAGTAAATGGGAGGAGACCAAGAGGAAGGCCGCGATTAACTTGGATGGATGGTGTTATGAGTGCACTGGAGGAAAAAGGTCTAAATGCTCTTGTTGGTGATAGGAATGAGTGGAGAGGTGTTGTAAAAGGATAGTGGGATGTTTGGACTCGTTCTAAGGGATGGGCAGGGCACCTGTATGATGCGGCAGGGGTAGACCAGTGAAAGCTGACGGGCCCTGCTGTTGAACATAAGTGTGTGTTGTGTCACCCTGACCCGAGTGACATGGCCGCTTTCTTGTGTCCCGTTTCATCTGGAGGGACGAAAGCATGACCGACTTAGGTGCCGAGGTGCCTAACTTGTTTGGGAGTTTGGGCATTTGGGTTGGCCATGGCCCAAAAATGTTTGTGTGTGTTTTTTTGCTTTTTATTTTCCTTTTTTATTTTCTTTGTTATTTTATGTGTTTGTCTTGCTGTTGGTCACCCCTCTTGAGGGAAATGACCAGATAGATAGATAGATAGGTTTCGTCGAGTCTAATCTAGTTTTGTTCGTTTTGTGTTTGTCTTAGTTTGGTCTAGTCTTGTCTGTTCTGGATATGATCTGGTCTCAGGTTTGGTTTAGTCTGGTCTATTCTTGTCTAGTCTGGTTTCAGGTTTAGTCTAGTCTGGTCTGGTCCGTTTTAATGTTCAGTCTGGTCTTTTTTTGTCTAGTCTGGTTTCATGTTCGGTCTAGTCAGGTTTAGTTTAAGGTTCGGTTTAGTCTAGTCTATTCTGCTCTGGTTTCAGATTGGGTCTGGTCTTGGTCTTTCTAGTTGTGACTAGTCTGGTTTCATTTTTGGTGTGGTCTTGCTCATTTTCAGGTTAATTTATTCACAAGCATTTTGGAATAGACAATTACAAAAGTGAAATCAAGCAAAACACAACCAAAATATAATAAACCAAAAAGGTCTGACTTACTTCTAAAGAATGCACGTACGTAAATTTCCAAGAAATAAACTCAGACTTTTCTCCTTGTTATGATTTATTCCATCTGCAGAAACAAAAACACTTGCTTGTGACGTTTTTTTACCGTGAAAGGAAGCCAATTGAGTCATAATTTCGTATTTGGTGCTTGTAACCCTGAAAACACTTTCACACTTTTTTAAGAAAGCAAAAATTCAATGACATGTTATTGAATGTAATTATTTGAATACATGTTTTTTTCGACAGTGTGCTGTACGGCAATAAGATAACGGAGATCTCCAAAGGGCTTTTTGAAGGGCTGTTTTCGCTCCAGCTTTTGTGAGTAGACGCACAATTTTTTATGAGTCATTCCTGTTATATGATGCCATTTAAGTCCCAGTGACACAACATAGTATATTTTGGATATTTTGGCTAATAGTTATTTTAAAAAGATTTTCTTGTATAGTTAACTGCCCTCTACAATAGGACACACTGATATGTATGCAGGATAATTTAAGTTTAAATAAATTACTGTATTTGTAGTACAAGTACACTAAAACACAATGTCCCCAGTCATATTTGATTGACTTATGTTACAAAAAAGTGAGAAAAATCTAATAAATTCATGTTTTAGTCACATGACTCTTTGATGTAACAATATTTTTTGAGGAAAAACATTCAAAGAGAAGAATAGTAAGTACCCCTCTTTAATCATCCTTTTGTCAATGTTTTGTTATGGTTTACTGATGAGGAAAAGCATAATATGTCCACTCCGTTATGCTTATTTATAGTGGGAACCATTTTTTTTTGTTATTTTGATATTATGGTTAACAAGTATGTTAAAAATAAATTCACAGTAATCATTGTATACTGGCTTCATTTCACCTAAAGTTTGAAAGTACCTCTTTCAGATGAAATGTTGAGAACATTTTTGGGAGGATGTGCACATTAATTGGTATGGAATAGTGAGAAACATTCGCTGTGATACATTACCAAAAAATAAAAAATATGACTTTTTTTAATTCATCTACTTTTTTTTCAGGTTACTGAACGCAAACAAGATCGCGTGCCTGCGTGTGGACGCTTTCCAGGACCTCCATAATCTCAACCTGCTGTCTTTGTACGACAACAAGCTCCAGACCATCGCAAAAGGAACTTTCGCGTCACTAAGGGCCATTCAGACCCTGTAAGTCCTGACCTCCTGTGTGGGTTCAAATCCAGTTACTGGACTTCCTGTGCGGAGTTTGTATGTTCTCCTCGTGCTTGCGTGGGTTTCCTCCGGGCACTCCGGTTTCCTCCCACATTCCAAAGACATGCATTTCATGTGGATTGGCCGGTCCAAATTGTCCCTGGGTGTGAATGAGCGAGCGAGTTGTCTGTCCCTGTATGCCCTGCGATTGGCTGGCAACCAGTTCAGGGTGTCCCCTGCCCACTGCCGGGTGACTGCTGGGATAGGCTCCAGCACCCCCGCAACCCTACTGAGGATAAGCGGTGCAGCTGATGAGATGATATATATATACATTTATATATAAATATATACATTTATATAAACAATCCTGTATTGTGCAACACAACTAAATTAGTCCGGAAAACATTAGTTTTATGTAAAACATTTTTAAAAATGGAAATATCGTGTAAAAGTTGTTTTAAAACCAAGATATTTGTCGGGTGTGCAACCTTTCTAATAGTACATTTGCCAATTCATTCATATCTGCAAAAATACTTTACCAGAATTGCCTCAACAAAATGTAACTTTATTTGGAATTTTTTAATGTTCCTGACTATTGTTTCAAGTGATACACACTGACTTTTTGTGAATGCTCAGACCTTTGGAAGCTTACATGAAACATTGCCAACGCTGATTAACAAACTTTTTGCTTGCCAACTTTGTCGCCATTTTTCTGCCGTGTCAGCCATTTAGCCCAGAACCCGTTCATCTGCGACTGCCATTTGAAGTGGTTGGCCGACTACCTGCAGGATAACCCCATCGAGACCAGCGGAGCCCGCTGCACCAGCCCCCGACGCCTCGCCAATAAGCGCATTGGGCAGATCAAGAGCAAGAAGTTCCGATGCTCAGGTACTGGTATCTGCTCAACCCTATAGACAATCTCCTTACTTTCATGCTGTGTCTTCCTGCTTGTTTTTTTCCCTGTATTCTTTTACTATTTGCTCACACACATTAAATAGGAAATACAGTAATCCCTCGACATATTGTGGTTCGACTTTCTTATCCTCATTGCATTGTGGATTTTTTTTTACTACCCTAAATTCTGGACTTTAGGACGCACCTGATTAAAAGCCACATGCACAAATTTAATTTTATACAAGCTGCACCGGATATTAAGCCGAAGGTTTAAAGAGCCATGAAAAGGAACTCGAACACATCCATTTCTTACATTTGAAATAAAATCAGCGTGGACAATGTCTAATACTGGACTCTGTACAAGGGATTGTACGAGTGCTTGAAATCCTTTAAATTGCTCGAATTTTAATGTTGTGTTTGCAAGGTTTGAAAAGCGCTTGGATTTTGGGTGAAGTGCTTGTAAATAGTTGAAATTGTTGCCATGTTTTTCAACAAGTATGCTTAAAAATTACACCGAGATTGCTCCATGCTTTGCCCTTGCTTTTCGTCTTCGCTCGACATGATTAACTGTAGTTGACAGTAGTTTGTATGGCAATGTTCTATGAAGGACCATTGCCCCAAGAGGACAGGTGCATGCTTCACTTAAACAGCACTATGAAACGCACTATCAATTATGGACATTTATTATGTGCCATGCAAAACAAATTACGTTTTCCAGTGGTAAATTATAAGAGGAAGAACTTCATACAACTGAAAATGTAAGGATTCCTGTTGCTTTTTCAACAATTATGCTTATAATGTGTACATCTGGTTCCTACTTTTGCGGAAATGTACATAATCCGCTTGGTTACAGAGCAGATTAACTGTGAAAATGGAGGGAATGCTGTATTTTTTTCCTTCAATCTGTTCTTGGTTTCGTTTGGTTGCCTTCACTTTATCTTTTTCTTTCCTTTTTAGCTAGAGAACAATATTTCATCCCAGGTATCGCATCACGCATGTGAAAACACGTTTGGAGTGCTGTGATTTCACTGACACCTTCCCCATTTTTTGCACAAAAGTCACAAAATTCACGTCACGGGCTAGCTAGCTAGCGCCCTCTGTTTGTGGCAGTCAACCGTTAATTAGCAGAGTACAACGTCTTTTTTTAAATATATTTTATAAATTTTACAAATCTTTACAAATTTGAATACCTTTTTAAAAATTTTAATGAATGTATTTATTAATTTGTACACGTCCTTTTAATCATGTATTTTATTTTATTTATCAAATGAATATTGCTAATCAAATATTGTAATCATAAATGAATTCATTTGAATAAATGATTGATTAATTGATTGATTGATTGACTGGTTGGTTGGGTGATTGAAGGATTGCTTGATTGATTGATCGATTGATTGATTAAATTGGTGTATATATATATATATATATATATATATATATATATATATATATATATATATATATATATATATATATATATATATATTTGGAATTCAAATTATTTAAATAATATTGATTGATTCATTCATTAATTGGTTGATTTATTCATTGATTCATTGATCAGTATTTAAGTTGTTTAGATAATTATATCTGCTAGGCGGCACAGCAGCTGAGTGGTCAGCATGTCCGCGGCACATTTCTGAGGTCATGGGATCAAATCCAGCTAGCTACCAGCCTTCCTGTGGGGAATTTGCATGTTCTCCCTGTGCTTGAGTGAGTTTCCTCCAGGCACTCCGGTTTCATCCCACATTGCAAAAACATGCAGGTCAGGTTAATTGGCCGGTCCAAATGGTCCCTAGGTGTGAATGAGCGAGTGAGTTGTTCATCTCTGTGCCCTGCGACTGGCTGACAACCAGTTCAGGGTGTTCCCTGCCCAAAGATAGCTAGGATGGCTCCAGCACCCCCGGATGTGGTTTGTTTTTCTTGTTTTATTTTATTATTATTTCAGGATTTTTATTTATTGAATACATTTCTTTAAAGATGTACAATACATTTAATTTCACTCAAACATATTAATTTATAGCATTCATATAGTTAAAAAAAACTAAATATGTTAATTTATTCACAGAGGGGGTTTATTTTGATTGATTAATTATTCATTTAATTCATACTGATTATAAATGAATTAATTCTAATAATATCAATTAATAATGTATAACATAATATAATATTAATATTTACAGGAACAAAATAAAGACCCTGATGGGCCCACGGCATTAGGCCCCCTGGGCTGTATTCACTTTTCCTCATGACAAAATAAGAAAAAAAGGACTGTTTGGCTACTGACCTTAAGCTATAAACATTTTGTCATAAAGCCTGGAAATACATGCATTTTTCTGATTATAACATATTATTATTAGAATTCCTTAGTATATTTTCTTATTATGATCACTATTAACCGCACTGCATGCATTTTGATGACAACTGTGGCAAGAAAAAATAAAAAAAATAAAAACATCAAAAGGTTCTATGATCGCCTAGCACAGTTGGATGCTGGGAAAGATGCAAATTGGACATTGCATTTCAATCATTAACTTCGAAGCTCACCAGGAAGTTTTGAAACCCTCCCCATGCTGAGAAAAGCTGAATATTTTACGAACATCTTTTTAAAAGGCCCATCATTAAGATTCCAAGTGAAAGTTAAATAAATAGATTCTAACCGTTTTAAATCTATCGTTTGTTACTTCTCTGAAAATACACTTTGATGCTTTTTTTTGCGCCCACGTCGGCTTTTTGATTGAAATTGTTAAGTGAACTTGCTTCTTTTTTCCTTGAACTGCCTTTCTCACACACTCAGGAGTACATCCTGTCAGCTGTAAGTAGTTCCCTCACAAAATATTCCCTACTTTTTCTCCCAAACTCTAATCCTACCCCCCCCTTTTGTGCCTCCCATGTACTTTTATAAACAACGCCATGGTAGCTGTGGCCCACACTGGTGATGAATTGATTTGTGTGTGAACATGTTTGTTTAATTTTATTTACATTCGACAAATGATTCAATCCCTAACTTTTGAAAACGAAAACACAATCTTGACTATGTTACAAAAGAGTCAATTTTGCATCCAAATTTGCTTAGCTAAATCCACACTGCTTGCATTAGGAGGTAGTAACGCTAGCTCAATAATTTAGCTTTATCTGCTAAAGTGATGCTTGTGGCTAAAGGGATGCTAGCCACTAAATCAGGGGTCTACAAACTTTTTCAAGCTGAGAGCTATTTTTTCTTACTAATTAGCGCAAACGGAGCCCAGTTTGATACGAATTTCTAAAATTGCAACTTAGCTAACTAGTTGGCTTGCCAAAAAACTAAAAAGGTTGCTTTATAGCTAGCTACAAAGCTTAAAAAAAGATTAATAAATAATTTGTTTGATAAATGAATAGCTTCTCATTCTATTATTTTAATTAATTGCTTAAAAATAATAATCAATACTTGAATAGAATGTTTTGTCCATTAAGCCCATTAACTGGAATTGGTTTATTTAAATTTATAAAAGAACAACTTACTATTACTATGTTGTTACTATGTTATTACCAGGTTAATTATTAAAATTAGGGCTGAATTGACTTAGTCAACCAATAATAAATTATTTTACTAGAAAATCACAATAACTTCCTGTGTTCTTTAATTTGTGATCACGTTTAGCAGTGTAGCAAGTGTGCATTTATCTTTACGATAAATGTTGACCCAATGATTATCGTGCATCCATACATTTTTTTATTGTTTTTTTTTTTAAATATATCTGATTGACTTCACATTTTGACACGTTACTTTCTGGTTGGCTTTTGTAATTTTTTTAGTTTAGTGATAACATTCATGCATCTTCCATAAAAAGCGTTGTTCGATAAATATAAACCCAGCAATTATTTTACATATTTTCATTATGACTTTATATTGGAATTTATCTGATCGACCTAACTTTTTTGATATGTCACTTCCTTGTCTGGCATGTGTGATCTAGTTATTTTGGTGATAATTTCTAGGATTTTTCTTTAAAAGCGTTTCTTTGCTCGAGATGTGTTTTCATTTGTTTGTAAACATTGCGACTTATCCGACAGGTGGGGCTAGCTTGGTCATGACAATATGTCAACAAGCGTAAATGCTAAAAGTTTAGCTTACATAATCAAAATGGATGGTTTTGACATTACGGTTTAATATCTTATGTAACGCTGGACGTCACAGCTGAAGCTGGATGCAAAGATTGACATGCGCTGGGCAGAAGACTGAGTAAAAGATAGCTTCTAGTTGTCGTCATGTGGTAGGTTTGTGTGCCTGAATCAGAAAAAAGTTAGTGATCGTAAATTGAAGTTTTACAGTATTCCAGGGGACACTCCTGATTAAAGAAAAAGAAGAGAGTTGTGGGTAATTGCAATCATGTAAGAAGATTGGACTGCGGCACTCATTAAAATTGCTCGGGTTTGCAGCGCACACTTCATATCAAGAGAAAGAAATGAAATGCTTATGATTGTTTTCATCGAGTCCATATTACTTAGCGTGTAGCCTAAATGCCGACATTAGCTTTGAAAACACTGCGTGCGGCTTGTCGAACGAGCACGCATTGCAAACAAATGTTGGGCACACAATCCAAGTCATTTTTTAGATACGTTTAATCATTCATTTATTTTTTAGTCCTCTTGATGGCATTCAGGCCACATGGTAACAGTTAGCTGTAGCTAAGAAAATAACAAGATACTTTATCACGAATAAGTCAAGTCACATTTATTTATATAGCCCTTAATCACAAAAATGTCTCAAAGGTCTGCACAGGATTACAATTACACAATTACCTGATCTTAAACCAACATGCGGGCAAGGAACAACTCAAAAACCTCAGCGTGAGGAAAAAGAGAAACCTTGAGAAGGGACCTCACAAGTGGTAATCCCCCTTTCAGGATGACCAGGGTGAATTAGATTTAGCATTACAGTACACAAACATAGTAAACACTAGGTCACATGTTGAAAATTTGTCCGGAAAGTGCATGACAGCAACGACGCCCCCAGCCTGTAAACTAGTCCAGAAAGTCTATGACGGCCACGACGCAGCTTCCCATCTCTGCCAGCTGGTCAATGCAGGCATTGACATGCTTCAGGTCAGACGCCGGTCCGCTGACTCATCTCAAATCGTCCTTCTCCTTCGTATCACCACCAGGCAGGCAGTCGGAAAAAGACAGGACAATACAAAATATGAGGTGGGCATCAATCATAAGCTTTGGAATAAAAGTGTGTCTTGATTTAAAAACTTCCACTGAGGTTGCAGATCTTATCTCCGGAGGCAGGGCATTCCATAGCACCAGGGCCCAGATGGAGAACGCTCTCAAGCCTGCAGACTTCTTGGCTCTCAGAGTCACAAGTAGACCGGCATTTTCCGAGCGGATACTCCGTGCAGGAAAATAGGGGGAAATCAAATCAGAGAGATAAGAGGGTGCAAGTCCATGCAAACATTTGTATGTTAATAAGAGAACCTTAAACTCACATCTTAAGTGGACTGGGAGCCAGTGCAAGTTGGCCCATACAGGAGTAATATTCTCAAACTTTTTTGTCTTAGTCAAAGGTCTAACTGCAGCATTCTGAACCAGCTGCCAACTTTTGATGCTAGACATCAGGAGACCAGAATATGTAATATGTTATATGGACTCATTAGCAACAATCATAAACGTTTAATTTATCTTACCTGATTTGAGGTGTGTGCTGCAAACTTGAGCCTTTTTGCTGAGTGCCTCGGTCCAATCTTTTGGCTTTAATGCATTTAATCACAACTCTCTTCTTTGTATTCGATCAATAGTATAGGCTGGGCTCCTGTAAAACCTGAACTTAGGAGTTTTTTCTCTGAATCTGGCACCCAAACACAACATGACAACATTTTAACAACCAACTTGCATCAACGACAGCTTTCTTTTTCTCTATTCTGACCAGCGCAAGTATTCTTTTGCCTCGAGCTTCAACTGTAACATAACGCGTGACTTAGACTATGAAAGATTCTAATGGACTTAAGACCCCTCCCACTTGCCAAATCACTTCCTGTTTGTTCTTATTGAATTTCCGGGTGTTCCTCTCACGCATGCTTTGAATAATCCTTCCTAGATGGAGCTTCTTCACTCATTCTTCTCCCTCTTTGTCCTGGCATCACACCCTTCGTTTTTCTTTCATCCTATTGGTCGGATGAAGGATCGGTTGTTTTCCATTTCTCATACCTCAGATTTTGAGTCACTGTTTTCCTTTAAACTCCTTTCTTGGCATTTCTACCAAAATGACTGGCATCTCCTCCCATCTTTCTTTAAGGCAATTCTCACAAGTTTGATGAAAAAATAGTACAGTACAGATGAAATGAAATGATCTGCATTTATATAGCGTTTTTCAAGTCAAGACTTCCCAAAGCGCTTTACAGTGTGCTTCACATTTCCCAATAGCGGCCGTGCAGCCATGTAAGGCGCTAACCTGCATATTGGGGGTATTAGGGGTTCAGTGTCTTACCCAAGGACATTTCGACATGTAACACGGAGGAGCCGGGATTCGAACTGTGATCTCTTGATCCCAAGACAAGCATTCATTCCTTCTTTCTTTCTTTCTTTCTTATCTATCTATCAATTTATTTATTTATTTATTTATTTATTCATTTATATATAAAGAAAACTAGTCATTAAAATGAGAATATTTTATCTTTTTTTATTTTTAATTTATCCGTATTCAATTTATATTCATATTTCATTTATGTTGTCATTTTAATCTTTTATTTTACTTTAATCTGTTATTATTTTATTTTTATACATTTAGTCTTTTTTTAATAACTCACAAGTTTTCAATTGTTTTTCAAACAGAAATAAAATAAAGTGTGATAAAATGTAAAAATCAATATTTATAAAATTTTAATCAAAATATTTTATTTTATTCACAGAGGTGTTTTTTTATTATTTGAACTTTCCTTTTAAGGCTGTTTTTATTCATTAAATGTTCTTTTTTTTAGTGAATTACGGCACTCTTAGGCTTTCATAATACCGTATTTTCCGCACTATATGGCGCACCATGTTATAAGGCGCACCTTCAATGAATGATATATTTTAAAACTTATGCCATACATAAGACGCACCCCATTATAAGGCGCTATAAGTGCATGCTGGTTTAAGATCAGGTAATTGTGCAATTTTGTAATTGTAATCCTGTGCAGTCCTTCGAGACATTTTTGGGATTAAGGGCTATTTACGGTAAATAAATGTGACGACTTGACTACAGTAGAGAATGTAGTTACTTTATGCAACCTCTAGATGTTGCCACGCTCAAGGGAATGTCAACAAAATATTCAAAAAGGTCAAACTTTATTAACAAACAAGCTTTCCACAACTCCATTCACTCCCAAAATAAATAAACAGCCGTTTTATTATTTTCTCTGAGGTAAAGCATTTTCGTGACACATCTTTGACATCTTTGAACAACATCGACATATCATTTTATTTTTTGTCCATTTAGTCAACACGCAAAGAAAAAAACGTCTGATACTGTTATTTTAAATGAAACGTTAGTGCAATCGCAATAAAGTGACACTCGTAATGTGCAAAAACAACGAGTGCAAAGCAATAACATAATAACTGTAAAATGTAAAACGTAAACACACAAAAGAAAAACAAAGATCACTCTATAAGCTCCTCATCGACGAATCCCTCGAATTCTTCTTCTGCTGTGTTCGAATTGACCATATCTCGGTGAATGGGCCATCCAACACGACCGGTGTTTTTGTGCCAGCGCTGTTGCCTTCATACGTATAGTTATCGTACTGACACTTCTGCTTGCCGCTCTTTGTTGAACAACCCACTGTTCAAGTGTCTCCTCTAACTCTGGCCATCTTGCTTTATTGCCACGGAAACTTTGTTGAGTTTTCCTTACTTGGCGGAGCTTATCTTCATCCTTTCTCCACTTCCGTACCATCGATTCATTTAAGTTTAACTCTCTCGCTGCCGCTCTATTGCCGTGTTGTGCTGCGTGACTGATCGCTTTGAGTTTAAACTCGGCGTTGTACGCGTGTCTCTTAACAGGAGCCATTTTTTATACAAATGCACGTATGAAAGAGAATCTCGCTCTCTCTCTCTCTCTCTCGCTCTCTCTCTCTCTCAAACGTGACATTCTGACTAATTCTGCGTTTGTTTAAGGTAAATTGTGCTTTACATCTTCACCAGTCATAACCCTGGATTCAGACAAATACTGTATTTGTTGAATATGAATTAAGCAGTTTAATGGGGTAGCCATTTTGCCACTTAGTAAACAAATACAACACGAGCCCCGGCAACTACCAATCGTTTAATATTTCCCAGTATGCACAGCGCGAAAAATGGAGTCGGCGGCTGTTTCTCGTAGTTGCGAGACCTTGCGAATTTAATATTGAGCCATATATAAGGCGCACTGTGTTATAAGGCGCATGGTCAGCTTTTGAAAAAAAACAAGACTTTTAGGTGCGCCTTATAGTGCGGAAAATACGGTAACTCTCGGACTGCTATGCAGCTAGGACAGTAGACAAGCGAAAAGGTAGTGGGCAGGAGCGGTGCTAGGAATGAAATGGACTGAACCATTGCAAGCCAGTGAAGTATTTATGACGCTGTGTTCTTCACATTTTTGTTTAGATTTATTTGTTTTATATTTTAGCAAGCATTTTCATTATATGTAAGGCTATCCTTTTATTTATTTAAAAAAAAGATAATTTTTGGAGGTGCTTGGGTTGAATTTGGGGGTGCTTGATCACCCCCATAAGAGGGCCCATGATATGGCTTTCTCTCTCAAAAAAAAACAGATCTCGCTACTTCGCGGTTCGACGTTCGCGGATTCAGAGCTTCGCGGTCTGTAATGGTAATTTTTTTTAATTTTTAAAAAAAATTTTAAGGGGCGTCGCTACTTTTTGCGGGAATTCCCCCCGGCCGACAACCCTAGCACGGCGCGCCGTTCTCGTTTCCCGGTGTTGTGCCCAAATCCAACTCCTGTACAGAATCCTCCCCCCCTCGCTTGAACGCGCATTCTGCTGCGCTTTCGACAAAAGCGATCGTATTCTATATAATACGCGTATTGAAACCATAAAGCGAGCTAATTAAAATAATTGGGCGATCGTAGTCTATATAATGCGTTTATTTAAACAATAAAGCGCGATCGTATTCTACAAAATGCGTTTGTTAAAAAAAAGTCGCCAACCTCACGTCTCCCACTCGGGCCGCGATGGCTCTACATGGCGCTACACGGCCCTCGATGGGGGGGAAAGGGGTAGGGGGGACCTGTGGGGGTTAGGGGGCGGTGAAGCGGAAGCCGCGAGGACCCAGCAGTGGCAGCCGTGGGCTACCAGTACACTCAGTACGGCCAGAGTAAGTCGAGAACCTTCCCGGCTTAGCATGGTGCTCGTGGCGCACGTTAAAGCACGTGTTTGCTGACGGTATCTCAAAGACTATTATGCATTACGGCGGTGAAGCGGAAGCCGCACCAAAACCGCGCGACGGTGTTGTGCCCAAATCAGACTCCCGTACAAAATCCTCCCCCCCTCGTGTGAACGCGCATTCTGCTGCGTTTCCGACAGGCCGTCGCTGTGTCGTGCGTATCGCGCCTGAAAGTACCCGCACCGCGGGTTAGGGGCTCGCTCGCGAATAATAAGGATAAGCGGGGCAGATAATGAGATGAGATCTTTTTTTTTTTTTAAGGGACGTCGCTACTTTGCAGATTTTCACTTTTTGCGGGTGGCTTTGCTCCCCATTAAACGGGTCTAAAAAATAATAATTAAAAAAAAAAAAAAATTCTCTTTGAAGGGGAGTTGCTACTTCGCAGAATTTCAGTTTTTGCGGGTGGTTTTGGTCCCCATTAACCGGGTCTAAAAAATAATAATTTAAAAAAAATAATAATAATATTTTTTTTTATTTTTTTTAGGTGCGCCGCTACTTTGCGGATTTTCACTTATCGCTGGTGGTTTTGGTCCCCATTAACCGCGATAACTGAGGTCTTACTGTATAGCTCTTTGCATCAAAATGGTTCCTGACCGCTAGAGTAGATTTTTACATTTTTTTTTGCAAACTTTGTGGAAAACAAGCCTTCCTCTCAACCTTTCCTGGCAACCCACCACCCCTCCTGTCCCCTATCCTCTGTTCTAGCGAAGGAGCAGTCAGTCAGCAGGTTGTTCCTTTGTGCTTGATCTAACCATGTGGCTGCCAGGTTTCTAAAAGTGGAACATGGTTCCGTCAAGCACCATGGAACGGCCCTGCCAACCCTCGTGGCATGGCCCCGATGCAAGACGCGGCATTTGTTGCCTCCATGTTGCATGCGTGTCTTTCCCGATTTAACCTCTGTCTTTCCCGATTTAACCTCTCAGCGAGGAAATAAAGAAATCCAAGTTCACAGCATTCTTGTTACTGTGAGCAGGTACGGAGGATTATCGCAGCAAGATGGAAAGCGACTGCTTCGCCGACTTGGCCTGCCCTGAGAAGTGCCGCTGTGAGGGCACCACGGTGGATTGCTCCAACCAGAAGCTCACCAGGATCCCTGAGCACATACCTCAGTACACGGCTGAATTGTGAGTTGACTGCAAAAAATACAAAAAAGAAAAATGATCAAGTTTGCTGTTCTATAGTATAGCAGTAGCTCAGGAGGTAGAGCGGTAGTCTTGTGACCAGAGAAGTCACAAGTTCGATTCCTGGCTCCTTCGAGTTAAATTTCGAAGTGTCCTTGGGCAAGACACTGAACATAAAATGCCTCCAATATGCAGATAGTCGACCCGCATGCCTGACTCTGTTATCGGTGTGGGAGGGTGTGTGTGAATGGGTGAAGTATGTTAAAGAAGCGCTTTGAAGGTCCTCCGTGACTGGTAAAGTGTTATATGAATGCTGTCCATCGACCATTTTGGGCAGCAGTAGCTCAGAAGGTAGAGTGGTCTTGGGACTAAAGAGGTTGCAGGTTCAATGCCCAGCTCCTCAAGTTAAATGTTGATGTGTCCTTGGGCAAGACATTGAACCACTAATGCATGGCTGATTCTACTAATGGTGTGTGTGTGAATGTGTGTGTGTGTGTGTGTGTGAAGTGTTTTGTAAATGTGTTTTGGAGGTCTTCAGTGGCAAGTTTAAGAACTATGTAAAAGCAGTCCATTTACCAATCACAAGCAGATAATGTTGATTATTTGTCACAGACCAGAAAGGACACAGGACTCAATTGCATGCGTTTCTCAGATTTTTTTGAAAGAGACTGAGAGTAAGGCTTGCTTGATTGCTTGATCCGAGGACTGGCGCAGAGCGGGAACAAGCAAGGCGGGAGTGACACTTCCGTGTCGGAAGAAGACAGGCGGGAATGGAAAGTCGTTTGACCAGGGCTGGAGATCAGAGGCGATGTCAAGTTCTTAATAGTTGTCGTAGGCAGGCGGCAGGCAAAACAGGCGTAGTCAGGTTCAGAAACGGGTCGAAAACGGGAATCAGGCAGGAAACAGGTTTTAACAGGGACGGAGTCGGACGGGAACGCTCACTGAGTGAAACACAACAGCTCGCAACGATCTGACGCCGGTAACAGTGTGCCGGGGGGTTTAAAAAGTGGCAAGGAGCAAATCAGCGACCGGGGTTGTTGGCGCCACCGGGGCAGCCGCAGGTGCCCCGAATCAGTAATCATGACATTATTCCTAGTACTGTTTTTTATTCCCATTATCTTACCTACTTTCGGTTATTATAATACAATTTTTTTAATAAGCATTTTCATAAGAATAGCTAATTTTTTCCAAATTTATTATGTTGTTGTTCGAAAAAAAATATATACATATGAAAAAAATAATTATCTTTCCAAGTAAAATGTTGATGTTATTTATTCATTTATTTAAGTCTTTTTATAAGTATTATTTTTCTAATATTAAAATTTTGAAAAAATTAAGAAAATGATTTTAGTGAAATGAAATGAAATGATCTGCATTTATATAGCGCTTTACATTGTGCTTCAAATTTCCCAATAGCGGCCGTGATCTGTGCAGCCATGTAAGGCGCTAACCTGCTTATTGGGGGTATTGGGGGTTCAGTGTCTTAACCAAGGACACTTCGACATGTAACACGGACAAGCCGGGATTCGAACTGGGATCCCTTAATCCTAAAACGATCGCTCTACCTCCTGAGCTACTGCCGCCCCAATAAATATGAGAAGCTTATCTTTCAAAGCAAACTTTGTTAACTTTGCCCGTATTATTTTGCTCGTTTTTAAATAGCATTTTTCTCATTTCCCATTCTTTAACTTGTTTTCTGTTGATTTAATCATCTGGTTTAAAAAAAAAAATAAGAAAAACAAGTCAAGTCAACTCAAGTCATGTTTATTTCTATCAAACCTTATCTATCCAAGTAAGATTACATTTTCTAAGAGTGTTTTGCACAAATTATTATTATTAGGAGTATTTTTTATTTTTTATTTTTATATTTGCTATGGGTTTAATTTTAAGCTAAACAAAACCTCAACTAAACTGAAATAAATAAACATAATGGGAAACACAAAACAAGAAAAAAAATGGGAAAGGAGGTAAGGTAATTTAAAAAGGCATAACAATTTAAGTATAATACTCTGCTAATCGAGCCAAACATTGAAATTATATTAAAACATAATCCTACAAAAAAAGAGTACACATTCTAAAAATTCAATTAATAAAAAATAAAAACATTCAAAACTAAAATGATAAATTTCCATATTTAAATAAGTTTTTTTTTTCTTTTGACTGAGTGAATGTAATTATTTTAAAATGTTGTTTATTCTACTGTGTTATTTTGAAAGAATGTAATAGGATTTTGGGCAATGCAAAATGAATTATGTCCCGTTCAAAAAAATATAGAAATTAAATAGCAATATATGAAAAATATATTGTCAATATTTTCAATATTTAAAATGGGCAATTTTAGCTGTCAATAGAAAATAAATCTTACTGTGTTGAAAATGATTCGATAACATCTACAACATATTTTGGTTCCTCCCCTATCAGACGTCTGAACAACAACGAATTCACTGTCCTGGAGGCCACAGGTATCTTCAAGAAATTACCCCATCTGAGGAAGATGTGAGTCACAAATGACGCTTTTGGGTCATCAAGACAAAAGGGGCAGATGGTTACTTCCTGGTGTTATATTCACCTTTCCTCCAATGTTTCTTCGCTTTTTTCCACCGGCGGAAGTAACCTGAGTAACAACCGCATCACGGACATCGAGGAGGGCACTTTCGAGGGAGCGGCGGGAGTCAACGAGCTTATTTTGACCTCTAACAGATTGGAAAACGTTCATCACCGGATGCTGAAGGGACTCGGCTCGCTAAGAACGCTGTAAGTGGACATTCGTGCACAACAACTGTGCACACACGCACAAATTTTGCAAAGACACTATCTGCACACAAATTTTCAGAGAGGGGAGAATACAATTTAGGAGAGAGAGAATGAGAGAACCAGGGAAAAGTAGAGAAAGGAAAGAGTCAGAGAAAGAGGGGAAGAAACAAAAAGAGAAAGAAAAAAAGAGACAGGGGGAAAAAGAGGGACATGAAGAAAGAGCAAGAGGGAGAGAAGAGGAGTAAAAAAGAAATGGTATGAGAGAGTAAGTGAGAGAAACACAGAGAAAATAGAAAGTGAGAGAGGGGGGAGAGAGGGGGAAAGGGAAGTAGAGAAAGAGAAGAAAAGAAAGAAAGAAAAAGAGAGAAAGAATGCTGGAGGGAAGTAGAGAAAAAGAAAGAAAAAGAGAGTGGCATGAAAAGATGATAAGAAAGAAATGACAGAAAGAGAGAGAAAGTGAAAGCAAAAGAGTATTTCCATAAAATGTTTTACTTCATTTGACTTTGTGTTTGTCTTGGAGTCACATTGCACATGTTGAATTTTTGTTTCAGAAAAAAAAAGTAATACATGTACTGTATGTTACTATGCTTTATCTTAGCCAAAAGCTAATTGTGTTTGTATTTGCAATGTTCAACAAAGAATTGTTTGATTAAAAAAATACATTTGTATATTATATATATATATATATATATATATATATACACATACCATATGTTTGTGTGTGCATGTGTTCATTAGCATGCTCCGTAGCAACCGCATCAGCTGCGTTAGCAACAGCAGCTTTATTGGCCTGAGTTCCGTGCGCCTCCTCTCGCTCTACGACAACCAGATCACATCCATGAACCCCGGCGCCTTTGACACGCTACACTCGCTCTCCACATTGTGGGTAACATTGACAAAAAAAAAGCAACACAAAAACCACCCCAAAAAAAACCATGAGTGCCCCCTTTTGGCTTCTCCAGGAACCTGTTGGCCAACCCCTTCAACTGCAACTGCCACCTGGCCTGGCTTGGCAATTGGCTGAGGAGGAAGCGCATCGTGACAGGCAACCCTCGCTGCCAGAGTCCCTACTTCCTCAAGGAGATCCCCATCCAGGATGTGGCGGGACAGGACTTTGCATGTGAAGAAGGTACAGTAGGAAAACATTTTTTACAAGCCTCTTACTCCAAAATTGCTGCAAAAAAGTATTTTTGATTCATATGTATACACCAGGGGTCGGGAAACTTTTTTACCCAAAAGTAATATTTAAATTTTTTTTTTTTGGGGGTGGTTGTCCCACACAAAATTCACCAAAACTGCCAAACCTAGTCTCCAGGCAAAACCTTCAGCGCATTTTATTTCACTGTGTGAAGTTAGATAATTTGATCAAAGATATGAAATAATGATAATGCCACAGCCTGCTTCCCATACTAATATAAATACACCACTAAAAGTTTGACTCCGGGTTACTGGGGCCCCCCTCTGGAGCCAGGGGTGGAGGTGGGGTCCGCTGGCGGGCGCCTGGTGGCCGGGCCTTTGCTCACTGGGCCCAGCCAGGCACAGCCTGAAGGGACCACGATGGGCTCAACACCTGTAGGAGGGGCCAACGGGGTCGGGTGCGAGGAGAGTTGGGTAGCGGGCAAAGGAGGGGTCCTTGGCGCTGACTCACCTCCTCACACAGCTTGGCCTCTGGTACAGTCCTCTCGAGAGGGGTTGGACTCTCTTCCCCTCTGGAGTTGCCCGTGGTGAGTGGCGCCGTGGGCTTATTAGTTGCACGGAAGAGAGGGTAGAATCCGTCCGCCTTTGGGTGGGGTGACGGGTCCTGACTGTTGTTTGTGCTTATGCACCAAATAGCAGTTCAGAGTACCCAACATACTGGCCAGGCGGAATGTGGCTTCAGCCGTTGCAGAGGCAAAAACTTGGGCATGGGAAGAGTGGTGAGTCCATGGAAGGCGACTTCCGAACGGAATACTTCAAAGACCTCCTCAATCCCACCAACACGTCTTTCTGTGAGGAATCAGAGCCAGGGGACTCTGAAGTGGGTTCTCATATCTCTGGGGTTGAAGGCACTGAGGGTGTCAAAAAGCTCCTAGGTGGCAAGGCCCCAGGGGTTGATGAGATGCACCCGGAGTTCATTAACGCTCTGGATGTTGTGGGAATGTCATGGCTGACATGCCCCTGCACATCGGGGAGAGTACATCTGGATTGGCAGACTGGGGTGGTGGTTCCCCTTTCCAAAAAGGTGGACCAGAGAGTGTGTTCCAACGACAGGGGAATCACACTTCTCAGCGTAAGGTCTATTCGGGGTCCTGGAGATGAGGGTCCGTCAGGAAATCGAATCTCGGATTCAAGAGGAGCAGTGTGGTTTTAGTCCGGGCCGTGTAAAAAAATGTCACAAAATCCTGCAAACGAAGATACCAACATACTATAGTTACCTTAAGGGGCAGACAGCAATGGGCGAGAGAGAGTGTGTTGGCTGTGGGGGTTGAGATCCGCCCATCCCTACCTCGACCAATCAAATTTCTCGGTGTGCATTACTGGAGTTTTCAGTTGTTTAGTTTGTTTTGTGAGTTTTCAATGTAAAAAGTCTAAACAAAGAACATAGATTGTGAAATGAGATTCCATATAAAGGAGTCATAGCGATTTACAGCCAAAACAGGGTCTGTGACACCCTGACTGTAAACTGTAGTTAAAACTGTGCCCTATATATACTAGGCCGAATTCAATCAAATGCTAATTTGGCTTCACCATTGCAGGCACTACAATTGTCTATGAATGTATATATTTATGTGTATACGTGTGTACACGTATGTATACATACATATATATATATATATATATATATATATATATATATAAATTACATATATACACAAAAAAATTTTGAAAGTGAACTCAAGAGTCTTCCAGTCGTAGAAGGATATTTTACTCAAAAATATTTTTCAATTATTTATTTATTTATCTAGTTGCCACAACCCTAGTGAGGATGAGCAGTTCAGAAACGGGTGGATATTTATTTATTTTGATGCTTCTTTGGATTGTCTTTGTATATTGACTGGCAGCAGTACCTCAGAAGGTAGAGCGGATGTCTTTGGAATTGCAGGTACCATTCCCGGCTCCTCTGAGTTAAATGTCATAGTTTTCCCTAGGCAAAACACTAAACCTTTAAAGCCTCTGCCATTGTTGTGAGGGTGTGGGTGAATGGGTGAAGTACTGTAAAGCGCTATGTAAATGCAGTCCATTTACTTTTTTGCTGTTCTGAAAATGCTTCTGCAAATATGTTTACTGGTTTGTAATAATTTGTATTCTTTCTTACAAGGTATTGAAGAAAATAGTTGCTCCTCGGTATTGCGTTGCCCATCCGAATGCTCGTGTCTGGACACTGTGGTGCGATGCAGCAACAAAGGCCTCAGCACTCTGCCCAAAGGACTGCCCAAGGAAACCACAGAACTGTGAGTCCCTAACATCCTTGCAACATACATAAAATACTCATTTTTCCTTGGAATTCTGTCAACGTTTCAAGAGTGCTGATTACATTTAAATGTTGTACTGTTGTAATGGTCCAAAACAGCCTATCATGATTGGGTCATTCTTACTATTGGGTACACACTGAGACACAACATATTTTTGAGATTTTACACATAAAAAATGCACTCATGACTGAAATTGAAATTAGGTAAGGAAAATTTTAATTCAGGCAACACAGAAATGATGAAATACGATGAATTCATTAGAATTTCTCACTTATTTCTGTAACAGAAGTCCATCAAACATGACTGGGGACATAACATTTTAGTGTACTTGTACTCCAATCAGAGTCATTTATTTATAACCAATTCATCCTATATACTTGTCCTATGGTAAAGGGCAGCTAAGAATACAAGAGAATCTTTTAAAAATAAGTGTCATTCTATTTTTGACTTTGAGGGCTGCTGCTTAATGACAAGTGGAAATTTGAGTATTTTTTTCACAAATTTCCCAAGAGTCTTAGGCTGTTTTTAAAGAATATAAAAAGCGTAGGCTTTGCTAGACAAAACATGCTGACTACAAAAGGCTATTTGGAAACTGAAGCTGTGAAAAGGTGAAGCGACTGGAAGTTGTTTTAACAGCACAGCAGCGTTTTTTCACGAGACCCTGGGTGTCAAATGAAAATGCTACAATGGGCGAACTACGAGGTTGAGACACTGATTGCCAAGCACCGCAAACCTTTCACAGAGGGTGAATTTATCAAAGACTGTTTAAAGAATACCAGGCTGAGCAGTCGGCCTTAACACATTTCAGCTTAAAAAATCTGTCCCGCTCTCTCAAAAGTTTAAACACCCCTGGGTTTGATTAATGAGTGGTGGCAAATATTCAAGGCAGGTGATTATGATAACCCGTGCTGATTTGACTACATGCTCTGTCAGAGATGAGGAATTCCCCACACAATTAAGTAACATTTTTCTTCTTCCCTCTTTCTGTTTTGTGTCTTCCCATCTGTCAGGTATCTGGACGGGAACCACTTCACTCAGGTTCCCGCCGAGCTCTCCGATTACAAACACTTGACGCTCATGTAAGTATCAGTGCTTGTTTTCTGCCAAACCTACCCTGGTCTGCGTTGTATCACCCGGGAGTGAAGACGTTTTTTTCATAATAATTTTTGGCATGTTTATGTGTGAGTTGATGTGTTTTTCCTTTTGCAGTGATTTGAGTAACAACCAGATCAGCACGCTGTCCAACTACAGTCTCAATAACATGTCTGAACTGCTTACCTTGTAAGTCTTGGCTTTAAGTTTGCCTTTGAAAATCACTAACAGTAAAAAAAGGACTAAAAGGCGCACCTGGTTATAGGCTGCAACCATTAGAGGAAACAACAAGGGATGCACAATATTTATCGATAATCATTAAGAGCGAATAATACTCAATAGAAAAGAGTGATACATTTATCTTGCCCAAGGCATGTGTGACATTAATTACTAGCGGTTGAGCGATTAGCAGGTTTACCAATTACCGATATTTGGGAATTTGACAGATACCCGTATTGGCATTTTTATTTATTCGACGGTCTGATTATTTAGGCTCAGATACAGCAAACCTTTCTCTCCCTCTCTCGTGCCTTTTGTCTCAGACGCTACCCACTTGGCGCCTTCTGATTGAATAAGCCACTGGGGGCACAAGTAAACAGCCGCAGGTCTGCTAACTCCTGAGTCTCACATGCCTGTGGTCGCTGATAACATTGAGATTTTCAAAAGTCCTTGTCAGAAAAGGTTGAGTGATTGAGAGGTAGCGTTAAAGGTGTAATTAACTTGTTTTAAGGAAGCACGTTGGGGTGGACACTGATATATAAGCTCCTTCATAACATGAGTTCGTCAATCAAGCATGTGTGTTTGTGACTGAGAGAGAGCATAAAAAGCACGGTAAAGTGGAAGGCTGAGTGATTAGCTGTTGCCATAACAATAGTTTGTCAATCTGACTTATCAATTCACCAGCTCTGTTGAAGTTCTGGTGCATTTTTTGTTTCAAGTTAATTCAGATCATTTTTGTTGTGTTGGTATTTTTATTTATTTGTTTGTGATCTAATCTTATATTTCTTCCCTGTTATTTGTTTTAAGTGAAAGATGAATGTGTTAGTTGCGTTGAAATTATAATTTATTTACTTTAAAAGGTTTTAAGTTTTATTTGATTTTATAACAAATATTATTTGATTCTGTCACGACCGCTACAAGCAGGAGACCCAAATGCGTAACATTTCACACAATGCTTTATTAGGGGTTCGGGTTAGTCAGGGCGAGAGGAAAAAGACAGCGATATGTTGCTCGCTGGGCTGGAAGAGCGGGAAGAACTCGCGAACGAAGCGTGGTCAGAGATCGGAACAAGTCAGGCAGCTGGGACGGGAGACCGAGCGTGGTCGGAGATTGGAACAAGCCGGGTAGCCGGTCAGGAGAACGGAGCTTGGATCGGGGATCGATACAGGAAACGGAATTGAGCAGGATACGGGTAGCAGGGACAGGAGAACGGAGCTTGGATCGAGGATCGATGCAGGAAACAGAATCAAGCAGGATACAGGTAGCCGGGACAGAACGGAGCTTGGATCCGGGATCGATACAGGAAACCGAAATCAGGCAGGACACGGGTAGCCGGGTCAGGAGAACAGCTTGGATTGGGGATCGATACAGGAAACAAAATCAAGCAGGATACGGGTAGCCGGGGCGGTAGAACAGAGCTTGGATCGGGGATCGATACAGAAAACGGACTCACCAGGATACGGGTAGGCAGGACAGGAGAACGGAGCTTAGATCAGGGATCGGTACAGGAAATAGAATCACCAGGATATGGGTAGCCCGGACAGGAGAACGGAGCTTGGATCAAGGATCGATACAGGGAACAGGTCGGGATCAAAACGGGAGCCAGCGTCAAAAGTGCCTGCTTTGCATGCGCCGAGGTTAGCTGACGGACTGCCCAGGAGTGAACGAGAATAGGAGGAGAACTAATTAGGGAACGAGTGGCAGCTGGGGCTGAAAGAGTGTGCGCAGGTGATAGACATCATGACAGATTATTTTTGCATTCTAGAAAATTTCCTACGCGAATTTTCAGGCTTTTACTGCCAGTGAGTATCACCTTCAAATATCGGTTATTGGTCTCCTCTTAATGCTAATATCGATCAATCCTTGTTAAGTACTAGAGCACTTGTTAAGAAGTGCCTTATTTTCACATATAGAACACACCCATCATATTCGCTGTCTGCAATATCTTTATTGCAGTCATGGTGGTTATAGCAATATCCTTTCACTATAGTTACTACTGACAAAGAAGGTAATGATTGATTGATTGACTGACTGACTGTATGACTCACTCACTGACTGACTATAAGCCTTACGTGATAATCTATCAAGAAAGTCGATACACATAAAGAGATTTTAAGGTTTAAATAAAATATATTTTTGTTTGTTTTTTTCTCAACACTGCCTGTAACGTGACAATGAAAAGGAAGTAACATTTTTAGAGTTTCAGAAATGGCTGTTTTTTTAAGAGAGTGTCACAATGGCTTTATTTCGAGACTCTTTATCAAGATAGTCCATGCAAAGCTGCTTTTTATTGTTTTATTTTTAACATGTGCTGTAAATTCTGGAAAATAAAGTGCACCTCATTATAAGACGCACCTTCTATGTTTGTTAAGGAAAAAACATTTGGTTCGTACATACCTCACACCTGACTGTATGCCGTACCCGCCCACATCATTTTATACTTTAAAAGTTATATTTTACTTACATACCTTAACTTTTCCTTCTGAAATGTCCTGTAACATGGCAGTAACACAGCAATAAAAGGGCATTAAAGGTTGTGTTGATAGAAAGTCCAGCTTGACGTTTTTTTGTGTAGTAGGCTCCCTGTGGTTGCACATGCAAGAATGTGGAAATTATACATGTGCTCAGCCTAATGCGCTGTTGGCACCTATAACAGAACGTAAAAGCACATAGGCGCGGTGAAAAAAATATAACAGGTCTTTGAACTTAGTAAGGCATTGTTAACACATACAGTGAAGAAAATAAGTATTTGAACACCCTGCTTTTTTGCTATTTCTCCCACTTAGAAATCATGGAGGGGTCTGAAATTTCCATTGAATGTCCTCTGTAAGAGAGATAAACTTAAAACAAAAATCCAGAAATCACAGTGCGTGATTTTTTAAAAATGTATTTGTATGATACAGCTGCAAATAAGTATTTGAACACCTGTGTATCATCTAGAATTTTGTCCCTGAAAGACCTGCTAGTCCGCCCATTAGAAGTCCACCTGCACTCCATGTATCATTCTGAATCAGATGCTCCTGTTTGAGGTCTTGAGCTGCATAAAGACACCTGTCCACCCCATAAAATCAGTAAGACTTTAACTGGTAACATGGCGAGGACCAAAGAGCTGTCCAAAGACAGCAGAGACAAAATTCTACACCTCCACAAGGCTGGAATGGGCGACAGAGCAATTGCCAAGCAGCTGATGGAAAATGGTCCACTGTTGGAGCAATCATTAGAAAATGGAAGAAGCTGAACATGACGGTCAATCTCAATCAGAGTGGAGCCCCATGCAAGATATCTGTCATGATTGCCAAAATGAAGACACCTGGGGCAATCGTTTGGCGCACAGGAGCGCGCTCTCTGATTGGATGGCACTCTCCTCTTAAGCTGTCAGTGCCCAGAGGAGAGTGTCAGACCGTACTTGTGTCTCTCTTTGTGTTTTGCCAGATTCCAGTACCAAAGACCTCTCCTGTTTGATTCCTGCCTGCCTTCGGTTTCGACCTGTTTCTGTCCCTCGTTTACGACCTGCTATCCTGCCCTGGCCAACGACCTGCCCGCTAAGCCGTATCGATTCTGCCTACCGGTCACGAAACTGCCATTCCGTCCAACGTTGCTAGTGACCGACAACTATCGGCTTCCAAAGCAAGCTCTGTCAGCTCAATCCAATAAAGATTCCTTTAAAACGAACGCAATTGGGTCTGAGATTCCATTCTGGGTCGCAATGATTCCAATAAAGGTGAGGAATCAGCCTGGAACTAAACGACAGGAGTTGGTCAATGACCTGAAAAGAACTGGGACCATCGTTTCCAAGGTTACTGTAGGTAATACACTAAGACGTCATGATTTCAAATCATGCATGGCACGAAATGTTCCCTTGCTTAAACCAGCACATGTCAAGGCCTATCTTAAGTTTGCATATGACCATTTGGATGATACAGAGAAGTCACGGGAGAACGTTTTGTGGTCAGATGAGACCAAAATAAAATGTTTTGGTCATTATCCCACTAAATGTGTTTAGAGGAAGAAGAATGAAGAGTACAATCCGAAGAACACCATCCCTACTCTGAAGCATGAGGTTGGTAGCATCATGCTCTGGGGATTTTTTTTTCTGAACATGGGACAGGACAAGTGCACTGCATTAAAGAAAGAATGACTGGGGCTGTTTATTGTGCGATTTTCCCTCAGTCAGAGCATTGACGATGGGTCGTGGCTTGGTCTTCCAAAACTACAACGACCTGAAGCACACAGCCAGGAAAACCAAGGAGTGGCTGCGTATGAAGCATATCCAGGTTCTAGCATGGCCCAGCCAGTGTCCAGACCTGAACCCAATCGAAAATCTTTAGAGGGAGCTCAAACTACGTGTTTCGTGTTGCGACAGCCCGGGAACCTGACTGATCTAGAGAAGATCTGTGTGGAGGAGTGGGCAAAGATCCCTCCTGCAGTGTGTGCAAACCTGGTGAAACACAGGAAACGTTTGACCTCTGTAATAGCAAATAAAGGATACTGTACTAAATATTGACATTCATTTTCTCAGGTGTTCAAATACTTATTTGCAACTATATCACACAAATAAATCGTTAAGAAATCATGCATTCTTATTTCTGGAAATTTCTTTTTAGCTTATCTCTCTTTTATTGGGCATGCACCTACGATGAAAATTTCAGACCCCTCCATAATTTCTAAATGGGAGAAATAGCAAATAGCAGGGTGTTCAAATACTTATTTTCTTCACTGTACTTGTTAAGGACACCTCAAACTACAGACCCCACCTTTTACTTTTCTTTCCAAAACATTCCTGAGGTGCGGCAGTAACACAGCACTAACAAGGCACCAAGGCTGCATTGTTGGGGAAAAAAAATGGTGGTTGATTTGTTTTTGCCATTGCAGGCATGTTTACGGCCACCTATTAATGTTTCTCAAGATGTTTCTGCTATAATATTCGTTTGTCTCTAATTGTAACCTTTGCAATAACAAAAATAAATGCCTCGTCACTGTGTCAACTTGTTATGTTTTGTTTCCAAAGTATCCTGAGCTACAACCGATTGCGGTGCATTCCGGCAAGGGCCTTCGATGGACTCAAGTCTCTGCGTTTACTGTAAGAATCTTCAAAATGGCAGAGGGGGTGCAACAACTAATCGAAAAACAATTAAAAATCAATTATTGAAAGTGTTGAAAACTAAATACCTCATTGATTCATCGTGTTGCACGATTAATGTCCCACGTCAAATCAATGCAAATAAGTGCTTTGGCTCTTGTTGAGAAGTAGTAGGGTATTAGTACCACTTTAGTCCAGCAGAGGACGCCTTGACACATTTCTTCTCTTTTGTTATGTATGATAAGGATAAATGTAACATGATCTTTGGAAAAGGTGGTAGGAAAATAGTGTTTTGCACATTTGCAGGTGTATAGCATACATTTTTATGTATTTTCTTAGATGTTAAGTTATTTGACAAACACTTGTATTGTAAACACACTATTTTTCTATCTGTTCAAAACTTATATTTGAATATGGGAGGAAATTTAAAAACATGTATTTTTGATCTGATTCATCGATTAATCGAAAGAACAATCAACCGATTCATTGCTTATTGAAATAATCTTTAGTTGCAGCCCTAGGTGAAAGAACCCGGAGTGGATTATTCTTACTAAACTCTCATTTGGCAGGTCACTCCACGGAAACGATATTGCGCTCATACCTGAAGGAGCCTTCAAAGACCTCGCATCGCTTTCGCACTTGTGAGCAGAACTTCTCCACTTTATACAATTTAGAACAGAAACATGACCAAGTGGTTTTTGGTGTCAGGGCCCTGGGAGCAAACCCCCTGCACTGCGACTGCCACATGCTATGGTTGTCGGACTGGGTGAAGAGCGGCTACAAGGAGCCCGGCATTGCCCGTTGCGCCGGGCCCGGGGAAATGACCGACAAATTGCTGCTCACCACGCCCTCCAAGAAGTTCACCTGCTCAGGTACGCATCCTGCTTTCTTTCCCTACTTTTTTAAGATGAGAGCTACTTTTTGTTATGGATTAACGCGAAGGGCTACCTGCTTGATATCCATTTATAAAAAAGCAACTTATCAGGTTTTTTTTACGTTGTTACTGTACTGTTATTTACAGGTTTATTTATAATAAGCAAGGTTAAAATAAGCGAAGGTAGATAGAAACCCAATTTCCTCAAAAATTACTGGTGAGTTCTTTTCAGAACCAGTCCACGGGCTACTTAGATGATCTTTAGGGGCTCACACTCTTTCTTTCCAATTAACATTCCAAAATACCAACTACACAAACAAACAAACACAATGTTTGAAAATTGTTAAAGTCAAGTCATGTTTATTTGTATAGCCCTTAATCACAAGAAGAGACTTCAGACTATATTGTTACACCATCACTTGATCTAAAACCTACATGAGGGCAAGGAAAAGTTCAAAAACCTCAGCATGAGAAGAATAAACGGACAATACCTCATCAACATGAAATATAGGTAATAACCCAATGGCATCCTCCTGGGGCCAACATCATTCATAAGCTATTCAATTTGAGTGTGTTTAAAGCTTAGATGTAAACACTTCCACTGAGGATGCAGATTGAATCTCAGAGGGCATAGCATTCCACAGCATCGAAGCCTGATTGGAGAATGGTCCTGAACCTGTGGATTTCTTCTTTGTTCTTTGGATCACTAGAAGACCAGTGTTTTCCAAGTGAGCAGGAACATAGAGGTAAATTAAATCTGAAAGATATAAGAGGACAAGTCCATGCAATATTTTTAGAATACCAACAGAACCTTAAAATCACATCTTAAACTGACAGGGAACCAGTGCAGGTTAGCCTGAATCGGTAATGTGATCAGACTTTGTGGTCTTAGTTAAAAGCACCAGCTGCAGGCTTTTGATGCTAGATTTCGAGAGACTGGAGTGTAGTTCATTACAGTAACTGAGATGAGAAGAAAAAGGTGAATAGGTGATGGGGAAAAAAGTAAAAGGGTAAAAAAAGTTTTAATAAAGTAAAAAAGGTGAAAAAACGGAGAAACGGGGGGGGGAAAGAAAAAGAAAAAGGGTAGAAAGAAGAGAAAAATGAAGAAAAAAAGAAAAGTAAAAAATAGGAATAGAGACAAGAAAGAAAAGAAAAGAACAAGGAGACAAGGAGAAAAAATGAAAAATATGAGAAATGAGTAAAAATGAAAAAATAGAAAGTGAAAAATAAAGAGGAAAAAAAGAAAGTGAAAAATAAAATTTTAAAAGGAAAACAGGAAAGAAAATAAAGAAAAAAGGGGGAAACAAAAAAGAAAAAGTGAAAAAAACGGGAAGAATTTGTTTATTTAATTATTTTAGTTAAAAAAGATATAAACACTTCTAACTCTACATGAAAGTAGAAGCTCACACTCAATTTGAGGAAAGAGCATCCAATTATTATTTTTTATTCATTTTTATTATTACTATTATTTGTCTCAATGTGCAAAATATATAAAAAAAGATCAGCCAATTGGAAGAATATGTTACACATTTTAATTATTTTTTTTTTTTTTACTTTTTATTAGAACAAGAAAAAAAATTACAACTATTTATTTTGCTTTGCAAATTGGGATAAGAAAATTGAAAAGAGGAGACCATGAGTTGCTGATGTTGTAGTTTTTGATCAATTTCTAAAGGCTTTGTTTAATCTCCTAAATGTTCTGAATTTTAACTGATCTTTTCTTTCTCAATGATTCAATGACTAAATCCTATTTTTAACCTAATCTAACTGACGCCCGGTAGAAGTCCTGGGTCCTTGTGGTTTTCTGGTGCCAGGTAAAGTAGCCTGTTACGTTCTTCTCCTCAGTGCAGCCCCCACCACCCTTGAATTTGGCCCCACCCGGCTTTCCTTAGTCATTTCCCGCCAGACGTCTCTTCCTTTTTGACCCCCGTGTATGGACCTATGTATTGTTCCGACTACTGAAAGAAAAATTCAGTCTCTCAGTTCTAGTCATTGTTCTGACATTGGTAACATGAGTATATAGTAAGTACCACTTATATGTTATAAACCAGTGCTTTTCAACCATTTAACTCCAAAATGTACCTCCTTATGGTAGATGAGCCAGAATCCTGGAAATAATATATACCCTGTAAAAAATAAAATCTAACGCCGCTGGTAAAAAATGTTGCTGAGTTCTTCTCTTTACCTTCATAATATTTTCTCTTATTTTTCTTTGAAAACAAGTAAATGTATACTTAAATTAAGCTAGCATGCCTTATCTAGTATTGGATAGATTTTTCTCATTATTAAGTATTTTTATCTTCTGGATAGCAAATATCTCTTTAAAATGATCAAAAGTATCCGTCTGCTAAATAGATTATTTTTCTTATTTCAAGGATGACTTTACTTATTTTATTTGATAAGGAAAAATATTGAAAAAAAAAACAAAATGTTTTTTTTTTTTCTGACAATGCATTAAAAAATATTTTTTGCATTGCAAAGTGTATTTCTGAATAAGTAAAATGCTATCGATTACATGTTGTACCAACCCACTGCGTTATCAAGAAGATTAAACCATTCAGGCAGTGGATATTAATGTAACCGAGGAAAAAAATCTTTGCACAAATCCATTCTAAAGCTCACACAAATTTATCTACTTGTATATTCCTACTAATAGGCTGTGTAATGGTTTTAAAATATTGTTTGATATAATTATCACGCATAATAAAATGAGATCTTATTTGTGTCATATTTGTGGAAATCTCCCCCACTGATATAGTCCATTTTTAGGCTTCTTCTTTTTCTAAACATGCTTGAGCGAGATAAACTGAAGGAAGTGGGTGGATTCGCCCTACAAAACTGCATTGTAGCTTACACAAATTTTTGCTTGTTCTTTTTCTCTTGGGTTGACCGATTCTTATCTAAAATAAATAAATTATTGGATAAATGTTTGTGCAATCCCACTGTAAGTTGATAACAGTGTGCAATAAGTGTCAGTTTACATTCCTTACCAAATGATCATGATTTTTTTTTATGTTTGCATTAAACAGGTCCGGTAGACACAAGCATCCAGGCCAAATGCGACCCCTGTCTGTCCTACCCGTGCAAGAACGACGGGACGTGCTTCAATGATCCGGTGCACTATTACCGCTGCACCTGCCCGTATGGATTTAAGGTACAAAAACTTGTACATTGCTTGTGAATTTTTGTTAGAATTGTTAATGCTTTTTTATTTTATTTTATAAGGGCCAGAACTGTGAGGAGCCCATCCATGCTTGCATTAGTAATCCCTGCCAGAATGGAGGAACTTGTCATCTAAAAGAAAGCGAAGGGAGTAGTTTCTGGTGAGAATGGTTTATGTATTTTTCTGAATCAAGCAAGAGAATGCAGCTTTTCCTCCACAGGAAAATGGTTGATGCGTGTGGACATTTTACCTCCCTAAAGGGATATAGCTCTTTTAAGCAAGAAAAATAATGTACTCAATTGTAGGGACCCGTTATAGTTAAGACAATTCTAAGTTATTTTCACACTAAACCGCAAACGGGAGCTCTAGGCTCTGTTGTTTGTGTAAATTTCTTGAACCAAAAGAAGGAAGCGGCTTATCACCCTGAGTTGGAGGAGTTGTTTACTGGTAAAAGAGCTACAGAGGATAAATATTTGATTGGATGTAGTTATATTGAGTGAAGCTAATAGTTTGGTAAGCATGTACTTTATGCTAGAGATGAAGTCTTAATATGTTACATTGTTACTAACGAGCATGTCTAAGATATGCACATACATGTAACATTAGAATACTGTGTTCTCCTTTTTCCTTTTTTTTTTAAATTGCCTTTCAAGATGACGTGTGTTTTTGGTGTTGTTTTTTTTTTTTTTATCAAATACATTTCCCCCAAGATGCGACTTGTACTCCTGGTGCGATTCATTCTCGGGAGACAATCATGGTCCCGAAAATACAGATTATAGTTATCAAAATCGAATTCCCTGTCTGCTGAGAATAAAAATACTTGTTTAAAGCCGTCACTATGTTTACATGAAGGGATTAGGTTGACTGTGAAGTCTACTTTTTGGAGCAATCTGAATGAATCATTTATATGCCGAGAGACAAACAAGTAACCCGTATACACAGTGTTAGCGAGTATTCCAATTACAAGGGCAAAGCAAGAGTGACGCTGTTATGCAAATAATATCATTCTCGCGTTTAACTTTTGTCACTAAATAACTTCCCTCATGTCACTCACCAAAATTCATAAGGTACCATGCCTGTTGGTTCGCGCTCCAAAATCATACTCAATTGCTGCGTCCTGTGTGTTCTCATAAGTGGCTAGCCAAAACCTTAGACTTACACTATATATGGATGGATACAACTATTGCATTTTTGCCAAGGGGGCAGACCATGAAACGCCCCAGGCAAATCAACCATGACATATGAGGCGTTTTTCGCGAGTTTGTGTGTATCATTTGTCTCTGTACAAATGCAGCAAAAAAATATCACTGATCCCTCAAGCAGAAGAATTTTGTGATTGCGTACATATGCTCGAGTAATTGGGAAATATTAGGAACACCCCAACCATTTCAATCAGAATACTGGATATAGTCTTTTGGTTGACAGGAATTCAAACACCAGATACTTTTCAAAATCTCTTAGCCCTTTTCAGCAGCCCTAGGTGTATCTAGTACTCTTGGTCTTACATTTACTCTGTTACGTTTGGTTCAGTACGTTTTGGGACATTTTGTACTTCTGGGAGTATTTTTAAATCACTATACATTCTACTTTTACTTCAGTAAATTTGTGGAGAAGAAACTGTACTCTTCACTTCCACTTCATTAGACTACATTGAACCCGATACTTAAATTCTCTTCACATAAAACACACATTTCTCAGACAGCTTTGCTAGTTTTCCCGAGAGAGCCACTATGCTGCCCAAGCCCTGCCCCTTTAAAAGGGGTGTCACATTATAAGCAGGTGACTATTTTAAAGCAAACTGGCAGGTGTGTAATCAGCCATAGAGCCCAAAGGTAAAAAGAAAAAATATCTGCACAGAAATCAATTTTAATCCGTATTAATGTGATTATATTTACTTTATCGTTTAAAAACGTTGCTATTTTATTTTGATAAATGCATTCGACGGTTTATTACACCCTTTTTGTTGCCCAGATAAGGGGCATTATGCACCATTGTTATTTTCAATCCTCAAAATTAATGTGACATCTAAAATTGGATTTCTTGATTGCATTTCTTTGATTTTTTTTTTAACAGCTAAACATCCATAACTGATTAATACAGGGGATCCAACTTAGCCATTTAGCCTAATATAGCTAATATAGATTATAAGGCTTATAAAAAAAAACTTTAATTTTTTGCGGCGCCTGACAATTTTTTTTTTTTTGGGTACAATATTTCTCTTTAAACATTTTGGGTTGCCGACCCCTGAGCAAGCTTGTTCTTTCTGCAGAGTCTGTTAAAAAAGTACTAAGGCTTTAAATGTGCTACTTATCCATCCATTTTTCCATTAATTTATTTCTTTAATTTATACTATCATTATTATAGTGTTTATTAAAAAACTTGAATTTACCCTGATTATTTTAATCTATTTATATAAATTAAATGTAATCTATTGTTGATGTCGATGATTTGATGATATGATGATATGATTGAGTGAATAAAACCATGCCATAGTTACTCAGTACTTGAGTAGTTTTATCACCAACTTCTCTTTTACTTTTACTCAAGTAATTATTTGGATGACTACTTTTTATTTCTACTTGAGTCATATTATTCGACAGTAACAGTACTTTTACTTGAATCACATCTTTGACTATTCTACGCACCTTTTGTTATCGGTTGCAAGGATTCACAGCATGTCCTGTTGCTGGCTGAAATTCATCCTTGCTCCCGCTAGGAAATATGGGAGTGGGCCTCCGATGTCACACACTAATTGCGGCCATGCAGCTATGCAAGGCGCCGACCTGCTTATTGGGGGCATTAGGGATTCAGTGTCTTGACCAAGGACATTTCGACATATAACAAAATCAGACCTGCGATCTCTTGATCCCAAGACGAGCGCTCTACCTCCTGAGCTAATGCCCTTAAATAAAATAAATAAATAGATAAATAAATAAAAACAAAACTTTTTTTTTTTCCTAGAAAAGGTTGTCGGCCACCCGGGCAGAGAAGTTGTGTAAGTTGTACGCCCGACGTAAAAGATGTAACCCGGGCAGACGTAATTTCAGACACTGCTTTAGCCCTTTGAAATGAAGTCACAATAAACACAGCTCATAGACTTTAGGCACTAAATTTTTCTCATTTCCTAATTAAATACCTTTATTTCAAACCTTAACACTACAACAAAAATATTTAATAATTAAAAAAATATCTAATAAATATAAATATAACAATATATTTTTTTCTATTACAACCATTTCAGAACAAAAGCCAAGAGTTAATTCATAAAGCAGCAATGTTACAAAAAACAAACACCGTACAGCAACGTCAATTCCATTCCATTGCACAATATTTTGAAAATCAAGTCAGTAATGCTGTGCTGCCCTCAGTATATGTTCATTATTCTTTAGCAGTACACTAAACTCCTTTGTCATATCACAACTCTGAAAACAAAGACATTTTGGTCTACAGGTTTATTGATTTGAAAAATGTGAAAAACTGAGGTCAGAAAAAAGAGAGTTGTTACAAATATATTCTTTTGTACATATTTTAACATTGCAATCCATCATAAAGAAATTAAATTGCTCCTTAAAACATGTTAGTGCATGTGTGTTCACGTGTTAAATGCCTATTTCGTAATTGTTTTTTTAACAAAACCACTGGTTACCTAGCACTATTTTGTCTTGAAAATATGTCATCCATTTTCTTGAATTATCCATCAATCAACAAGTTTGACAAATAGCTGTTTTACACAAACAAAATGCATGAAAATTCTAATTCCAAAACACCAAACAAAGCATCAACTTTGACCAAATGAACATGAAAAGTGATTAGATTCGGGCAGATGCTTTGTATGGCTAAAGATATGTGCAGATATCTCTGTATTGAAACAGGCAGTTGGACTACAGGGTTTGTGTTTTATCACCATGTGCTCCTACTTCCTTGTTTGCATCTGCCATAACATAACTTCCTAATTCTCTTCAAGGGCCGGTAACTCTTAAGTCTCTTAAAGGGCCAGTACTATCAAACATACAATACACTCACAGAACATCCCAACTTAAAAACAATAAGAGCACCACATTCCCCTCTGGCGAGATTAAAGCCCCACTAACAAGGCCTCTCCAAAGGCAGTCATTGGCTTTTCTTAGGAGACAGAAGCAAGACCGTTTCAGTGACAGGCCGCAGGAACAACTTAGTCGTATCTTTTTAAACTTCAATCTCCCATTTTTGTCTTTTGTCATCTTCTCTTGGGAAGACAAATGCAAATAAAGTGTCAATTGTCTGTCATTGGCACTAGTGCCACAGTGACAATTAAATTCACAGATTTTCTTTCAGGAGCAGTTTCACGTTTTGGTTGCAGTATGTTGTTCTTTAAAGTACCTTTTTTTTTTCATTTGTTTATGCAAATTTTTGGTCTTGCAACAGTTGCAGACCACTTTTCCTTACATATTAAATTTGGCATTATCATTTTCTGATGTAAAAAAAAAAAAAAGTCCGCACTGCACTTCCTGTTTGTTTCTGTCATGTTTAGCTTTTGGTAGAAAGGCGCATAGATATGTCCCTCTCTCATGCCAGGCAGGCAGGATGCAACAGCAAGCCAGCCAGTGGAGAAGTAATAAAAGGGTGTCAGTTACACAGTCAGGTATGAATTTAGAGTGGCCAAAGGCCCTGGGTGAGAGAGCGAAAGACTATGCCATTTACAAAGAAATTAATAGAGGAGAGAATTATTGATGCCAGGACAATAATACTGATCCGTTCCAAGTAGTTGCTTATTATCGATAGTATGGATATTTGGATCGAGCCGCTTACCCGACTCATAGGGCTTTTGTCGAGCCTAGAATGAACTTTGCACTCTCTGCTCTGTAAATAAAATTACAACTCCTAGGCGGAACTATTTTAAAGAAAGACCCTTGTGCGTTTTTGTTATTGCCACCAGGTGCGTGTGCCCCGAAGGTTTCGAGGGGGATTCCTGCGAGTTTAACATCGACGACTGCGAAGACAACGACTGTGAGAATAACTCCACCTGCGTGGACGGAATCAACAACTACACGTGCATGTGCTCCACGGAATACACAGGTGATGAAGCATCCTGTCGCCATGGTGATTGGCTTGCTCGCATCGTTGCTCTCTTCCAGTATTGCACATGTTAATTGCATTTGGGAAATTTCGTAGCACAGCATCAAACATAAATGGTGTAAAAAGGGAAATTACTGGAATTATTGATTGCTGTATACAGGGTTCATACGGGTGCTTGAAACTGCTTGAATTTTATGGTTGTGTTTTCAAAGATTTAAAAGTGCTTGAATTTCGGGTGGAGTGTATGTAATGGTGCCATGTTTCTCAACAAATCTGCTTAAAAATGATGCTTATACTGCTCTGGTGGTTTGGCTTTGCGACTGCATTTCTTTTTCCCTCGTAATTAACGGCAGCTGGCATTAGTTTGTATGGTATTGTCCCATGAAGCGTCATTGCCCTCTACGGGACAGGTGAATGCTACAGCTAATAATGGCATTTTGAAATGTGTATAATTGCAAGGATTACTTATTATATAAGGACATTTATAATGGGCCACGTAAAAAACGAAGGTGGCAATTCCCAATGGTAAATTGTAACTTCCTGCAACTGAAAATTTAAGCTACATACTATTGTCATTTATACCCCTCACCTATACGGGGAGAGATTTGTCTCAAAAAAATGATCTTCGTGATATACTCAAGATCTAAAAATCCTGCATCTTGGGAAATGCACATGCAATATTAAAAATTACATATGTAAATTCCCAGGTATATTCATGGATCTGCAAAATACATGATTTACACCAGAATTTTTCTTTTAATGGTACTGGAAAGTCAAAAGATTTGCATGCGTATTTTTTATATACAGTGGCTTGCGAAACTACTTGGCCCCCTTGAACTTTGTGACCTTTTGCCACATTTCATACTTCAAATATAAAGGTCAACAATAAGTGGGACACAATCATGAAGTGGAACACACTTTATTGGATATTTCAAACTTTTTTTAACAAAAAAAAACCCGAAAAAGTGGGTGTGCAAAATTATTCAGTAACAAACGCATGAATTATAATCTTCGCACCTGACTGAGACAGCATAGGGCGAAGCTGTTCTAGTAATATTCTTAACGTGTTTTGAAAGGACAGATCGGGGTCGAATATGACACCTAAATTTTTGACTGAGTCACTCTGGGTGATATTGCATTTGTCAATGTTCAGAGCTGTTTTTGAGAACAAGTCACGGCATTTAGATGGACCAATAACTAGCATTTCAATCTTTTCAGGCGCAGGAAGTATATTTGTATATATGGGACACAGGCTCTGGCATTATTATCATATCAGAAATTGTATCAAATCATCAAACTTCTAGTGTTGGGAATAACATAACAGCGTTATTTTTTTCAGTAATGAGGCAATGTATTTTTTTCCACAGTGACGACTATGTTACCATTCATGACGTACATAATCAGTGTGTTACATACATTATTGTTTGTTTTTACGTCTTGCATTGTTGCCAAAAAGTTCGATTTTGGTCTCATCTGACCAGAGCACCTTCTTCTACATGTTTAGTGTGTCTCCCAGGTGGCTTGTGCCAAACTTTAAACGACTCTTTTTATGGATATCTTTAATAAATGGCCTTCTTCTTACCACTCTTCCATAAAGGCCAGATGTGTGCAGTGTACGACTAGTTGTTGTCCTATGGACAGATTCTCCCACCTCAGCTGTAGACCTCTGCAGTTCATCCTGAGTGGTCATGGGCCTCTTGGCTGCATCGCTGATCACTGATCAGTGGTCTGATACTCCTTCCATTTCAATATTATTGCTTGCACAGTGCTCCTTGGGATATTTAAAGCTTGGGAAAAATGTTTGTATCCGAATCCAGCTTGAAACTTCTCCACAACAGTATCTCGGACCTGCCTGGTGTTTTCCTCGTTCTTCATGATGCTCTCTGCGCTTTAAACAGACCTCAGAGACTATCACAGTGCAGGTGCATTGATAAAGAGACTTGATTACACACAGGTGGATTCCATTTATCATTGTTAATCATTTAGATCAACATCGAATTATTCAGAGATCCTCACTGAACTTCTGGATAGAGTTTGCTGCACTGAAAATAAAGGGGCTGAATAATTTTGCACACCTTTTTGTTTTTTGTTTGTTAAATTTTTTTTAAATATCCAATAAAGTGTGTTCCGCTTCATGATTGTGTTCCACTTATTGTTGATGCTTCACAAGAAATTACATTTTTATATCTTTATGTTTGAAGTCTGAAATGTGGCAAAAGGTCACAAAGTTCAAGGGGGCCAAATAGTTTCGCAAGCCGCTGTACATACTGTAATCTCTCGCTTATCGTGGTTGACTAAATATTACACACTGTCCCTTTAAAAATCAAATATGTAAATCTCAGATATATTTGTGGCTCTGCAAAATACATGATTCACACTGGATTTCTTCTTCTATCAGTACTTGATAGATTGAAAAATTGGCTAAAAGATAAAACTAAAACAATAAAATGTTACGTTTCTTAGAGGTGGCAGAGCCCTAACAAACACGCAAACTAATTAAAAAAAAAAGTAAAAATGAACTTATTGTCTTTAACTCCACGTTTCTCATTTCTAACACTGTTTTGCTTAAGCGTGTCTGCTTTAGCGTGTCTGCTTAAATGAATTGCTAACCACATTGCTAATGTTGGTGTCGGTTGCTGTTTCTCTCTCTTTCTCTTTCTTTCTGTGTGCTTGTCCTTTTTTGACTTTTTCGGATGTTTTTTTGACTTGTGTGTGTTTGACTTTTTTATTTTGCGTGCCGGCAGCTGCTACCAATGAGGTGGAGAGAGGTTAGTCGCTTCCTCCTCACTCCTCCCTCCCTTTTTGCAAGCGTTCTACTTGCAAATATGAAATTCATCCAGGCATGTAATCCTTGTGCAAAATGCATGTCTTCCATTTGCTGATGATTTCTTTTCCTTTATTGCCTGATATTTTTTGCGTTTTTTTTATCGTGATTGGAACGGCTGGCGTCAGGTGGAATGTTTTGATAATGCAGCGTAAATGATTGGAATGAATGATTCAAGTGTTGAATTTTGGAAGATAATTATTAAGATTAGAATAAAGGGTGGAAAGTAAAAATCAACTATGAAAAAAGAAGTTTGTGTGGAAAATGTTGCTATCTATTGGTGTACTATAGGAAGCAGCAAGTTTATATATTATATTCAAATGTATGTACTTTTTTCTCATTTTTATATATATATATATATATGTCAGACAGGACGAAAGGAAGACTGAGATCACTTGCGCTCGTTTCTTGGTTTTATTGAAAGGAAGGAAATGACAAGGTGGGATTCTTCGATCCGTTGGTTGGCGGATTGACGGAACTTGACAGGCGGGTGAAGGCTTGGCGGGAATGGTCGCGGACAGGCGTAATCGTAGTGTTCGGAAAAGAGTTCAGGAGTCAGACGGGCAGGGCAGATTTACAGAAACGGGTCGGCAACGGAGATCAATCAGAAGAGAACAGGGAGCAGGCAAAGAGTCAGAGGTACGGGCTTACTGAGCTGAAGGCAACAGGTAGCGTGAGTACAATCCAACAAAGTGTTACCGGAAGCTGGGGATTTAAATATACAGGGTGCGCCAATCAGCAGTCCTGGCTGTTGGCGCCAAATCCTGAACACAGGTGTTCCCGATCCGGGTGAGTGTGACAATATATATATATATATATGTATGTATATATATATATATATATATATATATATATATATATATATATATATATATACACATACAGATTATCAATTTTTATTTTATTAATTTTTTTTTTTTTTCGTAGTGTCCGGAGGAAACCCACACAAGCACGGGGGGAACATGCAAACTCCACACAAGAAGGTTTGATCCCATGACCTCAGACCTGTGCTGCACATGCGCTAACCACTGCTATGCCATGCTGCCCGTATAAGATTTTACTTACTTTTATTTTTTATATTTTTTATAGATTTTTCCAAACAAATTTGAGATATTTTCCTTTTTTTTAAATATATTTTTTATACTGAAATTTTCTTGTCAAATAAAATAATATATACTGAAAATAACCAAATGCTTTTTGTACTTCAAGTACTATATTTTTATATTCTTAACAGATTTCAATATAAACTTATTCAAAAATTGCTGCAGGGCCAACCAATTTAAAAAAATGATAAACCTTTCTTTTCTTTTTTTAATTAATTATTATTATTGGGGCAGCACGGCGAAGCAGTGGTTGGCGCGTGTGCGGCACAGTTCTGAGGTCATGAGATCGAACCTTCCTGTGTGGAGTTTGCATGTTCTTCCCGTGCTTGCATGGGGTTCCTCCGGGCACCACGGTTTCCTCCCACATTCCAAAAACATGCATGTCAGGTTAATTGGCCGGTCCAAATTGTCCCTAAGTGTGACTGAGCGAGTGAGTTGTCTGTCTCTGTGTGCCCTACGACTGGCTGGCAACCAGTTCGGGATGTCTTGGGATCAAGGGATCCCAGTTCGAATCCCGGCTCGTCCGTGTTACATGTCGAAGTGTCCTTGGGTAAGACACTGAACCCCTAATACCCCCAATAAGCAGGTTAGCGTCTTACATGGCTGCAATACAAGGCCGCTATTCGGAAATGTGGAGCACATTGTAAAGCGTTTTGGGAAGTCATTGACTTGAAAAGCGCTATATAAATGCAGATCATTTCATTTCATGTCCCCTGCCCAGTGCCCGAAGATAGCTGGGATGGGCTCCAGCACTCCTGCGACCCTACTGAGGAAAAACGGTGCAGATAATGGATGGATGGATTATTTTGAAAAATAAAATACAAGTAATTAGTTAACTACACCAGTGTTTTCCAAGCTTTTTTGAGCCAGGGTACACATTTTTACGTCAAGAACACATGAGGCAAACTGTCCCTCAAATAATTTCAGAATTAATTTCTGGCACCTGTTTCGTGTTATTTTTTTAAAGCTTGAATATACTGTACTACTGTAGATCATTAGTGTATAAAAAGAAAATATACTGATATGCATTGATTTTACAGTCTCTCTGCCGATCACTGAAAGAAAGCAAAGATTTGAAAGAATGGCATGTTTTTTTTAGAAAATTAAATAGTGACATTTTCTGGTTTAAAAACACTGCATGACTTTGATTTAACCTTTTTGGTTAATTGTGTATAAATGAACTTAAATATTTGAATTGTTTTAAATAAATGGAGCCTTTTTTTAAAAAATGACGCAATTTTGTTTAAATTGTATAGTAAAGCCCATATTTCTGGGGTTGTATTCAACAAATTGACACTTTTTTTTAATTGTTATAACTGTTTATGGCTGAGAGTTATAAGGTCTTGAAGATAATTTTTTTGGAGTGGTGATTTTTTCTAATAATTATTTTCACCTTTCCACCCTAAGAAGCTCTGTGTATCTGATCTGAGAACATTTCTTAAATATGAACTTTTTTTAAAAAATTGACTGTGTTTATAGACTCAGTTTATCAACAGAAGAAAGCAAACATACTAATCAATGGCATGCTTTTTTTTTTAAAGATAAAATTGGGTAATTTCCCTCTGGCACACTAGACAAACTCTCACGACACAATAGTCTGGTTTAAAAAGATTGAATTACAGCGTACCATATTTTCCAGAACACTATTCACACACTATGGTTGTGAAGTGGGAACTATAGATCGTAAGTCTACAGTGTTCTCTAGTGGCTCTTTGTAGAGTTATCTGTATTCGGAACTGCTGGCCTATAATTAAAAAGTGTGATTTATAGTCTGGAAAATACTAATTAGAAAAAACAATAACACATGTTTAATATATCTGTAAATGAAAACGGCCTCCTCATCAAAACGCTGCCTTATGAACAGTTTTTAGTACTTAACGGACATCAATTAAGTAGAACACATCACCGCACATATCACAGAAGAATCCCCAAATGATTTCGTAATTATGCCCATTGCGGATGCCATGCTGTCGTGAGCACGCTTTTTATTCCCTCGCCATTCTTTTTTCATCAATTCAAGTTGAAGAAGCACAACGTAGCAAGGAATATTATCAGAGACGTGACATTCCTACAGATGAGATTGTTTGTCAGGCCTTTGCCTTAGCCCTGCTCACCAGGGACTCATCCGTCAAACAACACACAGTACTGGTGCATGTAAAGCGAAAATTTTGTCTGTGTGTTTGTTCCCAGGAGAGCTATGTGAAGAGAAACTGGATTTCTGTGCTCCTGAATTGAACCCATGTCAGGACAATTCCAAATGCATTCTTACCCCTCAGGGTTACAAGTGAGTAGACAAGATGTAGAAACACACACAAACACACACACTGGTTTGCAATAGTCAGGTTCCTTTAAATGTTGACAAAAATATGGATTAGATTTGGAAAAGCATTTATTTGCAGAAAAAGAATAGGTATTGTGGCATTATCCAACCTTTTTTAAGCTGAGAGCTACTTTTTTGCTACTTATTAGCATTTCTAAAATAGCAACTTAGTTATATGTCAAATAGCTAAAAAGCAGCTTGATAGTTAACTAGAAAAGTAAATAGGAAAAGTTGAAAAGGGAGCGAAATAGCTAGATAATAGAGTAAAAATCCAACTAAATTGCACATGGGGGAGGGGTGGAGGATAATTAGCTGGCTTGAAAGGCGGCCAAAATTTAGCTTGATAACTGGCAAAAAAAAGCGTAAGCTAGATAAGCATTCAAAAAAGATGTAAAAAGATAGATAGATAGCTTGCTAAATAGATTAAAGGGTAAGGAGATAGCTAGCTACAAAGCTAAAAAGGTAGCCAGATAGGTAACTAAGAAAAGCTGCATGTTTTTTGCTGATTCTCTTTATGAAACCCATAAATTGGAATTTAGTTTGATGTATTTCCTGTAAAATAAATCAATAAAAAGATGAATAAATTATTGTATTTAACACATGAGCAAATTCTCATTCTATTTTCTTAATTAATTGCTTAAAAATAATTATCAATACTTGATTAGATTTTTTTGTCCATGAAGCCCATGAACAGAAATGTATTTGAATTTATTAACAATCAATCATTTTATCATTATGTTATTACCAGGTTATTTATCAAAAATAAGGTTAAATAGACTCAGTCAACCATGAAAACATTTACTAGAAAATCACAATGACTCAGCACTGGTGAGCTATTTTCAGAACAGGTCTGTGGGCACCTCAACTGTCATCAGGGGGCACGCTCCTTTTCGGAAACGTGGCTCACGTCTAGCATCCCGGACGCTAACGTCGAGCGACCCGGCTTCTGCGCTGTTAGGGGAGACAGAGACACAAAAGCCTGCAGGAAGCAGAGAGGAGGCGGACTAGCGAGGTTGTGTAACCCTGGGCATGTAGACACAAAGATTTCCATTTGCTGCTGGGACGTCGAACTTTTGGCCGTAGGTTTGCGTCCCTATTACTTGCCCAGAGAGTTTGGACACGCCATTGCTGTTATTGTTTACATCTCACCGTGCGCAGATGCGGAGGTAACTTGACTCCGCTGTTGCTAAACTACAAACACAGCACCCCGAGGCCATCCTGTTAATCTCTGGGGACTTCAATCACGTGAATCTGGATACAACACTGCATGCTTTCTTCCAGTATCTGGACTGCAAAACCAGGGGAAATAGGACTATTGACCTGCTGTATGCAAAGATTAAGGACACATACAGTGCTACTCCACTGCCTGCACTGGGGAGAGGAGACTAACACCTCATTCTGCTTCAACCTCATTACAAACCAAAATTGAGGAGGCTACCAACAACCACACTCTCATTCAGGAAATGGTCTACTGAGGCAGAGCAGGCTATGAGAGACTGCTTTGGATGTACGGCCTGGGATGTCCTGCTAGGGTTCAGCAGTGGGGACATTGAGGAGGTGGCAAACTGCACTACCGACTACATCAACTTCTGTATGGACAATGTTGTTCCTGTAGGAACTGTACGGTGCCATGCCAACAACAAGCCCTGAATCACGAGCGACATCAAGTGCCTTCTGAACCAAAAGAAGAGGGCCTTTTAAGATGGCAATCAGCAGGAGCTAAAACGAGTACAGAGGGAGCTCAGAGTCCAGCTCCAGGAAGCGAAGGAGCAGTACAGGAGGAAGTTGGAGAAAAAGCTGCAGAACAACAGAATAAAGGAGGTCTGGGAAGGGATGAAGACCATCACCTGCTGCAGCACCAGGCGGGGTGTGGCCATGGAAGTAGATGTGGGGAGGGTCAACCAGTTAAACAACTTTTTTAAAAGGTTTGACCACCCCCCCTCCTTCTCACCACCAGAGTACTGTCCCTCCCCCTCTGGACACCAGGATGTAGGAGGACATCCCCCCACTCAAGATCACTGCAGCCCAGGTGTGTGGAGAGCTGAGGAGGCTGCGAACCAGCAAGGCAGCTGGTCCAGATGGAGTATCCCCTCGACTGCTGAAGACCTGTGCGTTGGAGCTGGGAGACCCTCTACAGCGCATCTTCAACAGGAGCCTGGAACAGGGGAGGGTCCCCCAGCTGTGGAAAACATCCTGCATCATCCCAGTCCCAAAGAAATCAAGACCTGAGGAACTCAACAACTTCAGGCCGGTCGCCCTGACATCACATGTGATGAAAACCATGGAGCGGTTGCTGCTACACCACCTGAGGCCACAGGTCCGCCACGCCATCGACCCTCTGCAATTTGCCTACCAGGAGAAGGTGGGAGTGGAGGATGCTATAGTCTGTATGCTACACCAATCCCTCTCTCACCTGGACAGGTGCAAAGGTGCTGTGAGAATTAGATTTTTGGACTTCTCCAGTGCCTTCAACACCATACAGCCTCTGCTACTTAGTGGTAAACTGACAGAGATGGGATTAAGCTCACACCTTGTAGCATGGATTACGGACTACCTGACGGGCAGACCCCAGTATGTGAAACAGGGGGGCTGTGGTCAGCAGCACGGGTTCGCCGCATGGGACCGTGCTCTCTCCGTTCCTATTCAACCTGTATATGTTGGACTTCCAATACAACTCTGAGTCCTGCCACGTGTAGAAGTTTGCTGATGACACTGCTATCGTGGGATGTATCAGAAGTGGGCAGGAGGAGGAGTACAGGAAATTGATTCAGGACTTTGTCCAATGGAGCGACGCTAACCACCTGCACCTGAACTCCACCAATACAAGGGAGATGGTGGTGGACTTCAGGAGAACTCGAACTCACCCAGTTCCTGTAACTATCAAAGGAGAATGTGTAGAAATTGTCCAGACCTACAAAAACCTGGGTGTGCAGCTGGACAATAAACTGGACTGGACTGCCAACACAGAAGCTCTATGCAGGAAAGGACAAAGCCGACTGTACTTCCTCAGAAGGCTGGCGTCCTTCAACATCTGCAAAAAGCTCCTGCAAATGTTCTATGAGACTGTTGTGGCAAGCGCCCTCCTCTTTGCGGCAGCGTCTTGGGGAGGCAGCGCTAAGAAGAAGGATGCCTCTCGTCTTAATAAACTGGTGAGGAAAGCGGGCTCTGTTGTGGGCACAGAGCTGGACAGCCTGACAACTGTAGCTGAGAGACGGGCTCTGAAAAAGCTGCGTTCAATCATGGATAATTCATCACACCAGCTTTACAGCATCATCTCCAAACGGAAAAGCAGCTTCAGTGACTGACTGCTGTCACTGTCTTGTTCCACGGACAGAATGAGGAGATCATTTCTTCCTCATGCCATGAGGCTCTTTAACTCCACCCGGGGGAGTAAAAGCCCACATTAAACCCCACCCCCACAATTGCATATTACCCTATTTTTATTAAAGTGTGTATTCTATTTGGCACTATTTAAATACTCTATAGCAACACGTTATATTGGGTATTTCTGTATTCTATTTCTTTTATTTTATTATTATTTTATTTTCAACACAAGGATACTGCTGGAAGTGTGAATTTCCTTTCGGGGATGAATAAAGTATCTATCTATCTATTAAAGACACGGACGGCTTCACTAGAAACCTTTGTTTCAACTGTATCTAAATGGCTTTTGCAGGTGTTTCGATAAGAGTATGGTAGACTCAAGGGCACTTGAAAACATTACTGGGAAAAAAACAACAGAAAATAAATCCTTCATTCAAATATGTGGTTAGGCATAAGTTGCATTTACAACTAAATGAATAGTATGATCATCAAAGCAATGATCTGATGATGATTAAATAATAAAACCAATACAACTGGAAAACTTGTAACAGAGACAACATACTCAGTGACACATTTTCATAATATAACAGTCTCCAATAGTGTACGAAAACAGAACAACAAAGTAACTCCAACGGAACAAAAACATGAAGAGACAAAACATCAACCTGCTCCCAGTAAACAAAATCATTTTAGTAATTCTGTTCCGAATATGTGGGAACCAACCCGAACTACTGTGTGTGTGTGTGTGTGTGTGTGTGTGTGTGTGTGTGTGTGTGTGTGTGTGTGTGTGTGTGGGTGGGTGGGTGTGGGTGTGTGTGTGTGTGTGTGTGTGTGTGTGTGTGTGTGTGTGTGTGTGTGTGTGTGTGTGTGTGTGTGTGTGTGTGTGTGTGTGTGTGTGCGTGTACCCATTGTTGAAGCACAACGGCAGAATTCATGTCAGGTAATAGTAGCCCACTGACATTGTGGCCCACTGACATCGTAGATCATAGATAGGAACAACTTAAAATAGCACAAAGTACGTGCTAGCAGTAAGATAGCGACTTTATTTTAGTCATCAAAATCAACAACAACAAAAAATGTTCTTTTGATCTTCGCTGGATTTCTTCCTTTGAAGGTACTGGAAAATTGTCCTTGAAAGTGCTCGAAAAGTGCTTCAATTTGGCCATGAAAAAGGTGAAATAACCCAGAAAGACAACATGGGATTTTTGGGGGGAACGCTACCTCCAGCTGAACAAAAACAGGAATGGAGACAAAACAGAATATGTTGGAACTAACCCTAACCAAACAAAAACTGAAAGTAGGACATATAACTACAATGTTGATAGAATATTTTTGGTGGCGAGTCAAGAGAGCAAGACCATCATGTTTCAAATATATTAAAGAAACAAAATTTCACTGAAAGCATCAAAAAACAGAATATGACAGTACAAAAAAATACAGAACATGAAAGGTTATCATTACAATCTGAGTGTGTATGTGTGCATGACAGGTGTGAGTGCACTCCGGGTTACACGGGCGAGCACTGTGAACTGGACTATAACGACTGCGAGGAAAACAAATGTCAGAACGGTGCTCAGTGCATCGACGCCCTCAACGGATACACTTGCGTCTGTCCGCAGGGATACAGGTCAGCATTTATCTCTTGTAAACATTTAACCTTTATGTTTGAACTTTGCAAGTTTTGCAAAACATTTTTGGGCAGTTCATGTTTTCAAAAAGCAAGAACAGAGGACCCTCTAGTGTGGATTGTATGCCACGAAGAAAAATGTTAAAAGAAAAATAATCATTATCAAATTTCTTGAACTTTCGTCTTCCACAGTTGCTTAATTATAGGCCAACAGTTGATTTAGCTCGTTTTCAATAATATTTATCTTACTTTACCAAATGAATATACTTCAAAATAATATAATTTGTACTAAATAATAAAATAAAAAAATAATACAAGCAAAATACAAGAAGGCATCCAATTATCTGCTGTAGCAGATAGCTGATCATTCTGCCAATTCAAACATTAATATTCTTATTACAATTAAAATAATTTTTCGAGTAAATGTCACCTCATTTTGCTGATTTTATATATATATATATATACTGGACTGTCTCAGAAAATTAGAATATTGTGATAAAGTTCTTTATTTTCTGTAACGCAATTAAAAAAACAAAAATGTCATACATTCTGGATTCATTACACATCAACTGAACTATTTCAGGCCTTTTATTTTTTGAATATTGCTGAATTTGGCTTACAGCTGAAAAAAACTCAAAAATCCTATCTCAAAATATTGGAATATCATGAAAAAGTATACAAGTAGGCTATTCAACTAATCACCTGAATCATCTAATTAGCTCGAAACACCTTGCGAGGGTTTCCTGAGCCTTAAAAACACTCAGCTTGGTTCAGTAAACTAAATCACAAGTATGGGGAAGACTGCTGATCTGACTGCTGTCCAGAGGACCATCATTGATACCCTCCATCAGGAGGGTAAGACACAAAAAGAAATTTCTCAAAGAGCAGGCTGTTCACAGAGTGCAGTTTCAAAGCATATCCACAAAAAGTCTGTTGGAAGGGAAAAATGTGACCGGAAACGCTGCACAACCAAGAGAGATGACCGCAGCCTTAACAAAATTGTGAAGAAGAGCCGCTTCCAGAATTTGGGGGAGCTTCAAAGACAGTGGGCTGAAGCTGGAGTCCAGGTATCAAAAGCCACAGTTCACAGACGTGTCCGGGAAATGGGCTACAATAGCCGTATTCCCATGGTCAAGCCACTTCTGAACTCAAGACAACGGAAGAAGCGTCTGACTTGGGCTATGGAGAAGAAGCACTGGACAGTTGCAGAGTGGTCCAAAGTCCTCTTTTCAGACGAAAGCAAGTTTTGCATTTCACTTGGAAGTCAAGGCGCCAGAGTCTGGAGAAAGGCTGGAGAGGAGCAAAATCCAAGTTGCTTGAAATCCAATGGGAAGTTCCCACAGTCAGCAATGGTTTGGGGAGCCATGTCAGCTGCTGGTGTTGGTCCACTGTGTTTCATCAAGTCCAGAGTAAATGCAACTGTGTACCAAGAGATTTTAGAGCACTACATGCTTCCATCTGCTGAAAAGCTCTATGGAGATGAGGATTTCATTTTCCAGCATGATCTGGCACCTGCCCACAGTGCCAAAACCACCAGTAACTGGTGCACTGACCATGGCATCACTGCCCTTGATTGGCCTGCTAATTCCCCTGATCTGAACCCCATCGAGAATTTGTGGGGTATAGTTAAGAAGAAGATGAAAGACACCAGACCTACAAATGCAAATGAGCTGAAGGCCGCTATCGAAGCATCGTGGGCATCAATAACACCTCAGCAATGCCACAGGCTAATTTGCCTCCATGCCACGCCGGATTGATGCAGTAATCCGTGCAAAATGATTCCCAACCAAGTACTGAGTGCATCAATGGACATCATCAATTTTTTTACTTGGTCTGAGGAAGTATTCTAATATTTTGAGATAGGATTTTTGAGTTTTTTTCAGCTGTAAGCCAAAATCAGCAATACAGGGAGTGCAGAATTATTAGGCAAATGAGTATTTTGACCACACTATCCTCTTTATGCATGTTGTCTTACTCCAAGCTGTATAGGCTCGAAAGCCTACTACCAATTAAGCATATCAGGTGATGTGCATCTCTGTAATGAGAAGGGGTGTGGTCTAATGACATCAACACCCTATATCAGGTGTGCATAATTATTAGGCAACTTCCTTTCCTTTGGCAAAATGGGTCATAAGAGGGACTTGACAGGCTCTGAAAAGTCAAAAATAGTGAGATATCTTGCAGAGGGATGCAGCACTCTTAAAATTGCCAAGCTTCTGAAGCGTGATCATCGAACAATCAAGCGTTACATTCAAAATAGTCAACAGGGTCGCAAGAAGCGTGTAGAAAAACCAAGGCGCAAAATAACTGCCCGTGAACTGAGAAAAGTCAAGCGTACAACTGCCAAGATGCCACTTGCCACCAGTTTTGTCATATTTCAGAGCTGCAACATCACTGGAGTGCCCAAAAGCACAAGGTGTGCAATACTCAGAGACATGGCCAAGGTAAGAAAGGCTGAAAAACGACCACCACTGAACAAGACACACAAGCTGAAACGTCAAGACTGGGCCAAGAAAAATCTCAAGACGGATTTTTCTAAGGTTTTATGGACTGATGAAATGAGAGTGAGTCTTGATGGGCCAGATGGATGGGCCCGTGGCTGGATTGGTAAAGGGCAGAGAGCTCCAGTCCGCCTCAGACGCCAGCAAGGTGGAGGTGGGGTACTGGTATGGGCTGGTATCATCAAAGATGAGCTTGTGGGGCCTTTTCGGGTTGAGGATGGACTCAAGCTCAACTCCCAGTCCTACTGCCAGTTCCTGGAAGACACCTTCTTCAAGCAGTGGTACAGGAAGAAGTCCGCATCCTTCAAGAAAAACATGATTTTCATGCAGGACAACGCTCAATCACACGCATCCAAGTACTCCACAGCGTGGCTGGCAAGAAAGGGTCTAAAAGAAGAAAAACTAATGACATGGCCTCCTTGTTCACCTGATCTGAACCCCATAGAGAACCTGTGGTCCCTCATCAAATGTGAGATTTACAAGGAGGGAAAACAGTACACCTCTCTGAACAGTGTCTGGGAGGCTGTGGTTGCTGCTGCACGCAATGTTGATCGTGAACAGATCAAAGCACTGACAGAATCCATGGATGGCAGGCTTTTGAGTGTCCTTGCAAAGAAAGGTGGCTATATTGGTCACTGATTTGTTTTTGTTTTGTTTTTGAATGTCAGAAATGTATATTTGTGAATGTTGAGCTGTTATATTGGTTTCCCTGATGAAAATAAATAATTGAAATGGGTATACATGTTTTTATTAAGTTGCCTAATAATTATGCACAGTAATAGTCACCTGCACACACAGATATCCTCCTAAAATAGCTAAAACTAAAAAAGCCCCACTCCAACTTCCAAAATATTCAGCTTTGATATTAATGAGACTTTTGGGTTCATTAAGAACATGGTTGTTGTTCAATAATAAAATGAATCCTCAAAAATACAACTTGCCTAATAATTCTGCACTCCCTGTATTCAAATAATAAAAGGCTTGAAATAGTTCAGTTGATGTGTAATGAATCCAGAATGTATGACATTTTTGTTTTTTTATTTGCATTACAGAAAATAAAGAACTTTATCACAATATTCTAATTTTCTGAGACAGTCCAGTATATATATATATATATATATATATATATATATATATATATATATATATATATATATATATATATATATATATATATATATGGGCAGCACGGCGGCGCAGTGGTTAGCGCTTGTGCGGCACAGTTCATGGCTCCAGCCCCCCGCGACCCTACTGAGGATAAGCGGTACGGCTAATGAGATGAGATGAGATATATAGATATAGATACATATAGATATATAGATATAGATATATAGATGTCTATATATAGATATATATAGATATATAGATGGATAGATACCGTATTTTCCGCACTATAAGGCGCACCTAAAAGCCTTTTTTTTTTTTTTTTCAAAAGCTGACCATGCGCCTTATAATACAGTGCGCCTTATTTATGGATCAATATTAAGTCGCAGAGTCTTGCAACTAATGCAGCAGCCGCCGACTAGATTTTCCCCCAACGCCAAGTAGTCCGCGGTGTATGCTGGGATTTATTTACCGGCGTTTCATTGGCTAACCAATGTGTCAATCATCATTTGAATCGATCACTATTGGCTAAAGTTATTCGGAGGTAAAGGGGCGGATCCTTTTTATCATTTACAGGCTGGCATAGGCTAAAGGGACAAAACAGAGCCTGCAATTGGCCGAAAAAGATGACTGTGAATATCATGTTGGGTAGAACTACGCCATAGAGATGACAGTATTTTACTATTCTGTACTGTATTTGTAAATATTTTACTCTCCTGGATTTACTACACTCACGGATATAAGAGGACCATGGTTGCACATTATTATTGAACACAACGACTTCGGTGAGCTACTCCGGCTATATATTTTCCCTGTATCTTGTTTCAGACTGAACTTGATGTTTCTGTGATAAGCGGTGCAGATAATGGATGGAATGGAGTGTCTATTTTTAAATTAAACTCAATTCCAAATGTTTATTGTCATATGCACAGTAAAGTTGAGAGCGAAAAAGAAAATAGAAACTAAGGAATGGTTGGCATTTCTTGAATCCCAAGACTTTAACCTTCCGAATGATATTAGGAACGATGCATTTGAGTGACATCGTACGGACACCGCATCCGCACGTGTCTACGACACGTTTTGCTTCTTTGCAAGCTTTGGGAATGTTAAGGGGGTAATAAGTTTGACTGAACTATCTGACTGTTTTGTCGACGTTCCCATTGTAGCGCCTTATAATCCGGTGCGTCTTATGTATGTCAAATATAGGAACAAAAACTATTTTTTCGGGGTGCGCCCTATAACCCGGTGCGCCTTATAGTGCGGAAAATACGGTATATAGATAGATAGATAGATAGATAGATATATAGATATTCAGATTCAGATATACTTTATTGTCATTCTTGTACACGTGTATACAGAACGAAATGTCGATACATCTGACCCGCACAGTTTCCTTGAATGTACAGATATAAATAAATGTTGTATTGAGTTGGAGTATAGAAGTACTAATAATATACTAAAAAATTATAGCTATGTATAGTATTATACAGTAGTGCAAAGAGTGCAAGAGGAGCAGCTAACCAGAAATGCAAAATGGGCAGTCAGGTAAACAAGTCACTATACAATAACAATAACACTGGAGTACGATAGTCCAGAGGAGAACAGATGTGCAAAGGAGTGGCTAGGTATATAGATATTTATGTAAATATATAAATATAATAAATGTTATGACTTGACTACTTTAGTAATAAATAATAGTTACTTGAAAATTAGCTAAATATTCTGCCAGTTACACAGAATTTTTATAAGTTTTATAATATTGTGTTATGTTCTATTTTTTATATTATTTTACTGCAATAAGAAGTAAAAATACTGATAATGAAATTAAAGACATATTACTTGAAATAAGCAAATCGATCAAACCGATGAGCTGACATTACTTAATGTTCACTTTATTTTTCTTCAAATTATGTATTTTGTTAAAATAAAAAACTGAGAAATATTGTTAAAAAAAGAAAAATGTTACTTTAAATGAGAATCATAATGTAGTATTTTTACTTTAAATTTTAAATATGTTTTAATATTTTATATTTTTTTACTACGATTAAAAACTAAAATCAACAATAGTAAAATAAGCAAATTATTATTTAAAATGAGTACAGTAACACCTGATTTTATTGGATTTTTGTAAAACAATTTTTATAATTTTTTTTTTTTTGGGGGGGGGGAATATTATTTCACTACAATGACATCTGACTGCTGTGATTTTGCAGTGGTTTATTGTGCGATCTTTCCCCGCCAATGGTGCTCCCCCGCACAAGCCCCTGCGACAACCATGAGTGCCTGAACGGGGCCCAGTGCATGGTAGTGGGGTCCGACCCCCGATGCCAATGTCTCCGAGGCTACCAGGGACAGCACTGTGAAACGCTGGTCAGCGTCAACTTCGTAGACCAAAAATCTTACCTGCAACTTCCATCAAATCTCGTGTCTTCACGCACCAACATCAGCCTGCAGGTAGGGACCAATTTTTCATATATTTATATATACCAGAAGTGGGCAACTATTTACAGTCGGGGGGCGCATTGGCTTAAAAAAATTTGCGTTGGACTTCAAAGCTTTCTTTTTTCTAGAGGGGGCAGAGAGGGATGATGTTTTGTGCATGTCCGCGATCGCCATGGTGACCAAAATCATGTGATCACTACACTGGAAAGATCGGGCGCTGACATTTTCTTTCAAAGTTCATGCACAAGTTCAGTATTCTTGCAAGAAAATGTTATTTTGCAAGCAAAGTGCCCTTGTGTTTATGGAAGGTATTACTTGGATCACGGGTCTCCAACGTGGTGCGCGCTAGCACCAGGGTGCCCCCTGAGGATACCTTGGATGCCCGTGGACCTGTTCTCATAATAGCTCACAGTGCATGGTCATTGTGATTCTCTACTAAAATGATTTGTTTAGGGTTGACTGTGTCTATTTAACCCTACTTTCAAAAATGAACCTGGCAGTACCATAGTAACAACATAGTAGTTACATGATAATTTTAGAAATGCATATCAAACTGTGTGCCTTTTGCACTTATTAGTCACAAAAAGTACGTCCTGTATACAGTGCATCCGGAAAGTATTCACAGCGCTTCACTTTTTCCACATTTTGTTATGTTACAGCCTCATTCCAAATTGTATTAATTTAATCTCTTATCTCAAAAATCTACAAAAAATACTCCATTATGACAATGTGAAAAAGTTTTTTTTTTTTTTTTTTTTTTTTTTTTTTTTATTTATTAAAAATAGAAAACCAAGAAATCACAATTACATAAGTATTCACAGCCTTTGCCATGAAGCTCAAAATTGAGCTCAGGTGCATCTTTTTTCCACTGATCATCCTTGAGATCTTTCTACAGCTTAATTGGAGTCCACCTGCAGTAAATTCAGTTGATTGGACATGATTTGGAAAGGCACACACCTGTCTATATTAGGTCCCACAGTTGAGTGTGCATGTCAGAGCACAAACACCAAGCATGAAGTCAAAAGAACTGTCTGTAGACCTGCGAGACAGGATTGTCTTGAGGCACAAATCTGGGGAAGGATACAGAAAAATTTCTGCTGCTTTGAAGGTCCCAATGAGCACAGTGGCCTCCATTATTCTTAAATGGAAGACATTTGGAACCACCAGGACTCTTCCTAGAGCTGGCCGGCCTTCTAAACTGAGCGATCGGGGAAGAAGGGCCTTAGTCAGGGAGGTGACCAAGAACCCGATGGTCACTCTGTCAGAGCTCCAGCGTTCCTCTGTGGAGAGAGGAGAGCCTTCCAAAAGGACAACCATCTCTGCAGCAATCCACCAATCAGGCCTGTATGGTAGAGAATCCAGACGAAAGCCACTCCTTTGTAAAAGGAACGTGGAAGCCCGTCTGGAATTTGCCAAAAAGCACCTGAATGACTCTCAGACCTTGAGAAACAAAATTCTCTGGTCTGATGAGACAAAGATTGAACTCTTTGGTGTGAATGCCAGGCGCCATGTTTGGAGGAAACCAGGCAGCGCTCATCACCAGGCCAATACCATCCCTACAGTGAAGCATGCTGGTGGCAGCATCATGCTGTGGGGATGTTTTTCAGCAGCAGGAACTGGCAGACAAGTCAGGATAGAAGGAAAAATGAATGCAGCAATATAAAGAGATATCCTGGATGAAAACCTGCTCCAGAGCGCTCTTGACCTCAGGCTGGGGCGAAGGTTCATTTTTCAGCAGGACAACGACCCAAAGCTCACAGCCAAGATCTCAAAAGATTGGCTTCAGAACCACTCCGAGAATGTCCTGGGGTGGCTCAGCCAGAGTCCAGACTTGAATCCGATCGAACATCTCTGGAGAGATCTGAAAATGGCTGTGCACAAACGCTCCCATCCAATTTGATTGAGCTTGAGACGTATTGCAAAGATAGAAAGATAGGTGTGCTAAACTTGTGGGATCATATTCAAAAAGACTTGAGGCTATATTTGCTGCCCAAGGTGGATCAACAAACTGTACACTGTATATGTATATACTCCATATATATATATATATATATATATATATATATATATATATATATATATATATATATATATATATATATATATATATATATATATATATATATATATATATATATGTGTGTGTGTGTGTATATATGTGTATATATATATATGTGTGTATATATATATATATATATATATATATATATATATATATATATATATATATATATATATATAAAGTCAAACTACAAGGTCGCAACACTGATCACCAACCACTGCAAACCTTTTACAAAGAGTGAATTTATTAAAGACTGTCTCATAAAAATGGTCAACGAAATTCGATCTGCACACATTTTCAGTTTACTAAATCTGGCCCCTTTTCTGAAAGGTTTGGACACTCCTGCCTTGAGCATTAGGGTCATAGGGGCACCACTTCCTGTGGTGTGTCTTTGGCAAGTACAGGCTGGTGGCGCCCATCCCTCTCCAGGCCGTTTTTTGGGAATGGGTTTGCTACCCCACATGAAATGTATGTATATATATGTATGTGTATGTATATATATATATATATATATATATATATGTAATCGCAGTGTATCTGTCCCACCAAAGATCCACATTCACGCTGGACTGGATGATGAGGTTTTTATTACAGTTTCTGCAAATGAAATGAGTCACAACATAAGCTCCTCTGCTGGCTTTGATCTCTCTGATCTTGTTGGCAGTCCTCTCTGTAGACTGCCCAAAGTACATCAAAGAGCTTTATTTTCAATTTACATGAAATACATTTTAGAATATCACAATACATTTTTACATCCATTTGAACAAGATACTTTTAACAAGAGATCGTAAAGTGTTTTTTTTTAACGTTTACAATGAATTTAACATATTTTTCTTTAGTCTGAATTTTAACCAACATCATCCTTTTTATATATATGAGAAAATAGAAAGAAGAACAATAATGAGGATAAAAACAGATACAATTTACCTGCAAATAAAATGAGTCACAACATTAGCTTCTCTGCTGGCTTTGATCTCTTTGATCTCTACAAGGGGAATTACCATTTCAGTACAACAGAAACAGAACGAAAATAAATCCAACTAGCTTGACAACATCAATCACATTACTGTGCATGTTGAGAGATTTGTCAGCTGTGGTTATAATGTTTAAAATTAACTTTTTTTGTGGAGCACCAAAAGATGTGTCTTACCGTTGGCAGCTCTCTCTGTAGACTGCCAACAAACCCCGCCTACCGGTCACATGTCAGAAGCCAAAACCAAACCCTACCCAATACCAGCAGGTGGCACTATTGGACTCATCATTGCAGGACACTTACCAAAAACTATACAAATATTTCAGCAGGAATTTCAATAAAACAAAAGTTATTATTTCAACCGTTACATAAAAGTGCAAAATACTGATGAAAAAAAAAGGACACAAAAACTGGTACAGTATTACAAGGAACAAACTGAAGTGCATGTCAGTTCTAAATCTCTCCCAAAAAGGAGTGTGAAAAGAAAGGAGGCGATCAAACTCCTAACTAAGCACAGATTTAAAGATGCCTGTTACATCTCTGAAATATAAAACATTGTTCCTGTAGTTTCAAGTACTCACATAGGCACAATTCTTGTTTCTTGCTCTATCTTTGTTACTCAAACTGAAAGTGCATCTCTAAAGAACTTAAACAAGGAACTAGCAGATATTGCGGACACAGAATTGTCACCTACCAACTGGTCATTCATCTGACAAATAAGACGACTGGGAGGCCTGATGGACTGGCGGACCCTAAGATCATAACGGCTAGGTTGAGCACAAATAACCTGAGCTTGAGGGCCTGGGACAGTCAAGTCTAAACAGTCAGTATCAGGGGAGACAATGTCCGGGGGGTTAGTGTTCAATGGGGTCTCGTCTCGGAGGACAGTGTCTGGAGGGCCCATACAAAAAGGATCATGTTTTCAGAGCACCGTGATGGGTTTTTCGCATTGTCAATTGCAGTATGATCAACATCTTGTTCGGGGATGTGCTGACTTCTTTGACTGGATGTATCGACTGTGAGAGAGTCAGACTGGGCATCAGATCTACTGTCGAGTGAGTTATCCTCCACCTCTGAATGAACTTGCTTTTCACCTGACTGTATCACCCAGTTTACTGTACAGACATCACTGTCTTCGACCGCGTCAGGTACATCAGGGCATACATCACTTCCGTGCATAGCAGCGTCACACCCTGAGTGTTCAGATACGCTGGCCAGATCTCTCTCACTGGGCACGAAGCTAACAGAGAGCAGCAAATTCCTGTGAACTACCTTCTCTTTGCCCGTCAGGCAATCTTTGACTCTATAGACATTGAGATCAGGCTTGACTGATATGACTTCATACGGGGTCGACTCCCACATATCTGCAACCTTGGGTTTCTCTGGGACACCTCTGTTGGCGATCAACACCCGGTCTCCCACAACGAGGGGTGATCCTTTGGCCCTACGGTTGTACAGCTTGGCATGGCGAGTCTGTTCTCTGAGAGTATTCCTTCGTACAATCTGAGCAGCAACATGTAGATCCTTCTTCAGATGGGTTACAAAGTCAGAGTAGCTGACAACAGCATCATTGGTACTAGCATGTTGAAACATGACATCGACAGGGAGACGAGGGATCCTCCCAAACACTAGGTAGAATGGTGCAAACCCTGTTGTCTCATGCTCTGTGTAGTTGTAGCAGAAGGTGAGCTGCTGCAGCATTTGTGGCCACTTTGCTTTGGGCTGAGGGGGAAGGGTTTTGATCATATCTCCCAATGTTGGGTTAAATCGTTCTGCGATACCATGGGGTGGTACTGAGTCGTATGGGATTTCTGCACCCCTGCCATCTCTAGAAGCTCTTTGATTAGTTTGCTCTCAAAATTGGCTCCCTGATCAGAGTGGATACGCCGAGGGAAACCAGAGACAAGAAAGAAATCCTGCCACAGACGACGAGCAACTTGTGGTGGTCAGCTGTGGTTATAATGTTTGAAATTACCTTTTTTTGTGGAGCACCAAAAGATATGTCTTACCGTTGGCAGCTCTCTCTGTAGACTGCCAACAAACCCCGCCCCCGTCACATGTCAGAAGCCAAAACCAAACCCTACCCAATACCAGCAGGTGGCACTATTGGACTCATCATTGCAGGACACTTACCAAAAACTATACACATATTTCAGCAGGAATTTCAATAAAACAAAAGTTATTATTACACCCGTTACATATATATATGTATATATATATATATGTTATTGTAAAGCAAATAAGCCCAGCACAAAAATGATAACTCACTTTTGGACAGTTACCGAACATTCCAGATCACCATGTGCCATAATAAAATTTGATAACTTGAAGTTTTGAATGTAATCAAAACATCCAAGGCAATGTATTGGTCAGGGATCAGAATTTTCCGCGGATCCGCGGATTTCCGCTGTTTTTGAACCCCAAAGGTCATTACCGTATATCGTCTAAATTCGATGAGAAAATATTTTGGGGGGGGTGAGGTATGATACGTGACTGTTTCATCACCCCAAGTTAGCAGTTAGAGATCGCGAGAAAAATCGGCAAAAAGAAGCGCAGCGCATTAGATCTATAACACACAACGTGGTTTAGCTAACAAATAGATCGACTCCTACCATTGGTCGATAGGTTCGCTGATAACCAATCAGCGGAGCTTTTGTTCAGAGCATTGGCTTTCTCAAACATGGCGCTCCTTCCGGTCTTTTCAAGCGGTGAAATGAGTGTTTGAAAAAGTAAATATGAAAATACTAAGAAAAGAAGACGAGGCTTTTGTCTCCGAGATTGATAAAGGAATCAAGAATAAATTTAAGTGGTCATGGCTGGAGAAGACTGTCACAGTAAACGTTAAAATCGGCGCAAAGATCGAGGAAGTTACAGAAACTTTGAGCCAGTTCATCGCAAAGTGTGATGTTCCAGGGAAAGCAAAGTGTCTATACTGTGTCGATCTGATCAATTATGGTACGCGAGGTTGTGTGGCACTGATCGATCATGCTAAAATGAACAAGCACAAAGCAAAAATAGCTTGCCGGCGATCAAATTATGCACTCGGATCCGCATTTAAAATCGGCAGTGAAACTAACAGTAACACCACCGGTTCAACATTATTGGCCGTTCCAAATCCTTCCACTTCAAATACTAGCAGCAGTCAACCACTGGTTCCCCTGTGTGACAGAAAATCCCAATCTGAGGTATTTATAAATCTATTTATTTATGAAATGATTTTATCTTTTGTGTTTATTCAATATTTAGAACAGGATAAACAAAATTTATCACATGTATTTTCTTTAAGCATGTTCAGTTTGTGCATTCTATTTTCAAATTAATGATGAATGGTTATTAATGTATATATTTTCATATATATTGTTGATTAGTATCTAAATACAAGGTCCATCTTCATCATCAAAACACAACAACAATGGTGATGGTTGTAACATTGTAATCCCCCAATTGTTTTAAACATCTTAAAACTGAAAAAAATACATGGTTTCTGTTTTGTTGGATTTAATTCATTCTAGTGCAATTTTCACATAGCAAATAAGATAAATGCTCCGCCCCCTGGACCCTGGCTATTTCAGCTGAAAATGAAAATCTCCATTCTGATCCCTGATTGGTAAAAAAAATTCTCACCGTACGTAACTACGTTGAGTGTAGGGACATTCTCAAGTACAGAACATTACGCAAATTTTTCACTTCTTTGGCTTTCTAACAAGTTTTGCAACTTCAAACACTGTCTCCTGATACTGCAAGTATCAGATATCTAAGACCACGCCCATAGAGGCATAACCAGGTCAAGCATCCCTGTTCCATATAAAAAGAGGAGCGGATCGACAGTTCGCTCACTTTTTTCCCACCTGGCTGGCTGACTCGTTGCGTCTCGACCTCGTGAAGCGGCCGTGCGGGCCTGCACTGCGGCCTTGAGTTCGGCACGTAGGCCATATGTAGCACGAGACCAAGTCTCTCCGCAAAAACAAGTAAGAGGACGGTTTCACACCATGTTTGCTGGTTCTTGGGAATAAGAGTTTTTTTTTCCTGTACAAGGGAATCTCCCCAAATCGACTTTCTTGTTGTGCTAGTTACTGTCAGCGATCGAAAACTCCCATAATCTCTGGCGCCTTCCTCTACTTTTTTTTCCTATCATTAATTCTCCGTGTTAATAAATTGTGTGTCTATTTCAATCGGTGTGGTTCATTGAATCATTTTTCTTTGAAATAGTAATTCATATCAGAACTCAAAAAACGTAATAACATAATTTTATTTTATTGTCAGTGTAGGAAATTCTAGCATCATTCAGAGAAAAAAAATGTACATACTGATTGATTGCAGTAAAAAATTATTCGTTTCAATCCTAACAATTTTCAAAATTAAAGCTAGAAAAATCCCTACAATCCTTACTCTATTCCAGCCATCTTTGGGCAGTGGGCAGGGGACACCCTCAACTGGTTGCCAGCCAATCACAGAGCACACATACAGGGACATACAACTATATTGCTTTTCCACGCCTAGGGACAATTTTGACCGGCCAATTAACCTGCCATGCATGTTTTTGGAACGTGGGAGAACACCAGAGGAAACGCATGCAGGCACGGAACATGCAAACTCTGCATCGATAGGCTGCGGTAGCTGGAATTTAACCCTTGAGGGTGCACAACAATCACCCAGCATTCCACTACACCGAAACCTGGGATGCCACCTTTCTGGATTGATGTGTCGATATATTTGTTCTTGACCATGTACGTTGTCTGCCTCTGTGCCAGGACTGAGAATGCTCTCCCTATGGAATCCTTCTTGGCTCTTCGGATTACTAGTTGACTAGCATTCAAAAATTCATAATTCAAATCCGCTTGTGTTTTCAGATTGCTACAGATGAGGACAGCGGCGTGTTATTATATAAAGGCGACAACGATCACATTGCAATGGAGCTTTATCGGGGACGCCTTCGGGTCAGCTACGATACCGGCTCTTACCCGCCCTCCGCAATATACAGGTACATGCTGAATTGACAAAAGGATTCCAGTAACGCAATTCTTGCATACGTGATGATGTCAGCATTTGTATTTCAGCGTGGAGACAGTGAACGACGGAAGTTTTCACGCGGTGGAGTTGCTCGCGGCAGACCAAACTTTGTCTTTGTCTATTGATGGCGGTGCACCCAAGTCCATCAACTCCATCGGAAAACTGTCTACGCTCAACATTGACTCACCGCTTTACCTGGGAGGTGAGGACACAACTTGAGCAAAACTTAAAAAAACAAAATTGCTTATGCATTTACACTCCAAAGTTTGAATAATGTAAGCTTTTATGCACGCAAAATAATTGTTGTTGATGACGTATGGTGGGAAAAATACCATAATGAGGGGCCGACAAAACATTTTCAATGTGTTAAGATTTTTTAGGGAATTAAATATACAGAATTACCAGTTGAAATGACTCAGTAAAAAATTTACATTTCTTCGAAACGACTCTTTAATTTCCTTTAAACAACACTCAGATTGTTTTAAACAGAAATTAGGTCATAAATCGTGTAATATTGTACAAAACATGCCTTAGAAACGGTTCAATTTTATAAGATGAAAAAAGTTTGCCGGTCTTTATGAAAGGAGAGGTTTTTTTCAGTTTAAAAAAAGGGCGAAAAAACTATCCAAAAGGTCTGGTGTTATAAAAATGGGTGAAAATGGAAAAAAAGAAATGGAAAAAAAGAAAAGAACAGAGTTACATTGAACTGAGCTACCCTTGAAATTGTTAAATATTATATATTTTTTAAAAGTTGTACATTTGTCTTGATGGATTGGTCAATCTTCTTTTTCCAGGCATGCCCGAACTCACCTCGTCGTCCGGCAGCCTGTCAGCCATTCAGCACAGCTCTGGCGGGCGCAACGGGAGCAGCTTCCACGGCTGCCTACGCAACCTCTATATCAACGGAAAGCTGCAGGACCTGGGGGCCGGTTCGGACCCAGGGGTGGGTGTGGACCCAGGGACCTCGCAGAGCACCGATGGTCGCCGGCTGGTTCGAGGGGTGGAGCCTGGGTGCCAACCCTGCCAGAAGGGCGCTTGCGTCCAGGGCGACTGCCACCCCACCGGACATCGGGGCTTCACCTGCACTTGCCACCCGGGATGGACGGGCACGATTTGCGACCAGCAAGTCAACAACCCCTGTGATGGCAACAAGTAAGTATCTTGGAAACTAATACATAAAATGAAAAATTTTCTCAGATTCTTTTGTAGCCGATTTTGCCACATTCTTCTAAAAAATGAGAAACGTCACATTTGAAATAAGAAAAATTATCTAAACGAGAGAAATTAGTTGTATGATTCATCCATCCATTATCTGCACCGCTTATCCTCAGTAGGGTCGCGGGGGCGCTGGAGCCCATCCCAGCTATCTCCGGGCAGTGGGCAGGGGACACCCTGAACTGGTTGCCAGCCAGTCGCAGGGCACTCAGAGACAGACAACTTATTCGCTCATTCACACCTAGGGACAATTTGGACGGGCCAATAAACCTCAAATGCATGTTTTTGAAATGTGGGAGAAAACCGGAGTGCCCAGAGGAAACCCACGCAAACAAGGGGAGAACATGCAAACTCCATACAGTAGGTTCGATCTCATGACCTCAGAACTGTGCCGCATACGAGCTAACCACTGCCCCGCCGTGCTGCCCTTAGTTGTATCATTCGTTCCTTATTTGAAAAATGTGTTTTTATTATAAATATATAATCTTGAAAAATCATTATAGAAATTGGAACAATTGTACTTGAAAGATTAGTACGTGATTTATTTGGGACTTTTTGTTGATGATAAATGCTTTCGGACTACTTTTTATTGTACAATTGTAACCATGCACTATTTTTTCCTTGCACTATGATTACACTGGAGGCCAGTCTCTAAGCACTACTTTGCGAATATCTTATTTTCTCTTTAAACTCTTTACTATGTTTGTTTACCTTGGAGCTCCATGTCTAATCAAGTTACATAAAATGTTACACTGCATCAATGACAATAAAGACAATTGAATTCAAAATATACATTTTTTTTTAAATTCACCATTTACCCATTCTTTTAACACAAGACATTTTGAAACTTAGCTAACATATTGTGGGGTTTTCTGCAGGTGTATTCACGGCACGTGCCTAGCCATCAACTCATACTCGTATTCCTGCCGCTGCCAGCCGGGATTTAGCGGCGTTCTATGCGATGAGCAGGACCAGGAAGCAAGCAGCACCGCCTGCAGCCCTTCTCGCTGCAAAAAAGGCAGATGCAGAGTGTCCGGACTGGGAAAAGCATACTGCGAGTGTAATGGCGGCTACACCGGAGAGGCCTGCGATAAAGGTAACCGGCAATATACTTATTACTTATTAAGGCTTGACCAACATGAGTTTTTCAGGGCAGATACCAATTATTAGCATGAAAAGAAGGGCAATAACCGATATTTGGAGCGGACATTCATTTGCTGTAAAAGCTTAAAAATTGGCGTAAGAAATCTTTGATAATGCAAAAAGAAACAAAGATTTTTTTAATGAATTCAAATAAACTTATAATAATAATAAGTTTCTGAAACTTTTCTGAAGCAACAAGACGGCATACAAACGCGGTGACTAGCTAAGTAGGTATTCCACTATGTAAAAAAAAAAACAATTTTCGTCCTATTATTTTTTTATAAAAATGAACATTCAAGTCAATGTATTTTCGCCCAGTATTCATATCAAACTTTTTTTTGTTTGTTTTTTGTTTTGGGGGGGGGGGGTGGTTGGGGCGGTTTTCTGAATGAAAGTTTTTGTACCACTAGAGGGCACTAAATACTGCACAGTGTCCCTTTAAAACAAAAAGTGCATCAACATTTCAACTGGTGATTTAAAAAGTGTGGGCACTCCTGTTGTAGAGCCACATTGACAAATACATGTTATGCTACCAGATTATGACTCAGCCTTCCACATTGGCCTTATTTTAATCTCTCTCTCAACCACAAGCACGCACGCTTAAATGACAAACAAATTTTTATGTTCCGTGGAGACAATCAAATGCAGATACACGTGTTAGATTTTATAGACTTTAATGGGGAGAAAGAAGCAAGGAAGGACACTTCATTGAGGAGGGGAATGGAAAATCTGTGGGAAAAAAACTCAGTCCAAAAATTATTCTAAAAAGCAGCAAACTGTTGTAAGCTTTCTTGAGCACAGTTCACGTAGGCTTGACATTCAACTATCTGACAATGAGTATCTGTCAATGTTGCCCTTAAATACTACAGTCCTCGGTCCGCCCAATGAGGCCATCAGTTCCATGGTGCTCTCTGGCTACCATTGGCGGGCTGGAAACACAGTCAAATGTTAAGATGTAATAAAAAATAAATGTAATAAGAGTTAATACATCTGTCCACCTAAATGTGGTTCCCAAAACAAGTCAACTACACTTTGTGCCATCTCTTAATCACATACACACTTTTTTTACCACCGCACGGACTTTTTAATATTTGGTCTTGATTTACATGCATGTTGGGACTCAGGTGTTAGAATAGCTGCTGCTGTTAACTCCACTCTTACGTTATTCTTCCTGCAGTTGCTCTACCTCTGGTCAATTATCCAATCAGAGGGCGTGGGGTGAGTAGCATCTGAGATAGAAGGGAAGGAGAGAGGTTCAGCTGTGTCTGAGCTTTAATAGCCCAGTTTTAAACGTGCCCTTTGAATAAATAAAAATGCAGATACTGAAATTCCCAAATGGCAATACAGATAATCGGCCTGGTTTACTTTTATTGTCTATCCATGAAATAACTTTCTTAAGAAAATCCATTTCAACTGCTCGTTCAACTTGTATGTGTTGGTCTAACAATTTTTCTCGTTTCTGCATTAACCCTTCTTATCCCTTGCTTTTCGGAATCAGCTTTACCCGAACTTCCAATTAATCCCACCCGAGGGGTGACTCAGGTGAGACCACATTGTATGATTTTTTTCTCTCCTTGCATCTGTTTTATTCACCATGTTTTTTTTCTGACGTGAAATAATTTAGGTCATTTGAAGACTGTTTTATATTTAAAAAAAAAACGAATATATTTCTCAATCACAAGCCCAAAATTGTAGATATAAAATGTTCATACAAAAAGTATAGATCACTACAACAAGAATATGTCTTGCTCAAATATCTGTGATATTTTTACTAGTCTAATGGATTACTTTAGTTATTTTATTTTGAATTGAAAATGTAAATGCTATTCATCAATATTTATTTATGATCCGGAAGAGGACTGGAAGAATGTGTTATGGTGAGAAAATAACATAAAATAACTTTTTGGTAGAAACACAGGTTTTTGTGTTTGGAGGAGAAAGAATACATTGTATCAGAAGAACACACCCACTGTTAAGCATGAGGGTGACAACATCATGCTTAGGGGTTATTCTCAGAGACCAGAACAATGGGGCTATGTATCGAGAGATTTTGAGTGAAAATCTCTTTTTATCAACAAGGGCATTTAAGACGGGATGTGGCTGGGTCTTTCAGCATAACAAAGATCCTGAACCTACAGCCAGGGCAACAAAGGAGTGGCTTCATAAGAAGCATTTTAAGGTCCTGGAGTGGCCTATTCAGTCTCCAGTTCTTAACCCCATAGAAAATCTATGGAAGGAGTTGAAAGTCAAGTCAAGTCATTTTTATTTGTATAGCCCTAAATCACGAAGAGTCTCAAAGGGCTTCACAGATTATTACACTATATTACACAGACTATTTTTCAGCTGACAAGAAGAGTATTATATGTATTATATGCTATGGAGTAGAAGTGAGTTTTAAGCTTAGATTTAAACGTTTCCACTGAGGTTGCAGATCTGATCTCAGGGGGAGGGCATTCCACAGCACCGGTGCCCGGATGGAGAACGCTCTCAAACCAGCAGAACACTTCTTTGCTCTTGGGATCACCAGAAGACCGGCACTCTCAGATCGTAGGCTTCGGACCGGGACATAGGGGCAAATCAGATCTGAAAAATAAGAGGGAGCAAGTCCATGTATGATTTTGTATAGTACTAAGAGAACCCTGCGATTGGCTGGCAACCAGTTCAGGGTGTCCCCTGCCCACTGCCCGATGATTGCTGGGATGGGCTTCAGCACCCCCGCGACCCTACTGAGGATAAGCGGTGCAGCTGATGAGATGAGATGAGACTAAGAGAACCTTGAAATCACATCTAAGGCTAACTGGGAGCCAATGCAGGTTAGCCAAAATCGGTGTTATGTGATCGTACTTTTTTGTCCTAGTTAAAAGCCTCGCTGCGGCATTTTGTACCAGCTGAAGAGACTTGATTCTAGACTTCGGGAGACCACAGAGTAGTGCATTACAGTAATCGAGACGGGAGGTAACAAACGCATGAATTATAATTTCAGCATCCGACTGAGACAGTATTGAACGGATTTTAGCACTGTTACGAAGATGGAAGAAAGCGGTTCTAGTAATTTTCTTTACATGCATTTCAAAGGATAGATCAGGGTCAAATATGACACCTAAATTTTTAACTGAGTCACTCTGTGTGATGTGACATTTGTCAATGTTCACAGCAGTTTTTGAGAATAAGTCACGGCATTTAGATGGACCAATGACTAACATTTCGGAATTTTCAGAGTTAAGACGCAAGAAATTGAGTGACATCCACTCTTTTATCTCAATGAGGCAAGCCTCCAAATTTCCACAGTTTAGTGTGGGAGATTCCACCAACGGAAGATATAGTTGAGTGTCGTTTGCGTAGCAGTGGAAGCTGATATTGTACTTGCGAATAATATCACCTAATGGAAGCATGTAAATGCTGAAAAGAAGGGGGCCAAGCACTGAACCCTGCGGAACACCACAGGTAACATTAAAGGGCTCAGATGTCATTTCCCCATATTTAACACAGTGCCTCCTATCTAAGAGGTACGATCTAAACCACGAGAGAACGGTTCCTGTGAGACCAATCCATTTTTCCAACCGTTCTAGTAGGAAATTGTGGTGCACTGTGTCAAAAGCAGCACTAAGATCCAGCAGCAGCAAAAGTGATGAAGCGCCAGAATCCATTGCCAGTAGGAGATCATTTGTTACCTTGATCAGAGCTGTCTCAGTAGAGTGGTTAGCCCTGAATCCTGATTGCATAGATTCAAAAAGGTTATTCTCGGATATGAAATCATTCAGTTGCTGTGCCACTACTTTTTCAAGTGCTTTAGAAAGGAAAGGTAGGTTTGACACAGGTCTATAATTACTTAAGATTTTTGGATCAAGGTTGGGTCGTTCCAGTGTGGGTTTAATAACGGCGGACTTAAAAGCTGCTGGAACTACACCTGAGGAGAGTGATATGTTTATAATATTTAGAACTGAAGGTCCAAGGACGCCAAAAAGACTTTTAATAAGTGAACCTCGGAGCGGGTCGAACTGGCAAGTTGTCGGTTTGGCCGCATTCACCACCTGTTTGAGATCATCAAGTGACAGTTCACTAAAACTGGACAATTTCCCTGGACAGCCACCCTGTCGTGCATCTGTAGATTTCAGCCCTTTAATATGTGTGGTATTAATAATTTCATTAGCAATTTCTTCCTGTATGCATTGAATCTTCTTAGTAAAGAAGACCATTAAGTCATGAGCAGAGTGCGTCGAACTATCTGCGATAGTCTGTTGCCTTGTAAGCGATGCTACAGTGTCAAAAAGGACTTTGGGATTGTTCTTTTGAGACGCAATCACCTTCGAAAGGTAGGCCGATTTTGCGGAGGCAAGGGCCGCTTTATACTTTAACAAACTGTCACACCAGGTTTGATGGAAAACCTCGAGCTTGGTAGCTCACCATTTTCTTTCCAATTTCCTGCATTCTTGTTTAAGGGTTCTAGTTTCATCAGTAAACCAAGGCGTGCGTCTTTTAGGACGTGATTTTTGCTTTATGGGCGCTATTGAATCCAGGACACTAGTCAGGGTAGTATTGAACTCATTCATGAGTGAGTCAATCGAGCCATTGTATGAAGGAAAGGACACAACTGCTCCAGGAAGGAGTTCAAAGAGCTCAGAAACTGTGCCAGTGCTTATATTGCGTCCGCTAAATCCTTCAGCTTTTTTAACACTACATTTAGCTAGCACCTCAAATGTAACTAAATAATGATCCGAGATAGCGGTAGTACACGGTAACACCATAATGTTTGAGGTTAAAACTCCTCGAGTCAGAACCAAGTCTAGCGTGTTTCCATCTTTATGGGTTGGCAAATCAACCTGTTGATTAAAACGAAATGCATCAATTAGAGACTTAAACGCAATAGTAAGTGAACTGAGTGGGGAGATCATATGAATGTTAAAGTCCCCCATAATTATAATTTTGTCTGCATAGGTTACTAGTTCAGACTAAAGTTCAGCAAATTCGTCCAAGAAAGTTGTGTATGGCCCAGGTGCGCGATAGATAGTTATTACATAAATTGACAATAGAGAGGACCGCATCACAAGAGCCTCAAACGCCTTGTAATTATTAGAGGTACGAGGATTAAATTTGAGCGTTTTTTCAGAAATGAGCGCGACACCGCCACCCTTTTTCAACATGCGTGCTACATGGCTACTCGCGTAGTCAGGGGGTGAAGCATAATTTAGCGCTAAATACTCATAACCAAGTTTCACAAAGACCAATACAGTTAAGTTTATAATCACAAATAACTTTATCAACAAATAAAGCTTTAGGAGCAAGCGATCTAATATTTAAAATACCAAATTTTAGCTTTGCTGAATCATTTGACTTAACTGAAGTCTTTGTAGTCTTTGTAGAGATCGTCAAAAGATGTTGCCGTTGGGGCCGTTCGTGAGCGTTGATTTTAAAGCGTCGGTTGTCCGGCGAGGAATAAATGGTGGAATTAGTCACATCCTCGCGTCCTTCTTGCTCCTTTGACTTCGCACGCTTCACACATCTACCCGCACGGCAACCACGCTTCTGTTTTCTGTCGTTACTGCGCCGTTGTCGTCGTTTATTCGGAGGAATAGTTGTCCACAAGGATGCCGGATCTCTTTGAAGTTCGCTCGGTATATCATAGGCGGTGTAAAAAGTGCCCGAAAAGTCGAAATTTAGACGCCCACCCAACCGAATAAGTTCATCCCTACTCTAAGTATTTTTGGCCACGCATGTGTCCAAAAAAGAAAGCAAAAAAGACAAGAGAACGGCAATAAATAGAAGATTAGCTGGAGAGCAACTAGCCGCAATAGCATCCATGCGCGCCGCCATGTTGAATGTCTGTGTTGCCCAACAAGTTTCTGAAATATCACTGCACTAAAGGATAACTGTATAAAGGAATGGGCCGAAATACCAGGTACAGGGTGTAAAAAACTTGTGAAGAGTTACAGAAAACAGTTTTTCCTCCGTTATTGCCAACAAAGGGCACATAGCAAAGTATTGAGATAAACTTTTGGAATTTACCAAATACTTATTTTTAATCATGTTTTGCAAATATTTTTTTTTTTTGAATGAAACAATGTTTTTTTCAGGGTTTTTTTATCCACCATTTACTCACAAGGCTGAGGTTTGCCTATGTTGATAATAACAGACCGCTCTAATATTTTCTAGTGGGACAACTTGCATAATTAGTGGTTGACCAAATACCACTCTATCTGTCTGTCTGTCTCTTCATTCATTTATTTGCATTTAATGAAGAAAAAAATGTATCTCTCAGCATAAGGTTAATTGACTGTTTTCTTCTTCAGAGGTGGCCTGCAGAGGCGAACGGGTCCGAGACGTCTACCAGAAGCAGCAAGGCTACGCGGCGTGCCAAACCCAGGAGAAGATCTCACGCTTAGTTTGCAGAGGCAGCTGCACAGAAGGCGCCCAAAGACAAGTTAGCTGCTGCACCCCCCTTCGCAGCAAACGCAGGAAATACACCTTTCAGTGCACCGACGGATCTTCTTTCGTACACGAAATGGAGAAAATTGTCAAGTGCGGCTGTACAAAGTGTCCAGCATAGAGAAAAAAAAGACAAAAAAAGACGTTTTGTGTACCCGCCCCCTTCGCCTTAATCGCTTCCCATCCTCACCTTCCATCCGTTTTTAAAAAACCCTGGCAAAGAACAAAAAAAGAAACGTCGGCATTTCTCTCCTTTGGACTGATTTTCTCCTCGGTCGGGATGTGGAATTGTAAAGTACAAAAAACAGACTTATTTTTTATGACGAGAAAGACTAAAAAAACGTTTTTCCCTTTTCCTTTGATTCCCCGGAGGATTTTCACACGTTTGTGGCGTCCACCTGAAGACAAAGAAAGAGACTGTGTGTGTACGCAATCTTTAAAACTTTTTCATACAGCTACTGAAAAATACTCTTAGAGACGAGGGTTTTTTTCCCTTCCGGGTTCTATACACTTTAGCAGGGGTCACCAACTTTTTTAAAGCTACATTTTGGGTTTCTGATTAGCGCAAAGAGTTACGGGTTTGATAAGCATTTCTGAAATAACTTGTGTCATTAATATGTTATTGTCAGCTTGTTATTTTTAGATGTATGGTTAACCCCGTCTTTTATAAGGGCACTAAATGATCTACATCAGGGGTCTCCAACCCTTTTTAAGGTGAGAGCTACTTTTTGTTACTAATGAGCTCAAAAGCTCCCAGTTTGATAAGAATTTCGAAAGAAAAAAAAGCTAAATGACTTGCTAGCTAGCAAAAAAAGTAAAAACACAACTATATAGCCGAAAAGGAAAGTTAGATATCTAGTTAGAAAGGAGGCCAAAATTTTGCTTGATAACTAGCAAAAAAGATAAAATGTTAGCTAGATAGCATAGAAAAATCTAAAAAAAACTAGCTAGATAGCTTTCTAAATAGCTACAAATGTAGGACAATAACTAGTTACAAAGCGTGTAGCAAAATAGGTGGCTAAAAATGTTTTGTTTTTTGCTTAATATAACTCAAAAATTTGAATTTAATTGTATTTCCTGTAAAATAAATCAATACAAAGATAAATGATTAATATTGTTTAATATATTAACATATTTTACTCTTAATTAATTGCCTAAAAATTATTAATACTTGAGTAATTTTTTTGTCCATAAAGCCCGGGAACTGGAATTTATTTGTTTGTAATTCCAAGATAACAATTTATCATGTTACTACCATCTTAATTATTACATAGGGTTAAATAGACTCAGTCAACCAATACAAAATTAAAAAAAAAATACTAGAAAAAACACAATGATCTAGCACTGGTTATTTTCAGAACAGGTCCGCGTGCACCTCAACTGTCCTTAGGGGGCCTGCGAGCACCACGTTACAGACACCTGATCTATATATACAATAGACCCCCAGGATAACACTTTAGTCCGTTCTGAGGTGTGGTAATGCTGTATAGTGGGGGATAAAGACCTAGGTAAATATGCTCCTGATACCCCAGTACTTCAGAAACAAAAATCACAAAATAGTATATAGTAAGTACTACTTAATAAATCAAAATAAAATTTAATTGTATAGCAGACACTGAAATGCAACTGAAAGGACTGTATAAAAATATTCAATGTACAATAAGAAACATTTATCCCTACCTAACATTTCGGAACGTCAAATACACAAACTCACATACAATGTTGTAAAACAAATACACAAAGGCAAGGCACAGACTAACCACAGGAGCATATTTTCACTCATACAGATGCTGACTGCATTAGCTGGTAGCTTTTGTGGCTAAATTCACTTTAGCCATTAGCATCACTTCAGAAGTTAATGGTAAATAATTTACAGCTATTCACACTGATGCTAGCATTGTGTGTGTTGTATACATTTATATGATTAAATCACATTGCAAATAATTGTACACATAAAAAAAAAACATATATATATATATACACACACACCGTAAATTCCGGACTATAGAGCGCACCTGATTATAAGCCGCACCCACCACATTTTAAGAGGATAACCGTTTTTGTACTTACACAAGCCGCACCTGTACATAAGCCGCATGCGCCCACATTAAAACATAAAACATAATCACAAAATTAACCCAAACCCGACTTTGAATCTCGCGATTTTAACTGAATATAAAGTACACAGTCCAGAAACCACAGTAGCTCTGTTTCCTTCTTAATCGGACTGCTCGATTGCTTTTAGCTTGAAAGCTGCGTCATGTGCCTTTCTTATTGCAATTTACATGGTGAGGATATGTCCAGCTAATTTAAACTGTGCACAAGCTAAGAAGTTGCAGTCTTCCTCGGCGCATATATTCCACCGGTCTAAATCTTATCTTTTGTACTCGAGCGCCGCTGGCGGCTGTTAGAAAAATTACATAAATTGGCCACATCACTGAATAAGCCGCAGGGTTGAACGTTTGGGAAAAAAGTAGCGGCTTATAGTCCGGAATTTACGGTATGTATATATATATATATATATATATATATATATATATATATATATATATATATATATATATATATATATATATATATATATATATATATATATATATATATATATATATATATATATATACTTCTGGTCTGACATGACTTGAGCTGGTACAGTGGAGTTAGCGAATGGATGCCTCCAGGGCACTAGACAGCGAATAAAACAAAAACTTTAAAACCTCCACTTGCGAAGATTGTCATGCCCTTAAAAGATTTCCTTGCTTTAATCGTCTAATATTCTAAAATAATCAGCCCTTATTTCTTGAAAACCCCAAGCTTTGTTTCTATGGTAATCCTTTTTTTGCTTCTCCCTTTAGCATCACCGCAAGCCTAGGAACCCATAACTAATAGATACAGTACCAAAAATACAGTCATGTATTGCTGACTTGCAAAGTCTTAGTGAATCACATGAGATTCTGAAGAGAGACAGAGGCAATATGGGGGGTAGTTTATCCAAAAACATATCACAGTTTTCAGTATGTCAGAAGTCAACCAATCGCAGACAATCCTGGAGATGTAACTTGCACGAACACTGAGTTTTAGCAATCACAAAATAGTTTGTTGTTGATGTTGTATCATGGGGAAAAAGCTGAAAAAAACCCATTGAAAAGTGAAAACCCTGAAAGGTGGGTGCCATATCCCGAAGGTCTAGTGTATATAAGTTATCGGCCAATTTGAAAGATACTGTAATTTTGGAAAAATTTAGCTTGTATTTAAAGACATAACAATGATTTCACATGTTAGTTCAAGGGTCTCCAACCTTTTTCAAGCTGGGAGCTTCTTTCAAGGCAAATGGCACCAACTTTGATTTTGATATCTAAAATAGCAAAGTATCAGCTTATTACTAGTTGTTACTATGTTATTACCAGGTTAATTATTGATTGAATTCAAAGTCAACAAATTTGATAAACAATTGACAAAACAAACAGGAAAAAGGGCTGAAGGGGGAAAAGCCAGTGCTTATCTTGGTCGCTTGACAGTCTAAACACTTTTCACATTTTTCAAATCATCTCATTTTATGTTATATAAATCATATCTCATCACGCAAGAGAACTAATCATGAACATGTAATAAAAAAAATAATCTGAAAATAAATGTAGAATCCATCCTTTCATTTTCTGCGCCAGTTATTCTCACTGGGTTGCGGGGAATGCAAAAATATATACATATTTTTATTATACCATTTAATTCAGCATAATCACACAGAAAATTAGATAAAACATTTTCAATAAATGGATATATGTGTTTTCCAGGCAAGCTTTTTTTATTATTTTCAACTCTTCTGGTAGAATATATTCTATCAATTGCACTGAATGCCCAATATAAGAATCCATTTTGGCAGCAGCAGTTTTTACTTCTTAGACACAGAAAATAGCAAGGAAATAGGGTTAAATAGACTCAATCAACCACGCAAAGAATAATTTTCCTAGAAAATCACAACGACCTAATAGTGAGCTATTTTCTGAACAGGTCCATGGGCACCTCAGCTGTCATTAGGGGGCACCACGTGCTAGCTAGAAAATCACAATTACCCATCATTGAGCTTTTTTCAAAACCAGTTCGCAGCCTACTCATCTGTTCTTAGGGGCCCATGGGCTCCACGTTGGTGACCCCTGCACTATGCCGTACTCCCCAGTCATGAGTATTTATTATATCATAAATACCTGTACTTATTACGTAGATCCCCCCACCTACCCATGTAACAATTCTTTTAATATATATTAATTTATATTTGTCCTTATTTTTGTATTAAAAAAAGACATAATCTGTCTAGATAGCTGAACTAACATAACGGTGTCTTATTTTGGTGGAAAATAAGTGTTGTTGTTTTTTTAACCCGTTGGTGTACTCGGCGATTACGGTGGGAGAACGATGTCTATTTTTGTGGCGTCTTTTTATGTTAAGTATACCAAGGGCGGATGTGGTGAGGAGCTTTGAGGACGCCTAGAACTGTTTTAACCTTTTTAACAAATGCGTAAAGGATACTGTGACTTTTTTCTAAAGGAAAAACTACTTTGTTCGCCCCTCTGATATTTAACATGTCGCTGCTAAGTTTTTTTTGTACCGTAGACTTAAGATCCTGATCTGTATGTTCTTTAGAGTATCCCGCTCCGGAAATACAGGGGGCGCTATGTGTAACTGATAATTATGACCCCCCCCCTCCCGTCTACCTTATGACTTCCCCCTACAGCTACACATTGTGTGCATTGTGCTTTATAGGCCCTTCCCAAGACAAATGTCAGTTCCCTGACTGATGTTTGTTAATTAAAAACAATATTTACCTCACGTTCTTTACTGACTTTTTCTTTCAATTGAAAATGAATTCACTCAAATAACATAACATGGAAAGGGTCAATTAAGTTGGGGTTGCTGAAGCTAGGGTCCAGGTGAGGGTGGGCCAAATGAGGTTTTCTACAAAAACAGCACTGATAAAAAGATTTCGCTGGTCTTAAGGGGACAGTGTGTTATATTTATCGGCTGTCATGTGTAGTGCAACCAAAAATGAGGAAGACTAAAAACTATGGAGACTGAAAGAGAGCAAAAACATCATTTTTCTTAAAGATTTTGCCTGCTTTTCTCAAAAAAAGACTAAATGAAGAGGAAGAGATTTTTTTCGAAAAGGAAGAAAAAATAGGGAAGAACAAATAAGAAAAAGAGGAGGGGAAAAAGTGGGAATAAAAAGAAAAGGAGGGGGAAAGAAAGCAAAAAAATGTCAAATGGAGGAAAAAAAAGGAAAAAGACAAGAGAGAATTTATAGAGAAAAAAGACAAAAACAAAAATATGCAATTTTTCTCTTATTTCTTTTTGTCTTTTTTTCTTTTTTCTCTTTTTTTTCTTTCTATTATTTTCTTTTTTTTTCTTTAATTCATGTCTCTTTTCTCATTAGAAACATGGTGTGTTTTGGTCACTTTGAGCTTCTTCCGTTGTGCCTAAAGCACTTGTTTTCAGTGGCACGACAAAATACAGCGACATCTGTTGGGAACGTAATACACTCCCTTTAACCTTTATATTAAGGCAGGGGTCTTAAACTACCATCTTGAGGGCTATAATTGACACACATGTGAGGGAACAAGGGGTGCTCAAAAAGAGGGTGGTATTATTAACAAAACCAGCTGGGATTTGTACAAATACATGAAATCCTTTAAAATGTTCAAATTTTAATTTAGGTTTAGAGCTAGGTTTACGGTTCGAAACAGTGTTAGGGCTAGGGTTATAGCCAGAGTTAGGTGAAGAGCTAGGGACAAGACCTAGGCTTTCGGCTGCATGTAAAGGTTTTAAACCAATTTTAGGTTTTCGAAATAAGGTTGGGACCAGAGATGGGATTAGAAACTACGTTTAGACTCCTGTTTTTTTTTTATCAGCGCTGAAATCCGTCTTTCAATGGTACTGGAAAAATCTCATGTTGACTTGCCGCTAGGATTAAAACCCTTGGCCCAAACTAGCCTGCGGGCCGCATGTTTGACACCTGTGAAACAATAATCCCTCATTTTTCGCCTTAACCCCTGCCCCGCGACCTGCGAAAATACACAAGGTAGTTTCAACAAAAGTAAATTATTATCGCGGATAATGAATTGCAGCTCCATGAGTGCGGTTCACATTTTGGTGGACTAAAAGATTCAAAAGGCCCAACAAAATGCGCTCTGCCGGCCACTGCTCGCAGTAATACGCGATGGGGGACAAATGATGCACTGTATTACCTAGCGCGAAGAGGCAAGTGATTTCAGTTCTGTATTATATAATGGCAATATATTTGATAATTTTTTACCTTGTTTAAAATGAATAATTGTCATTACCTTTAACTGTTGAGCTATGTGTTTTTTTTTTAATGAAGACTTATTTCATTCATCAAGGAAATAAGTCTTAACATTACATGAACATTTAGTGGTCAATATGAAAGCAACAAGACAATATCAGAAATAAAAAAAAAAATCCAGCACGCCACTGTTCTCCACAGGTCTCCAACAGGTAGACAAACTGGAAAACAAGACACCTGTTTTTCATCACCCGCACATGACTTTACCTGGAACAGATAATTTAGGCATCGTGCCTACATATCAATTTTTAGCCTTGATGTTCTTGATCTCCTGCCTGAGTCTGCCTGTTGTTCTTCTATTCTTGGCATCCTGAACTTTGGGCGAACTTACATTTTTCTTTGGAAGTTTAGAGAACCGTTTGTGTTAGTTATACATGCAGACTCTTCGCAAGGATTTGTGGCAAACGCTAAGCTAAACCTATGCTATTGCTGACCTGACACTAACGCTGACCTGACGCCATGCTAACGCTAGGATAATTTCAAGTTACTGCTGAGAGTTGAGATTTTCTTGGAAGACAATTGTCTGGCTAAGTATGGAGAATGTTTGTGTGGTGTTAGTTTTGTATGTTTAATGCTGAAGTACGCCGCCAACGCTAAGCTAACGCCAAGCTAACACTAAGTTGCTTATAATAACACTTTCTGCAATCCAAACTCATGTGTTTTGGGAAGAAATTTGTCCCTGCAAGAATGGAGAATGTTTGTGTGATATTAGTTTGAGTTGAATTTGTATCTTTAATGTACAAAAAGTCAGATCACGAGGCCTCTCTTGCCAGTTGATACCATGGAACCCAGTGCTATCTGTTTTAAGTTTGGGGCAAACCCCAACCCGAAAAAAAAACGGTCTGGAAAGGGATGGGAGCTGCCAGGCTGTACTTGCCCAAGACACACGACATGATGGACAACCTACAGACCTAAACTCAGGCCAGAAATGATCATCCTTTTTATTGTTTTTTATGTTATATTGTACTTTAAACTATTTTATGTTTTATTTTCATTTTTATTGTTTGGTAATGCAATATCCATTGCAGCCTGGTCATCCTGGAAGGGGGATTACCTCATGTGTGGTCACTTTTCAAGTTTTTTTTCATTTTCCTCATGCTGAGGTTTTTGGGTTTTTCCTTGCCCTTGAGTAGGTTTTACATCAAGTGATGGTTTAGTAATGGTTAGTAGTTTGCAATAATTTGTGGTCTGTGCAGTCCTTTGAGTCTCCTTGTGATTAAGGGCTATACAAATAAACATGACTTGACCTGACTTTAGGGAAATTTGCTTTAAATGATTTCTATTTGGAGAATTTGTCCCAAAAATAAAGTCCAATCCTCCAAACATATGGTATTTTAGCTTTAAATTATCACTTTTGCTGTTATTTGATATTGATTATGAATTAATCAGTCCATAGAAAAAATGTATAAACACAAACCACGGTGTTTGATTCTAAGCAAACTACAATGTATTTACATGGCAAGGAAAGTTTAATTAAAAAATAAAACAAAGGACATTGTTGACAAGGGAGGGAATCGCGGACTTCTAATTGACAAAGGTAATGGAACTGTGTGGGGAAGGGGGAGTTGAATAGAGATGGCAACATTATAATTACTTAAAGAAATACGGATTTCTATAAAACTGGCATAGTTTGGGGACTTGAGGTGTGCTAAGCGTAGCATCTACCCAAAAAACAGACACCTGTTTTTGATAGATCATGCCAGCGGCAGGAAACATTTGAAGGCCTACGGGCGATCTAAAGATCTCGACCCGTTAGCCCAGCACCCCAGGGTGGTGGCCCGTTGGGCCATGGCTTGGTGTGATGCCTAGCCGCCCCCCATCCGACAGCAAAACTGAGTAAATGGTGCGCGCATACACCTTTTATAGCCGATGTGACTTGACTCCACCCAAGTGCGTAGAGATGGGGCGAAAGCAGACTTTCCCTCATGTCCCCTCCCCTGCGGGCCCATTTAGCATTGTACACAGACTTGGACATGATTGACAAAAAGAAAACTCACAATTTGGTTGCCCATGGTTAGTTTTCTGCCAAGCATGCATGTTTGGGTATATGTCCCAAACTAAACATTTTATGATAAGAAATCATCAAATGCCCGACACGAGAACAAAACCATGGTTTTGTTTGAATTACAATTGAATCTAATCAACATGTTAGAAAATTGATTCAAGTGTGGGTGGGGTGTGACTGTCGGTTCTGCAGAAGGAATGAAAGAGGTCGGGGGGAGAGATTTCTATAGCCAGCCAGAGATTATCCCTACACCCCAACAACCTAGGTCTTTAAGTGATCCATGTACCACATCGTGAAAAATGAGTAAGGACGCAACAGAAAACTTTCCTAATCTTCTCTCTGGAGACAATTGACGACAAGAAGCAACAAGGGCTACCAGGTAGCCTGTCAAGCTGATAAGTAACAAAGAAGTAGCTTTAAATTTCCAAAAGGTTGGTGACCCCCAGCCTACAGTCAATTAATATTAAACAGTTTAGGTAGCGTCTTATTATGTCGTCGATTGTTTTCCTGCTCCCTTGCCGTCTTAGGTGTCCCAGCAAAATGAACAAAGTGACAACACGCAAACAACGCTGACATTGGAAACATCTCTGATTTATTCCACACGGGAATAATGTGACCACGGAAAGGATATTTCGGGATTAGTGTTGAAAAGCAAAGTGTCAGGAGGCCTTGGCGATAATTAGGACGCTCATGAGAAAGACCATGAGGAAGAAGATCCACATGAAGAAACGATCCATCACCTTAGCGACCTTCTTCCACTCGGCGGCCTTCACACACGTCGTCCTTTGCTCGCGGAAGCAGTTGGCCATGTACTGGATGTTCCTCACCAGCTGAAAAAGACACAACGCGACTTAATGACACTTAATGACCATCGTTTTGCATCTATATATGTCATTTTTACCAAGGCTGACAAGCGGCATTGACTGTTCCTCAGTAAAACAAAAAAAAAAACAAGCTCACTTCACAAAGAAAGTTGAGATTCTAACTGCAGATGGCCTTTAATTTATTGTTCTGCAACTCTTTTTAGGGTCTGACACACATACGACAAAAGGCCCCCAACTGTGGTTTGAACTGGGTGCAGTTGTGCCTAATCACCACACACATTTGATTATGCTGAACCCTTTAAAAGAATATTTCGATCAGAAATCTTTGTCAAGCTGTGTTCAAGTTCTTATGCTATTATCGTCTTGTGTGTCCTTTTCACTTCCCGCAGGTTGCCAGGTATGTTTGCGTTTGTTTCTGCTTACTGTGTTTCATAGTTTTATTTTCTTCATGCTTGGCACGTCTCTTTATCCATTCTGTCCACCTAAAAATTAACTGGATTTGTGCAGTCGCGATCCATTATCCCCAATCGCACATTGCAGCTCTCTTTTCATCCTTGAAGGGGGATTACCTCAAGGTTTCTCCTTTGTCTTCATGTGGATTTTAAATCAGGGATAGTTTAATAGTAGTCTGTAGTCTATAATAGTCTGTGCAGCTTTTTGAGATGTTTTGTGATTAAGGGCTATACAAATAAACATGACTTGACTTGACTTTTGTCTTAAATTACCAGTCCGTCCACCAAAAAGTAACTGTACAGATGCGCCTTTGTCCATTATCCTTGGTCGCATACTGTTGCGAGCAGAGACCTGTTATTTTTTGCTGTTATTTTGCCGAAAATAAACTGCACTTACACGGCAGCAATCCATTCTTCCTATTGCTGAAAGCATTGACCAGAGGCGCACATTACTTTTTCGGTTGGGGGCGCTTAACCATTAACAATTCATTATCTCCAGTCAACTGATGACATTTACCTTTTGGACTTTCATTTATTAAGTTGTGATTTTACAGTTTATCCCATAATTTTAGTTTAATGTTATTATGGAGCTGAACTGGCTATCGGTATGCTGGGTCCTTTTAAAACTGGTTTGAAAGATGCCTTTTATAGTGGAAATTTACACTGTTTTGGTTTCTTTTCCCGTGGGTTTCAGTTCTTCAGACTACTCTTCTTGTACAAGAAAGATGATCAGCCATGTTTTCCTTGCCACTTTCAAATTCCTACAGCCATTGTTCTGTAGCTAAATTCTGCACAAAATATTGTGTGACAAAAAATCCGGAGGAACATGTTTTCTCCAGCTCTTATTTTGACCAACTTCTCATCTCAGAAACTGGATATATAAACAAAATTGCAGGGGAAGGAAAACACAATCCTCTTCACAATGCCCTGGATGAAAATAAATACAATTTTTCCACAAAAAAAAGAAAACCTGACTGAAAGGGAATTTTCGGCTCAAAGTAGAGAAAGTTTCAAATCAATTTTCTGTGTTCATTAAAATTGGATCATTGCCCTCTGGTAAGTAGTACAGGTAGCTTAGAACAAAGACAAATAGGCTCAGGGACAGTTTCTTCTCCCAGGCTGTAACCACCCTAAAATGGTTTGGTGCCAGCAGTCCCTCTTTTCTCCAAAAGATGGCAGTTTTACCCCATTTTCCAGTTCCGCTCACTTTTCCTTTCCCTAGGTGTTTTCAATCAGTCAATCAGCCACCTCTACTATGAATACCTCACTTTGCTTAACCGGTTTGATTCCTGAAGACTTTCACTTACCAAAACGAAATGTTTTGCCTCCCACAACCTCCTTATTCAATTCCCCCCACGTTCTGGTTTCGCCACTCCAAGACCTGCTTCATAAATATAATCCTCCTCCGGTTTCCTCTTCGTCCCATGATCGTCCCCCCTAACCATCTTCCTTAAATATATCCCCAAATATTCCCTTCAAGATTTGTCTTCACTCCAAGACCTCCTGTCTAGTATTCCTCGCGAGCTTTCCTCTCAAGTTGTCCTCCTCAGCAGTTCTGGTCCCACATACCCTTCCTGCCAGTGAGGTCATTTGTTGTTGCTGTTTAATTAAACGCCCCTGCTTGTGGGGTTTGACCAAATCCATTGTGGTCCGCATTTGGGCCCTGACATAAAAAGCATGCAAAACTGTGAAAAGATGTATCTTGTAATTTATTTAGGATTTTTTTGTAGCTGTTAAATGTTATTACACTATTTTTCAATGCACTCATATCACAACAGGCCAATCTCTAGGCAAGGGTCTCCGTTTGTGAGCTATTTGTGTTATTAATTAGCGCAAAGGGCACCCAGTTAGACATAATTTTTTAAAATAAAAACTTAGCTAACTAGATGACTTGCTAAATAGCTAAAAAGTAGCCTAATAGTTAGCTAAAAAAGTAAACAGGTAAAAAAAGACAAAAGGGAGCGAGATAGCTCGCTAAAAGAGTAAAAAGCCAACTAAATAGCTAGAGAACTAACCAAAAAAGCTAGATAGCTAGTTAAAAGAGTAAAAAGCCAATTAAATAGTCAGATAGAAAGTTTTAAAAAGTTAGATAGGAAGCTAGAAAGGAGACGAAAAGTTTAGCTTGATAACTTTGCAAAAAAAGATCAAATGCTAGCTAGATATCAAGCAAAAAATGTAAAAAGCTTGCTAGATCGTTTGCAAAATCGCGAGAAAAAAAGAAAGATAGTAAACTACAAAGCTAAAAAGGTAGCCAGAAAGCTAGCAAAACAACTTCACATTTTTGGGTTGTTTGCTCAATAAAGCCTCATCTCATCTCATCCTACAGCTGCACCACTTATCCTCAGTAGGGTCGCGGCGGTGCTGGAGCCCATCCCAGCTATCTTCGGGCAGTGGGCAGGGGACACCCTGAACTGGTTGCCAGCCAATCGCAGGGCACACAGGGAGAGACAACTCGCTCGCTCATTCACACCTAGGGACAATTTGGACCGGCCAATCCACCTGAAAATGCACAAGTCTGGTAGCTGGATTTGAACCCACACAGGACGTTCCCAAGACCTTAGAACTGTGCCGCACACACACTAACCACTGCTCCGCCGTGCTGCCCTCAATAAAACCTACAAATTGGAATTTAGTTTGTTGTATAATAAATCAAATTAATTGCCTAAAAACTATTAACTATACTTCAATAGATGCGTTTTATTCCTTGAAGCCCATGAACTGAAATTTATTTGTTTGAATTTCTAAAATAACCATTTATCATGTTATTACTGGCTATCACGGGTTAATTATTTGAAAAATAGGGTGAAATGGCAGTGTTCATTTTACCTCTGCTCAAAAATCAATGGGTCCCAACAGAGATCTAGAGGGCCCCAAAATTTAGTGTTATCGGGGTTGAAATTGTAAATCGGCGACAAATATATAATATAAATCCATATATTCATTCAGTTTTAATCAACAGTTTATTGGTAATACAACTTACTTATCACTTCAAGATTTTTCAGTTCACAACAATATTGTACATTATACAAAATAATATTGCTGAAAAAATTATATTAATCTATATTTTCATTCAGTTTCAATCATCACAGTTAATTGGTAATACAAAGCAGTTATCACTTCAGTTCACAATATTGTACATTATACAAAATAATATTGCTGAAATATTAATCTATATATTCATGCAGTTTTAATCATCACAGTTAATTGGTAATACAAAGCAAGTTATCACTTCTGATTTTGCAGTTCATATATTCTTCGTGGTTTGATGTCCCGCCACAGTTGTAAGGCCTTCTCAAGGTCCAATCCATTACCATCCTCCTCATAGCGTAACCAGGAATATAATTTAGTCCATTTTGGCAGAAAAGTCCTTTTCTTGCTAGGAGTATTCTTTTGTTTATTTTCTTTCGTCGAATCGTTCACTTCAACACACATGTTTTCCTGCCTCAGTGATCTTCCGAAGAATTTCTCCGCAGTTTTTTCAAGCCGGAATTATTGCGTTGTTATCACTTTCTGTATTATGTTTCGACTTATTACTGACACTGAAGAAATGACCAATTTGGTGTTAATTTTCACCTTCCCTCGACGACAAGCACCACAACAATGACGTAATTTCGAAGCAACGAGATCTCGTTTGCCGAGATCGGCGTGCAGACGAAAACTCGAACCGCGAGACCAAAACAACAATGTCGGATCTGCCTGACAAAAAGTTTGGAGTGCGGTAAAACTTTGTTAAAAATAAAAGTAATCGGGTAATAATGACAATTTTGTGTCGAAAGAGTTGCGTCCCGGGGACGCACGTTGATTTGACACTATGCGTCCCCAGCAAAAATGGTGCGTCTAGGATGCAGGGACGCGGGCAGTGTTCCCTCTAAGGTGCACACGTGCGCAATTGCGCACTGCTCGCACATTCTCAGCGCACAAGAAAATCTAGCTAGCGCACAAAAATGAGGGCTCAAAATTACTTAGAAGCGACTTAAGTCAAAGTTACAGTGCGTGAAGGTGAAAATACACAGGTTCCCCTGACGTTGTGTCCTAAATGCGGTATTTTGAAGTCGAACGAAGTTGAGTAAAGTTAGTAGAGTATGTCGAGAACCGGCTTCTTAGTTTCAGCTCACTAAAAAGGAACCGGCTCTTTCGGGTCCTAAACGGCTCTTCAGGTTGTTTTTGCTTCTTTAATCCCAACATGACCAAATATTAAGTACAATTATGCACAACATGACTTAAAGGAAGGGGGGAATAGAACAAAAAAGAAAAAAATACCAAAATGAAAAAGTAGTGAAAAGCTGAGAGAAAAAAAGAAACAAAAGGAAAAGAAAAAAAGAAGGAAAAATTTAGAAAAAAGCCAGAAAAAAAGAAAAGAAAGAAATGTTGGAAAAAAGTAAATAGAGAACAAAAAGGAAAAAGTAACAGCTCGGAAAAAATAAACACAATGAGATTTTTTAAAGCAATTTTTAAAAAAAAAAGGAAAAAAAAAACACTGAAAAAAGAATAAAAAGTTTAGGTTGCATTCAAATAATTCTCAATTATATCAAGGGCATCTTGTTGCCAACATTGTACTTCCACTAAAAAATGTGATTAAGTACAGTTCTGTATCTTACAACCGACTAAATAAGCCCCCAAAAATGTTAATATTATGCGACAAAATATATCAGGAAATAAAAAGAAATGTATATCTTGTTAAAGAATTGTAAGAACAAACGACGTTTGTAGGCCGTACAACCTTTGCAATAGTACATGAGTCAATTCATTCAAAAGAGAAAAATTATTTTGCATTGCCGGAAACTCAGCAAATTGTAACTTGATGTCAAGTTTTGGACGTGTTTGATAATTAATTATCTTGCCACACTTGGGATTATGGTGGCTCACTGTTGTTTCAAGCGTTGCTCACCGACTTTGTGTGAACGCTCAGACCCGTGGAAAATTAGAGGGAACATTGGACGCGGGCAAACGAGAACACTGAAATGGACTTATTCAATCTTTTTTTTTTCAACTGTTCTTAGGGGGCATCGCATTGGAGTACTACGTTGTGAAAATGTTTGCCTTTTTATCCTGTCAGTCACCTGACAGTATCAGTATCGAGCTAAAACAGTGATTTCTTGAAAGTATTCTGGTTTTCTACCTGCTTGTGTTGGAGGCAAGGGCAGCAGCAAGGGCAGGTGGGCAGCTGGTACTTATCTTCAGGGTAGAGAATCTGCTCCTTCAGTCCTCCATTCGCATTCGGAAGATAGGGAGTCTGAGGAGCAGCTTTGCGTTCTTCCTCATGTGAGAGGTGATGCTGTTTTTTGCAATGGTGCTGGGTGTCAAAGTCGTCTTGGTCGTAGCTGGTGTCGTTGATGCTTTCGTCCAGGTAGAGTGGGGTCTTCTCACCCCGAGGGGTGGTGCAGTTCTCTCCGACCTCATAGACAAAGAAAATCTTGGACATGTAGTCTATGATGAGGACTTTGGCCCAGTGAGGGACAGGCTTGGCCTCCGCACCACAGAAATGAATGTTCATAATGAAGATAGTGAGAGATGTGGAAGCTGTGATCATCGTCATGGTGGCAATATAGTACTTGCCTAGAAAACAAAACTAAGTAAAAATAAATGTAATACCAGCTTACTTCAATAAATGTTTGGTGTTTAAAGCTATTAATGGCACTCAATGTGTTACAGTTACACACACGCAGTGGACTCCCAGGTTAAGGAGTCCCTCATGCACAACATTTTCAAGTTATGGTGTGGAATACGTTGTTTTTTGGTGACTCATTACAACATGTTTCCCACTACAGGACATCTACCATAATTTGTTGGGTGTGCCCAAAAAGAACTTTTAAAATTTTGAGATGTGGAGATGCTATTGGCTGTACTATGTCCCACTGTGCTGTTTTATCTCTTCGTTCAGAATGTCATGTGCTTTGTAAAGACTTTCATGCGAGTTCATGCGATATAATACTGCGTTTTTTGTAATGTATTTATCAGTTATGAGTCACACAACATGCAGTGATGCTAAAGGAAGAAGCAAGGAACATGGCCTTAAACAATCGACGATTGGGACAATTAAGGGGCGGTTAGAGCAAAGAAGTCTGCAGGACACTCCTTGCAAGTGGAGTTTCCTAATCAGTTTTAATTTGAAACCTCTGCCCCACCCCTCTCTGCATCTACCTGGTACTCTACTTGACCAGAAAAAGTCCCGTCACAACAAATGTAAATAAAATGTCATTTTCCTCTATATTCATAATGTTATTTAATCAAATGCACACATTACACATTAGTATTACATACTAGGAACTATTTTGTTACTAATGTTTGATATGTATATGCAATTTTAATGGTCCAATTCCAGTCATTTAATTTTTAGGGCTGGGCCGGTTGAATATACCTCAGAGCAGAGGCCAGCAGAGCGGGTTTTAGTTTCAGTTCGGCTGGTAAAGTGTGCCATTGTGGCATGAAAATGAACTGCACTGTTTTGGCTGTGGTCAACTATTGCTGAAAGCAGAGGCTGGCAGAGCACTTTTTTCCTTGGTTTGGGCTGCTAAAGTATGTCATTTTGTTCTACCTAAAGTGAAATGCATTGTTTGGGAAGTGATCCGGTATCTCCAGTAAGTATTGTCCAGAGTGGGGGCTAGGAAAGCACATTTGTGTCATGTTTGGCTTTGTTTCCCTGTTCTTTCAACCTACTATGAACAGCACCGTGCGGCCATTAACCATTATCCAAAGTAAAATATTGCAGGGAGCGCGGGCCCAGAATCATGTGTGGCAGAATTTTTGCTCCCGTTCTTTCCAGTTCAAAAGCGCTCATGTGGCCGCAATCCATAATCCCCGTTTGAAGAGTGCTAAGAGCATAGGCTGGCAAAGCTTGATTTTTGCAGGTTTTTGCACATTGCAGGGCATTCTGGTCCCCATTGACTGCGATAAACGAGGGATTAGAGTACAGCGATTGAAATAAAACATATATTGCAGGGTCTGGCATCTGGAGTCAAGGGCCACTTTGGGTTAGGAAATTTGGCCATATTTATGAATAAATATAATTGCAGCACGGCAGCGCACACGTTCAGCACACTACAAAAACTTTATTACACCGCAGACACTTTAAACTGGACTATACTTGGACTATTTTTGCACTACAGCCCCTTTAACTGTGTTTTATCTTATTACCTTAACTCATCTTGAGTTAATCTTGTTTTTTTATCTTTTGATATTAAAAATATTATTTTATGTATTTATGTATGTAGTTTGGGCGGCACGGTGGCGCAGTGGTCAGCATGTGTGCGGCACAGTTCTGAGGTCATGAGATCGAACTTTCCTGTGTGTAGTTTGCATGTTCTCCCCGTGGTTGCATGGGGTTTCTCCGGGCACTCCGGTTTCCTCCCACATTCCAAAAACATGCAAGTCAGGTTAATTGGCCAGTCAAAACTGTCCCTAAGTGTGACTGAGCGAGTGAGTTTTCTGTCTCTCTGTGCCCTGCGACTGGCTGGCAACCAGTTCAGGGTGTCCCCTGCCCAATGCCCGGAGATAGCTGGGATGGGCTCGAGCACCCTTGCGACCCTACTGAGGATAAGCAGTGCAGATAATTGATCCATGGAAGGATGGAATAAATGTACACACAGGCATGACCATGTTACAGTATTTTTCTTTATATTTGTTTTTGAATCGATTAGTGTAATCAAATTGGTTTTGAAACACTCACAATAAAAGCCAAATAATGTATTACGTCCCTGTTTTAGGCATGAAATTTGATATACAGTTTTTAGTATGAGTGTAGTCTTATTTTTTTGTACTTTAGCAGTATTTATGTAGTCAGATCTTTGGAGTATTTATGTAATCCTTTTGTAGTATTCTCATAGTAGTATTTTTGTAACATTTCTTTTATATATTTTGTGATATTACTCGAGTTGAATTTTTGTATTTTATGTATAGTTGTTTTTTTTTGTATGTATTTATAATATTTCTGTGGTATTTATGTTTTATAGTATTACTGTATTTGTATTTGTAGTACAGTATTTCTATAGTATTTTTCTTTTCAGAATGGAAGCAAAACAATACATTGTGTCCCTGATTTTAGCAAAAGTATTTTATTTTAGTCAGTTTTATAGTCCTTCTTAGTATTTCTACAGTAGCATTTTGTATTCGACAAACAAAGTGAAAATTGGGACAAAGTTGTGACCAAAAAACATTTTTATTAGTGGTAGTTCATTTATTATTTTATAAACTGTCACTATATTTTGACATTTTTTTGTTTGGTAGGCCTGATGACAAAGCCGTAGTTTGCCCAACCCTGGTTTATCTGATTCATTGACCAAATAATCAAAAGATTACTTGCAAAGTTAGAAATGAGTGTCACAGCACCACCAACCTATGTAGGGCATGCTCTCTGCAGGCGGCATGCTCTCGGCCACCAGCAACTGAAAGACAGTGAGAGCCAGCAGGACAGTAACCCCCAAGGAAACTTTCTCCCCGGAGTCGGCCGGCAGGTAGAAACCGAGCGGCGCCAGGAAGGAGATGAGGAAGCAAGGCAGCAGCAAGTTGAAGATGTAGAAGGAGGAACGTCGCTTGAGAAGCAAAGTGTATGTGACTTCCGTGTAAGGATCCGAGCAGCAACCGTACATCATCACGTTCCTCACCGCCGGCATACCATGGCACTCCCACTCTACATTCTCAACAAAGTCCGACAGATCGCCGCTGTCCATACCCAAGCTCACATCTACCTGTTGAGGATGGAACATTGAATTTCCCCAAATATTTTACCATAACTAATAAAACAATACATTGAATAATATAAATACATATTTATGTGTGTGTATTAGATAGATAGACAGATAGACAGACAGACAGACAGACAGTCAGACAGACAGACAGACAGACAGACAGACAGACAGACAGACAGACAGACAGACAGAGACACAGACAGACAGAAACACAGACAGACAGACAGACAAACACAGACAACCAGACAAAGAAACAGACAGACACAGAAACAGACAGACACAGCACGGCGGCGCATGGATACATGCATGCGGCTAGATGCTCTCCAGCTAATCTTCTATATATTGCCGTTCTCTTGTCTTTTTTGCTTTTCACTTTTGGACACATGTGTGGCCAAAAACACTTACAGTAGGGACGAACTTTTCCGGCACTTTTTATACCGCCTATGATATACCGAACGAACATCAAAGAGATCCGGCATCCTTGTGGACAGCTATTCTTTCTAATAAACAACGACAACGTCGCCGTAAGGACAGAAACCAGAAGCGTGGTTGGCGTGCAGGTAGATGTGTGAAGCGTGCGAAGTCTAAGCAGCAAGATGGACACGAGGATATAACTAATTTCACCATTCATTCCTCGCCGGACAACCGAAGCTTTACACTCAGCGCACACGAAAAGCCACAACCGCGGCATCTTTTGAAGATCTCGACAAAGACTACAAAGAGTTCAGCTAAGTGAAATGATTCAGCAAAGCTAAAATTTGGTCTGTTAAATATTAGATCGCTTGCTCCAAAAGCATTACTTGTTGATAACATTATTCGTGATTATAAACTGTATGGGTCTTTGTGAAACTTGGTTACGCCCGGATGAGTATTTAGCGCTAAATTATGCTTCTCCCCCTGATTACGAGAGTAGCCATATAGCATGCACGTTGAAAACGGGTGGCGCTCATTTCTGAAAAATCGCTCAAATTTAATCCTCGTACCTCTAATAATTACAAGGCGTTTGAGGCTCTTGTGATGCGGTCCTCTCTATTGTCAATTTATGTAATAACCATCTATCGCGCACCTGGGCCATACACAACTTTCTTAGACGAATTTGCTGAACTTATGTCTGAACTAGTAACCTATGCAGACAAAATTAGAATTATGGGTGACTTTAACATTCATATGAACTCCCCACTCAGTTCACTTACTATTGCGTTTAGGTCTCTAATTGATGCATTTGGTTTTAATCAACTTTTTTTGCCAACCCATAAAGATGGGAACACGCTAGACTTGATTCTGACTCGAGGAGTTTTAACCTCGAACATTATGGTGTTACCGTGTACTACCGCTATCTCGGATCATTATTTAATTACATTTGAGGTGCTTGCTAAATGTAGTGTTAAAAAAGCTGAAGGATTTAGCGGACGCATATAAGCAATGGCACAGTTTCTGAGCTCTTTGAACTCCTTCCTGGAGCAGTTGCGTCCTTTCCTTCATACAATGGCTCGATTGACTCACTCATGAATGAGTTCAATACCACCCTGACTAGTGTCCTGGATTCAATAGCGCCCATAAAGCAATAATCACGTCCTAAAAGACGCACGCCTTGGTTTACTGATGAAACTAGAACCCTTAAACAAGAATGCAGGAAATTGGAAAGAAAATGGCGAGCTACCAAGCTTGAGGTTTTCCATCAAACCTGGTGTGACAGCTTGTTAAAGTATAAAGCGGCCCTTGCCTCTGCAAAATCGGCCTACCTTTCGAAGGTGATTGCGTCTCAAAAGAACAATCCCAAAGCCCTTTTTGACGCTGTATCATCGCTTACAAGGCAACAGACTATCGCAGATAGTTCGACGCACTCTGCTCATGACTTAATGGTCTTCTTTACTAAGAAGATTCAATGCATACAGGAAGAAATTGCTAAAGAAATTATTAATGCCACACATATTAAAGGGCTGAAATCTACAGATGCACGACAGGGTGGCTGTCCTGGGAAATTGTCCGGTTTTAGTGAACTGTCACTTGATGATCTCAAACAGGTGGTGAATGCGGCCAAACCGACAACTTGCCAGTTCGACCCGCTCCCAGGTTCACTTATTAAAAGTCTTTTTGGCGTCCTTGGGCTTTCAGTTCTAAATATTATAAACTTATCACTCTCCTCAGGTGTAGTTCCAGCAGCTTTTAAGTCCGCCGTTATTAAACCCACACTAGAACGACCCAACCTTGATCCAGAAATCTTAAGTAATTATAGACCTGTGTCAAACCTACTTTTCCTCTCTAAAGCACTTGAAAAAGTAGTGGCACAGCAGCTGAATGTTTTCATATCCGAGAATAACCTTTTTGAATCCATGCAATCAGGATTCAGGGCTAACCACTCTACTGAGACGGCTGATCAAGGTAACAAATGATCTCCTACTGGCAATGGATTCTGGCGCTTCATCACTTTTGCTGCTGCTGGATCTTAGTGCTGCTTTTGACACAGGGCACCACAATTTCCTACCAGAACGGTTGGAAAAATGGATTGGTCTCTCAGGAGCCGTCCTCTCGTGGTTCAGATCCTACCTCTCAGATAGGACGCACTGTGTTAAATATGGTGAAATGACATCTGAGACCTTTAATGTCACCTGCGGTGTTCCGCAGGGTTCAGTGCTTGGCCCCCTTCTTTTCAGCATTTACATGCTTCCATTAGGTGATATTATTCGCAAGTACAATATCAGCTTCCACTGCTACGCAGACGACACTCAACTATATCTTCCGTTGCAGGAATCCCCCACACTAAACTGTGGAAATTTGGAGGCCTGCCTCATTGAGATAAAAGGGTGGATGTCACTCAATTTCTTGCGTCTTAACTCTGAAAAGACCGAAATGTTAGTCATTGGTCCATCTAAATGCCGTGACTTATTCTCAAAAACTGCTGTGAACATTGACAAATGTCACATCACACAGAGTGACTCAGTTAAAAATTTAGGTGTCATATTTGACCCTGATCTATCCTTTGAAATGCATGTAAAGAAAATTACTAGAACCGCTTTCTTCCATCACACAGAGTGACTCAGTTAAAAATTTAGGTGTCATATTTGACCCTGATCTATCCTTTGAAATGCATGTAAAGAAAATTACTAGAACCGCTTTCTTCCATCTTCGTAACATTGCTAAAATCAGTTCAATACTGTCTCAGTCGGATGCTGAAATTATAATTCATGCATTTGTAACCTCCCGTCTCGATTACTGTAATGCACTACTCTCTGGTCTCCCGAAGTCTAGAATCAAGTCTCTTCAGCTGGTACAAAATGCCGCAGCGAGGCTTTTAACTAGGACAAAAAAGTACGATCACATAACACTGATTTTGGCTAACCTGCAATTGGCTCCCAGTTAGCCATAGATGTGACTTCAAGGTTCTCTTAGTATTGTACAAAATCATACATGGACTTGCTCCCTCTTATCTTTCGGAACTGATTTGCCCCTATGTCCCGGTCCTAAGCCTACGATCTGAGAGTGCCGGTCTTCTGGTGATCCCAAGAGCAAAGAAGTGTTCTGCTGGTTCGAGAGCGTTCTCCTTCCGGGCACCGGTGCTGTGGAATGCTCTTCCCCCTGAGATCCGATCTGCAACCTCAGTGGAAATGTTTAAATCTAAACTTAAAACTCACTTCTACTCCATAGCATATGAATAACCAGCTGAAAAATATTCTGTGTAATATAGTGTAATAATCTGTGAAGCCCTTTGAGACTCTTCGTGATTTAGGGCTGTACAAATAAATATGACTTGACTTGACTTGACTTGACACAGAAACAGACAGACAGACAGACAGACAGACAGACAGACAGACAGAGACACAGACAGACAGAAACACAGACAGACAGACAGACAGACAGACACAGACAGACAAAGAAACAGACAGACAGAAAGAGACAGACAGACAGAGACAAAGACAGATACAGAGACAGACACACAATTAAATATTAACAAAATAACAGACAAAAATGAATATATACTGTACAAAAATAAATATAGTGTATAAAAATACAGTGTTTTAAGAAAATAAAAGATACATTAAAAAAACATGTTTAAAAATGACCAAATTTCTGTCAACACCTGGTTTCCATTGTAAGTCCAGGACCCGAAGGTGAGGTTGCACTGCTGCCAGTCGAAAGGAAAGTAAGACACGTCCACCACGCAAGTGCTCTTAGTGATTGCGGGGGAATCCCACACGATCTCGCCATTGTAACGAAGCTTCACATTTGTGTTGGACGGGCCGGATGACTCCTCGTCTGCTCTAAAAACGGGACCAATTATGGATGAGTGAATCAGTGGTGATTTTTGGTTCAGAGTTTTGGGGGTGCTGAGCACCTAGAGTAGGGTGGTCCTTAATGGGGGTCGAATTTTTTGGGGGGGAAATATTGGGCTCTGACCCCCCGCATATGTTCTTATATCGATAAAAACACACTGTGTGCAATTTTGAACATTTTGGATAATATTTAGAGGTAGCTCAACGACTTTGAAATTTCCCAAAATGGTAAAATTTTGGCAATTTTCGAGAAAAAACGGAAATCTTAACCCTATGTGTACGGCGTTTTAGAACATCCAATTTCAGTCCATTACTTATAATTGTAACACAAGAAAAGTTACAAGTAAATATAACAATATTGTATTTATTTTTACCTCAACAGCCACCACCCTTTCGAGGTTTCATTCAATGTGCGTGATCGACATTTCCAAATAACATCCAAATTTGGGTGTCAATAAAATGAACTAAATTTGCAACTTCACCAACACAGATCATGTGCATTATGCAAAACAGTGTGAAAACAAATCTTACAGTTTGATGTGCATACAGTACAAAAACAATATGATAAGTGAAAATAGAACCAAGCCAACACCAAACAGTCTACCGAGTAATAGTCGAATAATAATTTCCAAATCACCAGTTCAGAGTTCACATAAAACAGGCCGATTGTCTTTGGAAAAACAATGCGTTTGCTCTCAGTTCAGCAATTACCTCAACGAATCATTAAGTTTATCATTGTAACATAGCCTATCATCAAATGTTGTGTATGTTCACAAAGTGTTCATTTCTTTTTCACGATGGTCTGTTTTTGAGTATTCGGGAACCTTTTGCGATGTTCTGCAACCACCAGTAACAGGTACTGTAATTGTTCTTCATTGTGGGTGAGACAACCATTGAAGTTTTGAATCAGTGCGACGCCTCGCTCTGCGTGGTCATTGATGACAGACAATGCTTTCACCTTGTCACATGCCTCTCTATAATCAATGCGGCCATTCCATGTGGTCGGTTCTGCATCCAAGAAGCTGGTGGAGATCTTGAGAAGCTGCAGCAGCTTGATGGTATTAGTGGTTGCAAAATCTGCGAGTTTCTTGTCATTGACGCACTTCAGATCCACCTGGCCTTTAACTTCTGGTTCTTCCGCTCCTGGGGTTGACTTCATGGCACTCGAGATGTCAGTTTTCGTTTCATGCGATACGTCGGGATCAAAAAGGGACAAGCCAACAAGGACTTCAGAAAGATACCAGAGATGAGTTGCAAACTTTTTGCTTGTCGCTTGAGAGATGGCTTTGTTGATGTTCCCATAGTTCACCAGGTCCTTTAGAAAAGCGAGATCATGGCGAGGAGCACTGGCTGCCACAGGACACAGGAACCAAGCCTTAACATATATCCTAGCATAGAAAAGACACACGTCACGAAGACCTTTTTCCTCACGGGCAGTCAGTCGGAACTGGTGTCGAAACATCCACACCTTGAATGAATATATCACCTTGGCCATCCATCTCGCCTGATGCATCGCCCCTGGTGCCATAAACTTCACTTCTCGCTCAGGTATGCCTCCGAGATAGACAAGGACAAGCTCGAGCAACTCCCGGTAGTCGTCTCTTGGTTGGTTCGCTTGAAGGGTTTCAGAAATGAAACCGTTGAGGCTGTCTCTAACATCTGCGATGTTGGCCATCCATCTCGCCTGATGCATCGCCCCTGGTGCCATAAACTTCACTTCTCGCTCAGGTATGCCTCCGAGATAGACAAGGACAAGCTCGAGCAACTCCCGGTAGTCGTCTCTTGGTTGGTTCGCTTGAAGGGTTTCAGAAATGAAACCGTTGAGGCTGTCTCTAACATCTGCGATGTTCTGTCTGGTGTACTCATCACTGTTTGCATTCTGAAAGTCACTGGAGTCGATGAAGCTCCATTGCGTTTTAAATCGCTTGAAGATTTGGATTTCTGGACTAGAAGACGATCCCATGCACGTCCAAAATGCACAACCTGCAATAAGCTCCATGACATGGTGACGGCATCCCAAGTGCATCAGGTCACGGCCAAGCATCTGCTCCAAAAGCACGCAAGCTCCGGATTGGCGACCGGTGTTGGAACTGGTTGTGTCGAAGCACATACCCTTCACCTGATCAGATATACCCCACTGATTTAAGGTGTCTGTCACAGCACGAGCCTGTTCTGTCCCGTGCCAGATCCAAGTTTCGGTACAGCCAAGAGTTGTGAAATTCCAGGTCCAGACACTAAAACTGGTAGCCGATCTACCTTCTCGGAGCCAGTCAAATCACGAAGAAGTTTACCATCCCAGTGAACAACCAGTTGAGCTTTTGGATCAAAGGCATGCTTAATAGCTGTGGCCTGTGTTTTTCTGTGTTCATGCCGCTGTCGCCGAATTGAGCTTCGATTTAAAGAGAATTCTGAGAGATCATGTCCCAAACTCTTTGCTGTCTCACTGACAAGAAGCATTGCTTTCCTATCGGAAATACCGGTTCGATCCAGACTAGACGACAGCTCTGGGGAGATGATTTGCTTTCTGCCTCTTTTAGATTGGTTGGTATCGGAAGTTGAGCTACTGCAGGCAACGCTGTCTGGAGAAAAGTTGCCAGACTCCTCCTCAACCGAAGTTTCACTGCTGCCCTCCAATGTCACTGATTGACTCATCGCCTCAATTTCTTGATCGGATCTACGCTTTCTGGTTTCCTCTTTATATTGTCTCTTCTGTGTGGCTTTTTCTTTTTTCTCAAGGACCTTGTCTACCGATGTCATCGAGCCACGTCGTCCATCTTCTCTCTGTGCCAAAAGAAACTCGCGGTCTTCTTCCATCTTAATTAGAGTCAAGGCTTCAGCATGTGCCACATCAAACAGGTTGTTGAAGTTGGCTTTGAACGCATTCTCCTTTTTTCTCTGTGTCTCTGTTTCACGAGTTGAATTCTTTTTCAGTCCCTGCCACTCAGCAAATAGTTTCTCAACTTTTTTCACCATGTTTTGTGTGTGACGTACAGGAATCCGTGCTCTGAGCCAGAAAGATGTCAATTTCTCTACAGTGGCTGTTGCTGCAACTCTGATAGTCTCTTTGCATTCGATGTGTCGATACAAAAAATAACTCAAAACTTGTTGAATCGAAGGTAGTTTACACCCTGTTATATCCTCTTCATGAGGCAGAAGATATTTTTTTGATCTCTTCGATGAAGCCATCTTGATTTTTGTGACACGTTTGACAATCAGAACTCAGTGTGGTGAATATCTGAAACCACCAAGGCACTGTGATACTAATCGATAATAGAAAGCCAGTCAAAACGAATGCCACAATAATCCCAATCCATTTTGTGACAATTGTTCTCCTTGAAATCCGAAAGACAGTCAAAATTATTTACTGGTGTGGTCAGATAAGTATTTCGTTGACATGTATTTATGCAGTTTTATTATTGAACAATTATTTATTGTGCCAGTAACTTTGTACACTAGGTCTGATATAATGTGCGAAAAATCCTTATTTTTCATACCAAAATTTCAGAGGCCTTGAGCGACCTCTAAATATCCTTTGATTTTGATGAAACTTTGCCTAATTACGTTTTGTATATATTGGAACATATTCAAGGGGTCAGAGCATGAAATTTTAAAAGTCGAAAAATAAGGACCACCCTAACCTAGAGTGTCTGGTTAATTGATTTTTTTTTATTTTTATATTTAATTTCGGCTTAGTTTGTCCTTAAAAGTTTAAAATTGAATATATTCTCTATTAAGTATGTGCTAAAAATGCCCTCCTGAGTTAGAAGAATACTTTTTTACTCCGCGCCCTTCTGCTTTTTTCCTGTTAACCTTGATGTTCCGGGCACGGAGTGCATTTTGCTGGAAGAAAGTGATCACATTTTTATTGGCCTGTGGCCTCTGTCACTAAATTAATAATATGTGGCCCGTGGCCCTTCGACTGGCTGGCAACCAGTTGAGGGTGTCCCTTTCCACAACTGCCCAAAATTGCTGGGATAGGCTCCATCACCCCGTGACCCTACTGAGGATAAGCAGTGTAAAAAATGGATGGATGGATGGATGGATGGATGGATGGATGGATGGATGGATGTGGCCTACCAGTAATGTTGACAGAAGTAAAAAATAAATCTATACCAAAAAAAAAAATCATCATTTCACCAGATGAACACAGTACCCCTTGAATCACTTTGCCCTTGGCTTTTGTAAACATTTTGGCCCACCCCATTTTCGACATGGCAACTGTAAATAAAAGAAGGAAAGTTTACAGTGAGGGCCACCATTTCCAGGACAAGTTGAAATGTTTTCACCAAAATCCGAAAGAACTGCGTCTGCCTAATTTACCAAAACACTGTGGCTGTTTTCAAAGAATAAAATATCAAAAGGTACTGACAGCCGAAACATGCTGACTACAAAAAGCTTACTGGAAACGAAAGCTGTGAAAAGGTGAAGCAACTTAAAGCTGTTTTGACGGCAAAGCCGCACTGTTTCACGAGATCCTGCTAACAAAGGCGACCTATGGGGTCGAACTGTAAACCTTTCACGGCATTTATTGAAGGCTGTTCAAAGAATGCCAGGCTGTATAGTCAGCCCTGACACATTACCAGCTCAGTAGCCTAGATGGTAAGGCGCCTGCTTTGAGACTGGGAGGCCGCTGGTTCGCGCCTTGGCCGGGTCATACCTAAGACTTATAACATGGGTAAATGGCGGCGCCCTCTGTTGGCTGCGGCTGCATCGGCTCGGTGTAATCGACATTTCGTTCTGTGTACATTGTTACACAGAATGACAATACAAGGAAATTATTATTATTATTTTCAGCTCACAAAATTTGGCCCACTTTCTCAAAGGTTTGGGACACCCCTGTTCTAGGGTGAAAATGTTGAAAGTAGGAATGAAACTGTTTGAAATACAGTCAAAATGCCAACTGAGAAAGCCACCGCAACAAAAGGTCATGACAGAGCCTGCAAAGATGATTTGAGCCAGAAGATGACGTCAGCAAGTTGAATATTATAAAGTTACAGACACAAGGTTAAAACTGGGCTGATCATTGTTGCATTTGATTCAATGCAGCTAAAACAAGGACTATTACCTGTTGATGATTACAAAGTCATGGTTATGGGTAACAAAATCATTTTTTCACATAACCACTCGAGCCGGGAGGGGGGGGCAAGAGCAGTGCTAGGAATTAAATCGACTGAACCATTTTAAGGCAGTAGAGTATTTCCAGCGTTCCATTGTTCATATTTTTACAATTTTTTTTATCCTGCATTCTTAATCATATTTAAGCCTATGCTTTCCTTTTTTAAGGAAAAATGCTATAATTTTGGGGGGTACTTTGGTTGAATTTGGGGGAGCTTGAGCACCCCCCAAAACGGACTGGTTACGCTCATGGAATGAATTATTTAATCAATGGCTTATACAAGTGAAGCCAAATAGAAAGGTTTCTAAAAAAGGTCTAAAAACAAGATTTTACAGTAATGTACGGGCGATTTTACGTTGAGAGCTTTGGGGGTACTGAAACCCCAGAGTGTCTGGCTGGTTGAAATACATGTAATTTTTTCATTTCACTTAAAGGGACCGTGTGTAACATTTAGTGCCTTCCAGTGGTACAAAAACTTTCATTCAGTTGAAAAAAACATTGATTTGAATACAAGGCAAACTACATCATACCAATGTTAATTTTCTTTAAAAACAAATCATAGGTCAAGAAATTTGTATTTCTTTTTCATAGTGGAATCTATTCCTAAAGACGGCGCCATGTTTCTTCTGCGTCTTGCTGCTTGCTTTCGCATTGGTCTTAGTTCGCATTAGGCAAGAGTGCCATCTAGTAGTCAAATATTACAAACTGGGTCTTCAAAGTGAAATAGCATGCAAGATTAAATTATGATAACATCTTAATTAAAATAATTTTCCAAAGGGTTTTTTTTTATTGTAATGGGCTATGTTTATTAATTAATGGTTAATTTAAAGGATGTTTTTGTGAATTGAATGTTTGTTTTAAGGCCGTTTTCATTAGTGTGTCAATGGGTAAGTGTGATGCACATTGTAAAGTGCTTTGGGAGGTATTTGGTGATTTGAAAAGCACGATATAAATACAGACAATTTAGCATTTCATTAACTGAATGTAATTAAATTATGGCACTCTTGGGCTTCCATAATAACATACTCTTACTGTAATACACTTGAGCCTTCACAGGCTCAGCCGCTATGCCGCAAGCGACACCAGAAGAGGAGCATGAAAGGGGGCATCAAATGCACTGAACCTTTTCAAGGCAATGGAATATTTCCGACACACATTTATGTTCTGTTTTACTTTTATTTTTATCTAGCATTTTTCATCATATTTAAGCCTAACCCATACTTTATTGAGGAAATGAGAGTTTTAAAAATTCTATAATTTTGGAGGTGCCTTGATTGAATTTAGGTATGCAAGAAAAAACCCCAAAACAGGCTAGTTAAGGATATATAATAAATGTGTACATATTCACACTGGCAGTAATACAGGTTATGGTCACTATAAGTGGTTGTAGCGACCGAAAAGGTGATTTACTTGTTGTAGAGGACAATGTCTGGCTTCCAAACCAGGTCACTGGGGATGTTGATCATCTCAAGATCATCATAGTCTTCTTTTTTCCACTTGAGGTAAGCATCGTGCCACACCTGCCTGATCCACAGGTACGTGGTGAGCACCTGATTTCGCTCGTCCTACAAAGAAGGAAAATATTTCACTCTCAATATGTTGAAATCACATTGATGACAGCATAAGATTTCACAATGGCAGCCAATTTTTTATAGTTAGCTTTAGAAAATTGATGTTAAACTGCAAAATGCTTTCAAAGGTCAATTGTCAGCAAATAGATTTATTTAAAACCATTTAACAGCTGAGCAATTCTTAAAGCACATCAATTACAACAAAATTTAAAGAAACGACGCAAAGAAACAGAAATAAAAATACTGTGATCCTAAATTGGGCAGTAGATTTGAGTACTACACTATATGTTAAATACAAAAAGAAAATTAATGGATAAATACAAAAAAAACAATAACTTAAAAAAACATATTCATCCAAAATTAAATTTTGTATGTGATAACTTTAAACCAAATGGTGCGATGAGAAATTATAATCCTACATTTGTTTTCATAATGAATGTTCATTATTAATTTATTTTCTCTGAATGGTGAAAAGATATGAGTCATTCTACATATACTGTAATAACTTCCTATAATAACTTGTGACAACATTTGATGAACTGTCAGGACCAGAACGGAGACGGGACTCATTTGCGTTACGTTTCTCTCAGTTTTATTGGGAAGAAAGGAAATGATTGCACACACGATACAGTGATCGCTGGTCACGGGAAGCAGGTCGCTCTCAACGCGTAAGTGACACCTCCCTGGGAAGTAATGGCGGTGTCGGGAATGGAAAAAACAGGTCAGTAGCCAGGACAGGAGAGCAAAAACGTGGTTGGGATTCAGCAACGAGTCGAAAGCCACGAGAGGAGAGTAGACGTGCCCAAGATCAAAAAACGGGTCGAAGCCGGGAAACAGACGGGAGCAAAAACAGGAGTGAGTCAGGGTCGAAAAGCTTGCCTGGAGTAAACTGAGGTTTGCAGACGGACTGACAACAGGTGACAGATAGACGAGGGTATAAATAGTGACAGGGAGCCAATCGGAGTCCGAGGCAGTTGGCGCCAAAGGAGCGGGCACAGGTAAAGCATATCGTAATCATGACATAAAGGTGAAAGTGTTAGGACTTTCAAGGGGAGAGGACCAAGATAAGCTCCAGCTTTTTCATGTCCAAAATTGACTGAAAACTGAGATATGTGTCTTTTACATAACAGTGACAATGTTTTAGATGTTTTTTTTAAATATATATTATCTATGCATTTACTCAACCCATTATTGCTATTGCTATTATTATTTAATTTACTTTTTGTCTGTTATTGTCCTTTCCATGCAGTTTCTTAAGCACTTATTTAGATGTTATTAATATATAAAACTCTTGAGCAGTTATACAATAAAATTAACCTGTTTTTGTCAGAAGGACCAGAACAGAACAGGAAACCCCAGAGCGTTCGTTACAGTTCTTTATTTAGGGAAGCGTACAGGGCAAGCGGGAGACGAGATGGCCGTCGGACGTCAGCAGCGGAGCCGGGAAAGTAGCTTCGGAACACGTAGCCAATCGGAGGGCGTCCACGTGATTGCTCCAGGTGACTCGAGTTAGCAATCACGACAGTTTTACCTATTTGTCAGATAGTTTTTCCCAAATTTTCACTTACACAAACCCCTTAATCTTAAATTAACAGGGTGTTAAAATTTAACACTTGAGGCTTGACTCACGGAAGTCATTGACGTTTGCTAGCATGACAAGATGTGGAATGACACTGAGGTATGAAGCAGGAGCAGCTACCAATGATAATTGTGATTAGTCAGGAGCTAGAGCCTGCAGCCAAGTGGCTAACATGAGTGGCTTGAGTAACAATTCCTCAATCATCAACTGTGGAAGATGAATGATATTGTAGGACGAAGCAGGAGTAGAAAACGAAAACAAAACTAGACGCGAGCTCGAGCTGCGCGGCCATCGCAAGTGGCTTGAGTAGGAAACAATGGAAAAAAAGTCAGATATGCCTCAATGATGGACCAGCAGTGGAACGTGAGTGACGCTTAAGAACGAAGCAAGGACTAGCTAAGAATAACAATAGTAGCTAGCACCCAGCCACAACCTGCAGCCAAGTGGCTAATCTGAGTGGCTCATGAAAGAAACATTGGAAAAAAGAGGAAGATTCCTGAATCACAGGATTTGCCAACTATCACATGCAGGGTTCAGCAGTGGATGGTAGGTAGCCATTAACTAAAAGGACCAGGGGGACAAGCTATTTTGGCAAAATGGTCATTCAGGCTTTCGTAGTAGTAAGACGGCTGCCAAATATGTCAGCTTCTAAAAAGGATGTCTCGAGTCCTGTTATGTAATACAAATTTCTAAATGTACGGCTCTTGTTTATGGGATAGTACATGTGTTTTATCTTATAATTTGAACCAATGTTTTATTTAAATCAGTGATGTCCAAACTTTTCAGAAAGCGGGTCCGATTTGGCAAGCTGAAAATGTGTGAGGGCCGACTATTTAGCCAGGAGTTCTTTAAATAGTATTTAATAAATTCACGGGGCTTCGTAAAAAAGAGCTACACTCAACAGTTTTGCAGTTGCTTCACCTTTTCACAGGTTTTGTTTCCAGTTTTTGTAGTCAGCATGTTTTGCCCCGCAATGCCTCATGATATTATATTTTTGAGAACAGCCACAGTGTCTTGGCAAATTCGGCAGACGAGATTTTTTTAGATTTTCCTGGAAGCAGGGGCTCTCACAATCAACTTTATTTATTTTATTTTTTTACAGTCGCCATTTCAGAATAGAATAGAATAGAATAAAATAGAATTTACTTTTATTGTCATTCTTTGTAACAATGCACACAGAACGAAATGTTGATACACCTGACCCGTACAGTTAAACTGTAGCGGAGCCAATGCAGCCGCAGCCAAACAGGGCGCAGCCATTTTAGTCATTAGGTGACCAAACCCCCCAATTCCAACCCTTAATGATGAGCGCCAAGCAGGGAGGCAATGAGTACCAATGTTGTAAGTCTTAGGTATGACCCGGCCGAGGCTTGAACCAGCGACCTCCCAGTCTCAGAGCAGGCGCCCTACCATCTAGGCTATATGCTAGAATTGTCACAGAAAGCCAAGGGCAAGGTGGCCAAAGGGTGACTGCTATCAAATGCTAAAATGGTGGTTTATTTCTCATCTCATCTCATTAGCCGTACCGCTTATCCTCATTAGGGTCGCGGGGGGGCTGGAGCCCATCCCAGCCATCTCCGGGCAGTGGGCAGGGGACACCCTGAACTGGTTGCCAGTCAATCGCAGGGCACACAGGGACAGACAACTCATTCGCTCATTCACACCTAGGGACAATTTGGACCGGCCAATTCACCTGAAATGCATGTTTTTGGAACGTGGGAGGAAACGGGAGTGCCCGGAGGAAACCCACGCAAGCACGGGGAGAACATACAAACTCCGCACAGGAAGTCTGGAGCTGGATTTGAACCCACGACAGGTTCCCATGACATGAACTGTGCCGCACAAGCGCTAACCACTGCGCCGCCGTGCTGCCTTGGTGGTTTATTTATTTTTAGTAAACATTTATTGTATACTGTGATCAACATTATTAGCGGACCACATATTAATTTATTCATTTGATGGCAGAGGCCACGGGCCAGTATAAATTTGATCATGGGCCGCAAAAGGCCCCTAGGCCGGACTTTGGACATCCCTGATTTAAATGAAAGAAGTATTAAAACACCACAAAAGGTCAATATAGTGCACACTGAGAATTAAATGTTCCTCTCACCATGTCTTTAATCTGGGACAAGGTGATCTGAAGGGAAACATTGAGAGCTTTGTCAGTATCGCCCACAGGCCTCAAAGAGCTGGAGTAGTCCTCCATCAGGTCGCTTAGAAGTTTACGGGCAAAATATCCTCCAGCGCCCTCACACACTAAGGAATAAAAAAACATATCAAAACAAAACAATTCATCTTACTTGAGTCAAACTACGCAAAACTCACCTTTCACTAAAAGGACAAGCCAAGGAATCACTGCCCCTTGTTTCATTTTTGAGGACAAGACTGAGTCCAGAAAAGCTCACTTTTGTCTAATCTCCATTCTGGCCTTGCACATCCCGTCAATTCTTGAATGTCGCATCATCAATTCTACTCTGTTTGTCGTTGTCTGCCTCTGTCTCACAATCTAAATATACATATTTATATACAGTGTGTGTGTCTGCAACAGGAGCCGATGCACACACCCACTAATCCGGATTGAGTAACACGATCACGTATCACACACATGTGAAACGTGATGCTCGCTGCATAAGTGAACACAACCAGCTGTGAGACACGCTCCACAACACATACAATGGCATACATCCGTGTCCCTCACACACACGCGACCAACACACATGTCAGGGAGCATTTGACACCTGTCATACAAACCCAAAGGACGGAACACATCCAGGCTCAAATTTAGACTGTATTGTAGGAGTCACCAAGCTTTTTAGAACAGAGTGACTTTTTTGTTAATGATTTATACGCGGCTAACTTTTTGATATGGATTTTTAAAATAACTTTTGGTGTTATTACTATGTTGTAACAATGTTGTTATCAGGTTGTATTTATGAAAAGTAGGGTTAAAATAGGCACAGTCAACAACTCAAACATCTAGCTTATATAATAATGGCAATGAGGGATTTACATATATAAACCAGGACCTGACCCTATATCTTTACCCTAACCTCAGAGATGGCCCAAGGCATCAGCAAACTAACTGGTTGCTTAAGGCCCCCCGAAAGGTGGTTTACATATATATAATTAAATACTGTATACATAAAAGATTATTCCTGTGTGAGTGATGATCACTCTACAACAAAAATACAGCTACCGGCCTTACTGTACGGAGTTTGTATGTTCTCTGCGTGGGTTTCCTCCGGGCACTCCGGTTTCCTCCCACATTCCAAAGACATGCATTTCAGGTGAATTAGCCGGTCCAAATTGTCCCTAGGTGTGACTTGAGCGAGTGAGTTTTCTGTCCCCGTGTGCCCTGCGATTGGCTGGCAACCAGTTCAGGGTGTCCCCTGCCCACTGTCCGGAGATGGCTGGGATGGGCTCCAGCCCCCCCACGACCCTAATAAGGATAAGCGGTACAGCTAATCAGATGAGATGAGATTAAATACAAAACTAGATTTAAATATAGAGCTTAAAAACAGGGACCTCATACATTTTTTTGTTTTCATTCTGTAAAAAAAAATTGTATTGAAATACAACGTCGAACTGTAATGTGATGTGACACTCTACAACAGTGTTGAATGATCCTAAATCACTTTAAGTATTTTTTTTCCAACCAGCCAGACTCTCTGGATGCTCATCATCCCCAAATCTTCGTGACCATGTTTTGATGCACAAAGTCTAATTCATCCAAATATATTAATGTATCACTTCTTAAACTAATACAAAATACTTTTACAAAAATACTATCCCAGAAATACTAATAAATATAACTACAGTAATATGACAAACATACTACCATAGAAATATTCCAAAAATACTACAGGTACTAAAATACTGCTTTGGAAATACTTCAAAAATACTTGTGCATAAATGCTGCAAAAAAACACCACATAAAACTATAATGGAAAACACTACTAGATAAATATTACTAAAAAAAATATTACTACAAAAATGCCACTGGAGAAGTATTAAAACAGAAATACTCCTAAAATGCAACTATGACAACACTACAAAATTTATACTACAAAAATACAACCAAAATACTGCAAAATATAATACTGTACTACAAAAATACTGCAGGTATACAAAAAATATATACCATGGAAATACTACCAAATACAATTGAAATACTACAAAGAATACTTAAAAATAATAATCCAGTAATACTTCAAAAAAACATAAAACTTAGTTAATACGACATACATACTACAAAGAATACTACAGATTTACAACAACAATTCTCCAATGGAAAAACTACAAAAATACAGTAATACTAATAAAAAAAGAAATCTATAGAAAAATCCGACACCAGAAATACTAAAACAAATACCAAAAAATACACCTAAACTGAAGATTTAAAACTAAATATCGAATGAAGTGTTTAAAACAATGACTGAATACATTATTTTGCTTGCATTCTAATTGTTTCAAAACCAATTTAATGAAACTAATCTATTTCAAAAGAAATATATCATGTAAATGACTGCATGTGTATTTATTTATAAATAAATAAAATGTTATCCGTCTGCATGATCGGCCTCTTGGCCATAATTTTTAACCCAATGTACGGACTCCAAATAGTTGCCCACCCATGGAGTAGAAAATGGAATGAGTTATATTAGGTAAGCAAATGATCAAGAAATAGGCGGCCCCAAAAACTAATTTTGCTTGACCCCATAAAGGCCCTGCCTAACCTCCTAATCTTAAATCCTAATTTGTGAAGACTCCTGATTTTGTCCAACCACTATATTTCTTTGTGTAATATCATGTTCATAAAGTTTGTTGGAACATACAGCAAATTGAGGTGATTAAAAAAACTTGCATATCCAAGGTGTTTCCTGTGTGCGCAAAAGCACAAATCACATTTTGCAGGTTTGTGGGTTGTTTTGTGTGTGTACTGTACATACAAGTTTAAATTTAGTATAGTATTTTCTACCAATGCTCATGCCAAACACATCATTGGCCCAATAGGGGAAAAAACAGATTACGAAAGCATATGTGACTTTGTCAGAAGCATAGACTTACACAATATATGGATGGACAAAACTGTGTCAATTTCACCGTGGGAGCAGGAAATAAAATGAAAATGCCCGGGAAAAGAAATCAAACAATACGCATGGATCAATTATTCTTTGTACTAGAAGTCTTCAATATCTCCGGTAATATGAGTGGCTAAGAAACAGAATACTGTATTTTCACGACTATAAGGCGCACATAAAAGTCTCCTTTTTTTTTCAAATTGTGCAGTGCGCCCTGTGTGTCATGTAAAGCGGCAGACAGAGACCAGCTCGATGGCCTTAGGGTTGGGCGCCTCTCCAAGACTGAAATGTCAAAGGTTTGAGCCCTGGCCAAGTCAAGACATATTTGGGTAAAATGCCGTGTTTTTGTGAGATTTGCACATTTTCAACTAAAAGCGACTTTTATGCCTTCTCCCGTGTGTTCATCACAAGTTTCCCAAAAGCAGAGGAGGACACTTGACGTCACACGCAATGCATTGGTTGCAGAAGCACTCACAGATGCTAACGCCGTAGAGTATCTAGCAATTTGAAAGTGATTGTTATCATTCTGGTGCTTTCTTTTCATGACGTTGTGTCATTTTTGTCACCCAATATAGGACTACGGTGGCGCAGAAACTTACAGCGGATTAAAATCAAAAGAATTGACTGACAATGCTTGGGCTAACTTGTCTGTTTTTGTTTTTCAAATTTTGTTTTATCCGTGTATTTAATTTTGTAATCAATACTTAAATAAACAAAAACAAAATTAAGTTTTGCTTTTGTTATAGAAACAGACCTCTAAAAGAAACAGACCTCTAAAATAAGGGTTGCTTGGGCACCTCTTTTAAGCCAAACTGTGTCATATTTGACCACCAGAAGGCACTGTTGTCTAATGCAAATAAAAACTAGTGCCAAATGATCACTGCATAGTAGCTAGATGCCAGACAAATATGGTGGCAACTGCCAAGAATGGAGTCCACTACTGATAAGACAAAGGTTGATAGAAACACCGTTTACATAGACTTGGGCCCCAGCGTTGTCGAAAATAGTGGGTGTATAAGTTCATGTATTCTTGTCTAGTATTCAAATCAACATTTTTCTTTTACTGCATGAAAGTTATTTGTATCACTAGGAGTCACTAAATATTACACACGGCCCCTTTGAAGCTGTTTGCTTAACTCCTGGCTTTGCAGGCAACTTTTATAGGTCAACTTGTTGTGCATTAAATGTTTTATACAACACTTTTAGTTGCATTTCAGTTTATGAAGTGATACATTAATATATTTGGATAAATTAGACTTTGTGCATCAAAACACGGTCACGAAGATTTGGGGATGATGAGCATCCAGAGAGTCTGGCTGGTTGCAAAAAAAAAATACTTAAAGTGATTTGGGATCATTCAACACTGTTCTAGAGTGTCACATCACATTACAGTTCGATGTTGGCAGAAGGACTTACCCATTTTTTTCTCATCGAGTACACACACACGTACAGAAGGATAAGCATGACATTTATTAGACAACGATGCATTCTATTCAACCATTTGTCACAAACCAGATCAGGAAACAGGGAGCAGAACACACTCGCGTAACGTTACTCACAGGTTTTGGGGAGCAGAGAATGAGCGCACACTCGATCCGGGGATAGTTGGTCGCGGAAGTAGATTGATCGGAACGAGGAAGTGGTCAAGATCAAACAGATCGGGACAAGAACAAAACACAGGCAAAAATGGAGATTCACAGGGCTTGGCAAAACAAGAGCAATAAAACACTGGCAAAACGGGGATTCACCGGGCTTGGAAAAACGAGAGAAAAAAACACAGGCAAAAACAGGGCTTGGCAAATCACAACAGAGTTTAGCAGGAGTTTTGCAGACGCTCCAACCCCAGGCGACTCACAGACAGGGTTTAAGTAGTCAGGGAGCAATCTGTCAACGCGTTTCAGCTGGTGTCCATGGGCGGGGCCAATTGGGCGCTGTGGCAACTGTGACAGAACCTGGCGCCATACGGCGGGGACCAATTGTGCGCCATGGCAACCATGACTCCATTGTTTTGTTTCATTGCTGCAAATGTCTTTATCTAAAATTTTTTCATCATACTTAGGCCTAGCCTGTACTTTTTTAAGAAGAGTTTTAAAAATGCTATTTTCGGGGGTGCTTGGGTTGAAATGATCTGCATTTTATCTGCATTTATATATATATAGCGCTTTTCAAGTCAATGACTTCCCAAAGCGCTTTACATTGTGCTTCACATTTCCCAATAGCGGCCGTGATCTGTGCAGCCATGTAAGGTGCTAACCTGCTTATTGGGGGTATTGGGGGGTTCAGTGTCTTACCCAAGGACACTTCGACATGTAACACGGACAAGCCGGGATTTGAACTGGGATGCCTTAATCCTAAAACGATCGCTCTACCTCCTGAGCTACTGCCGCCCTTGAGCATGGGCTGGTTACGCCCATGCATTGAATTAAGGTGCTGAATGCATGAATTGCGCAACACAATAAATCAATGATGACAGTCGTTTCCATTGCATTTAATCATCGATTGTATCCATTGGTTGTTGCGGCTCTAACTGGTTCCCAAACTTAAAAGACATTGCACTGGTTTAAGCTGAACCTGCGTCTTTGGCCTGCTTCCTGTTGTGACTTGTAGCAGTCCGCACGGTGCACTCAAACACTTCCTGGACGCCCCACTTAGACAAAGACGAACACTCCTTTGCCATGAATTTCCTGAGCCACGCGCCTACCCTCAGCTGCCGAGATGCAGCTGCCTCGGAGCAAACCAGAGTCCCACCACCAGGACAGGCACCGACGGTAAGTTCTCCCACACTTCTTTGGCTTGGTGGTAAGACCGGGGTTGGATCTGATGTAAGTTGTCTTGACCCGCCGTGTCCCAAAGACCGAGGTTGATAGAAACGCCGTCTCCATATACTTGGGGCCCCACTAGGACCAGATCGGCTTGGTGGTAAGACCGGGGTTGGATCTGATGTAAGTTGTCTTGACCCGCCGTGTCCCAAAGACCGAGGATGATAGAAACGCCGTCTACATAGACTTGGGCCCCAGCGTTGTCGAAAATAGTGGGTGTATAAGTCTCCTGGAAGGTCGGTGAAGTGAAGCTGACGAGCAATGCGGTCTTTGCCACCCCGCAGTCTCCAACCAAGACCCACTTGACTGACATTTGTACTGCAGATCCGAACTCGATGTTCTCAAATGGTCCGCATGAGGTGTTTTTCAAAGGCGTTCCTGATGAATTGTTTTTCCTTGTCAGGAGCTGGAGAATATCCGCTGAGAAATGTTCTGAGATATGACATTAAAGGGAGAGTGTGTATTATTTGAGAGCTAGATGTCACTGTATAGTGCAGTGCAGGGGTTACCAATGGCGCACGACCCATATATGGCTCTTTTCAGTAGTACATATGGCTCGGTGATAAAATGCTACTAGGGAAGACTTACTCTACCTTGTTCCAAGTCTGATACGCTCAAAGTCGAGTTTGCTGCGCGCAAAACAGAAGCTACTCTAATATAAAAAAACGTTCGGTCCAGTATCTAAACGGCACAGTCTTACCTACAGTTTATAGTCAAGATGTCACACCAACAGACCCTGTTTTGGCTGTAATTGCTAAAGAATCCTTTATAAGGAATAGAGGTAAGAGCTGGTCTAAAATATTTGCGGGTATATAAACCGGAACCCGTCCAGATGCGTCCGAACCGGACAGATTAACTTGATTTGATAAACTAGCCCTAAAAAAACCTGATTCTTTAATTTGCTGCCAAAGTAAACGCAAAGCTTTACTACGTTCGTGTGCACTATAGCGCTTAACTTTGCGTTTTGGCTGATCTACGCAGCCTGGAGTTTATTTGGGCAGAGTCCCTCAAATCAAGTGTGCACTACAACTATAGTAATCCCTCGGTTATCGCGGTTAATGGGGACCAAGACCATCCCAGCAATCATCGGGCAGTGGGCAGGGGACACTCTGAACTGGTTGCCAGCCAATCGCAGGGCACACAGGGACAGACAACTAATTCGCTCATTCACACCTAGGGACAATTTGGACCGGCCAATTCACCTGAAATGCATGTCTTTGGAATGTGGGAGGAAACCCACGCAAGCACGGGGAGAACATACAAACTCCGCACAGAAAGTCTGGAGCTGGATTTGAACCCACGACAGGTTCCCATGACATGGACTGTGCCGCACAAGCGCTAACCACTGCGCCGCCGTGCTGCCGCTTCCAGAAACTTTTAGACTTAAAAAATCACTGCGAGACAAAGGTTAACTACCTGCGAGCTATGGCGAGAAGCGTACAGTACTGTACTGTACTACTGTAGTGAATGGGCCAATGGGGAGTCGAGTAGTCAGCGAGTGCTGGCCAATCAGTTTGCGTTTATGCCCGTGATGCTTAGCGTGTACGTGCATTTCTTTGTGTTTTAAAATTTTGTAAAATGATACAATTACTAATTCTAATTGAATATTTTGTTTTCAAATTTTGTAAAATAATGTTTTTCTAATTTTAATTTAATATTTTTCATTATTATTATTTTCCCAAAATTTTTTGATATTTTTAATTTTCATTATTTTATTTTATTATTATCATTATTTAGACCCCGCGAAGCTCTGAACCCCCGGAAGTGGAACCGCGAAGTAGCGAGGTTCAACTGTATTTTGCGCCAAAATGCGCATCTCAGCAGCATGTAGCGAACTAAAGAGAAACTGAAAATAGCACCAAAAAGAAAAGAAAATTCAGCAGATTAGTATAAGATTTTGCCAAAAAGCAGAAACAAAGTTTGTAAAGCTTGTATCCTTATTGGCAAGAAGCAAAAATTACTTCTGACATGACACAGAGAAAGAACATTTAGTTGAATTTAGTGATTTTGAGTTTAACTGAAAGTTTGGTAAGCATTTTCTTTATCAATATAATCATTTGAGTAACAGTAAGTGCATGGTGTGCGGACACCCCACAAAGGGGAAAAAATAAATAAAAAATACGCAAGAGAAGCCTGACCTGCCCGAACTAATGATGTACATTTTAAGCCCGAGCCCGAGCTTACCTCTAATATGGAACCTCATTAGATAATGAATGTCCACTCTTGTCACACTTTAAGATAAAAACCCTCATAAAAAATGAATTATCCGAACAGTCAACTCAAACATCTATCTTATTATATAATAGCAATGAGGGATTTACATATATAAACCCTGACCCAACCCTATCTTTACCCTAACTCTTTACCCTAACCTCAGTGCTGGCCCAAGGAATGTGCATACAGTACAATTTCATTAGGTGAGCAGAAGGTATGGGCAGCTATGCTCACACAGCATGCACCCCTGTCACTCACACACGCCCACTGCGCTGAAGAGAATTACATCCATAACCCTTTTTTTGGTGACATATTTACAAAAGAACTGTTTGTAAGTTGTTTTCAAACCATTATTTAGGAAAAAATGAAAGGTCTAAATGAGCTTCAATGATCTTAAGTAATGGTGGGAGGGAAATGAGTTTAAAGTAGTGTGTTTGTTGATAACAGACACAGGCTTTGGCATTTTTTGTTAGATTATATCAAATCATCTAAAAAATATAAAATGCACTGAAAAATTAGCTTTTGTATGGAGAGGGTGTTTGGTGGTTTTGCTGAATTTTTTCTTAAAGTAATTGGTACTGATCTTTTTAAAAAAAAACAAAATAAAATCAAAATATTTTACCATAACAGCTCTTTGGCTAAAAAAGGTTTCCAAAGCCCAGGTGTAGTGCAACCCAAAATGTGTACTAAAAAGAGAGAAGAATGCAAATAACCAAGACTCCAAGTGACCAAACCAAACGGTTTTTCATCGCATATTTTCTGCCCTGCAGTTTGCTCGGTTCTTGGGTACCGGACCCGTAGCAGCAAGGTAGTGGACAATTATGTCAGCTCCCTTCAGTTGAGGCTCATTTCAAGTCAAACATATTTCTCTACATGTACTTTTTAAAATGTACATTTATACGATGATTCATGTACTTTGATTATATTTTTTTAAAACAGATGTTATTTTCAATAAATGTTTTTTTTTTACCACTAGGAGGCGATGAATAATACACATTGGACCTCTAAGAAGCAAACAACAATTCAAATGTCAAACTAAAGTAGAGGTGCAACACAACATTGATTTATTTGACAAATAATTGATTATACATAATATTTTGTGATTAATTTGATTAAAAATATAATGTTATGTGCTTCTTCTATTCTTCTATTTATTTTTAGGTAATATTTTTTCTTACTTTTTCTTCACATCAGGGTTCACCAATGTAGTCAAGTCATCTTTATTTGTATAGCCCTAAATCACGAAGAGTCTCAAAGGACTTCACAGATTATTACACTATATTACACGGACTATTTTTCAGCCGACGAGAAGAGTAGGTTATTCATATGCTATGGAGTAGAAGTGAGTTTTAAGCTTAGATTTAAACATTTCCACTGAGGTTGCAGATCGGATCTCAGGGGGAAGAGCATTCCACAGCACCGGTGCCCGGATGGAGAACGCTCTCGAACCAGCAGAACACTTCTTTGCTCTTGGGATCACCAGAAGACCGGGACTCTCAGATCGTAGGCTTCGGACCGGGACATAGGGGCAAATCAGATCTGAAAGATCAGAGGGAGCAAGTCCATGATGTATGATTTTGTACAATACTAAGAGAACCTTGAAGTCACATCTATGGCTAACTGGGAGCCAATTGCAGGTTAGCCAAAATCAGTGTTATGTGATCGTACTTTTTTGTCCTAGTTAAAAGCCTCGCTGCGGCATTTTGTACCAGCTGAAGAGACTTGATTCTAGACTTCGGGAGACCAGAGAGTAGTGCATTACAGTAATCGAGACGGGAGGTAACAAATGCATGAACTATAATTTCCGCATCAGACTGAGACAGTATTGAACGGATTTTAGCAATGTTACGAAGATGGAAGAAAGCGGTTCTAGTAATTTTCTTTACATGCATTTCAAAGGATAGATCAGGGTCAAATATGACACCTAAATTTTTAACTGAGTCACTCTGTGTGATGTGACATTTGTCAATGTTCACAGCAGTTTTTGAGAATAAGTCACGGCATTTAGATGGACCAATGACTAACATTTCGGTCTTTTCAGAGTTAAGACGCAAGAAATTGAGTGACATCCACTCTTTTATCTCAGTGAGGCAGGCCTCCAAATTTCCACAGTTTAGTGTGGAAGATTCCTCCAACGGAAGATATAGTTGAGTGTCGTCTGCGTAGCAGTGGAAGCTGATGTTGTACTTGCGAATAATATCACCTAATGGAAGCATGTAAATGCTGAAAAGAAGGGGGCCAAGCACTGAATCCTGCGGAACACCGCAGGTAACATTAAAGGGCTCAGATGTCATTTCACCATATTTGTAGTGCCCAAAAGCAACAAGTAGCCCCCAAAGAACATCTGAGTAACCCGCGGACTGGTTCCAGATCAACCAATAATGGGTCATTGAGATTTTCTAGGAAACATGATTTTCAACTGGCATGAGAAATCATTGACATGTCTTTCAATACACAATTATTCCAAAAATCTTTAAATTAGCCTATAATGTACTTATTTAAATCACTCAATGCCCTTATACAAGGCATGTTTTAGTGGTTGACTGAGACTATTTTGACCCTTCAATCAATAATTACAACCTGCTGATTATAACATGGTAACAACATAGTATTATGTTAAGTTTCTACATTAAAAACATATATCAAAATAGCAGCCATGTGCACTATTTGGGAACAAAAAAAATAGCTTTCAGGTTCAAAACAGCTTGAGGACCCCTGTTTGAGATGGGGATTTTTCTAGCACGATTAACACATTAAACTCTAGAAAAAAATGATAACACACTTTGACTACAGCACTACTAAAATAATAAAAAAATTACCAGCCGCTCAACCCAAGGTTTCATATCCCACCATTGTCTTTTAAAGTCTTTCCAGTTTTTCTACTTAGAAAAAAAACTATTGTTGTACTTGTTTCAAGGCCCCTCCAGGAAATAGGGTGAGAACACAAATTGAAAAAAAGATCTGACGCTATTTCCGTTTGTTGGTGAAAAAGTGTATTTTAAATACTGTATTTTTTCCCCCTCAAATTTAAGAGAAAAAAGGCAACAGTAAACTAATTTTTACTTTTTCAAATTTGGAAAGTCATTTGCTTATTTTATTTGCAACCTTAGATTTTCAAGTTTATATATAGAGATAGAGAGAGAGAAAGAGATGGAGAGAGAGAGATCCATCCATTATCTGCACCGCTTATCCTCAGTAGAGTCACAGGCATGCTGGAGCCCATCCCAGCTGTCTCCTGGCAGTGGGCAGGGGACACCCTGAACTGATTGCCAGCCAGTCACAGGGCACACAGAGACAGACAACTCACTTGCTCATTCAAAACTATGTACAATTTGGACCAGCCAATTAAACTGACATGCATGTTTTTGGAAAGTGGGAGGAGAACATACAAACTCCACACAGGAGGGTTCGATCTCCTGACCTCAGAACTGTGCCGCACATGCGCTAACCCCTGTGCCGCCGTATATATATATATATATATATATATATATATATATATATATGTAACGGGTGTAATAATAACTTTTGTTTTATTGAAATTCCCGCTGAAATATGTGTATAGTTTTTGGTAAATGTCCTGCAATGCTGAGTCCAACAGTGCCATCTGCTGGTATGGGGTGGGGTTTGGTTTTGGCTTCTTACATGTGACCAGGAGGCGGGGTTTGTTGTTAGTCTTACCAGAGAGAACTACAATGGTAAGACATATCTTGCTCCACAAAAGAAGTTAATTTTAAACATTATAACCCCAGCTGACAAATCTCTCACCATGCATTGTAATGTGATTGATATTGTCAAGCTGTTTAGGTTTATTTCGTTTTGTTTCTGTTTTACTAAATATTAATTCCCCTTGTAGAGATCAAAGAGATCAGACCCAGCAGAAAAAGCTAATGTTTTGACTCATCCATTTGCAGGTAAATTGTACGCATTTTTATACTCATTGTTTTTATTCCTATTTTCTCATACACATTAAAAAAGGATGATGTTGGTTAAAATTCAGACTAAAGAAAAACATGTTGAATTCATTGTAAACGCTATACAATCTCTTGCTAAAAGTATCTTGTTAAAATGTAAAGATGTAAAAATGTATTGTGATATTCTAAAATGTATTTTCTGTAAAGTGAAAAGAAAGCTCTTTGATATGCTTTTGTTGTTAGTCTTACCAGAGAGAACTACAGAGATCAGACCCAGCAGAAAAAGCTGATGTTGTGACTCAGCCATTTGCAGAAACTGTAATAATAAAAACCTCATCAACCAGTCCAGCTTGAATGTGAATCTTTGGTGGGACACGTACACCGCGGTTACACATATATATATATATATATATATATATATATATATATATATATAGTTTGGACAATATAGAAAACAAGTATTTGTATAACCTGCTATTTTGCAATTTATCCCACTTAGAAATCATGGAGGGGTCTGAAATGTTTATTGTCAGTGCATGACCACTGCAAGAGAGATAACCTAAAGAGAAAAATCCATAAATCACAATGCATGAATCTTTTAATGATTTATTTGTGTGATATAGCTGCAAAAAAGTATTTGAACACCTGAGAAAATGAATGTTAATATTTGGTACAGTAGCTTCACCATGTTTGCACACACTGCAGGAGGGATCTTGGCCCACTCCTCCACACAGATCTTCCCTAGAACCAGTTTGAACTCCCTTCAAAGACTTTCAATTGGGTTCAGGTCTGGAGACTGGCTGGGCCATGCTTGAACCTTGATATGCTTCTTATGGAGCCACTCCTTGGTTTTCCTGGCTGTAAGCTTAGGATCATTGTCGTGTTAGAAGACCCAGCCCCGATCCATCTTCATTGCTCTGACTAAGGGAAATAGGCTGTTCCCCCAAAATCTCACAATACACGGCCCCAGTCATCCTCTCTTTTATGCAGTGCACTTGTCCTGTCCCATATGCAGACAAACACCCCCAAAGCATGATGCTACCGCCCCCATGGTTCACAGGAGGAATGGTGTTCTTTGGATTGTACAATTCATTTTTCTTCCTCCAAACATGCTTAGTGGAATTATGACCAAAAAGTTCTATTTTGGGCTCATTTGATCACAAAACCTTTTCCAATGACTCCTCTGTATCATCCAAATGGTCATATGCAAACTTAAGACAAGCCTTGACATGTGCTATTTTAGCAGGGGAACCTTTCATGCCATGAATGATTTCAAACCATGACGTCTTAGTGTATTACCTACTGTAAGCTTGGAAACAGTGGTTCAGCTCTTCTCAGGTCACTGACCAACTACTGTCGTGTAGTTCCGGGCTGATTGCTCACCTTAGAATCATTGAGACCCCACGAGGTGATATCTTGCATGGGGCTTCTTGGCAATTGCTCCGTAGCCCTTTCCAGCCTTGTGGAGGTGTAGAATTCTGTTTCTGGTGTCTTTGGACAGCTCTTTGGTCTTCGCCATGTTACAAGTTAATGTCTTACTGGTTGTATGGGATGCATCTGATTCACGCTGATACATGGAGTGCCGGTGGACTTCTAATGGGCGGACTAACAAGTCTTTCAGGGTTAGAATTCTAGATAATACACAGGTGTTCAAATACTTATTTGCAGCTGTATCTCACAAATAAATTGTAAACAGTAGACACGCACCAACAACGATGAAAATTTCAGACCCCTTCATGATTTCTAAGTGAGCAGAATAGCAAAATACCAGGCTGTTTAAATACTTATTTTCTTCACTGTGTAACCTGAAAACTCTGTAAGTAGAAACACATTTTTTATGCAACTGCGCTACTCGGTTCCAAGCCCAGCAAAAGTATATCAAATAAACACAAGTTAAAATGTTGACCACCGGACAACAACCATAAAACAATAGGTTCATCATGTAAAAAAACGAAGAATGAAGGAAATTATAAAATATTAATTTACCTTTCTTGCCTCACATTTCTTGAAAAACTGATCCAATGACGTCTGCTTTTGCCAATCTGTCGGAAATGCGCGAGGCAGATGTAGCGATAGCCCATCGTGTAAACACTTTTCCCGGGTGATTTCTTTCCACGAATTCCGCAACTTCAAGAAATTTTGCTAAAATGTCTTAAATTTGGGCTGACTGAATTATGGCTGCGTTTTGCCGGAAACCTTCCCCCTCGTCTGTTAACCGTGACACTAAGAAAATGCGAGGGGGCATGCATGCACACTGGTTGCCAGGCAGATTTAAAGAGATAGTTTAGTTATTTTCTTGTTGGGGAAACTCTGGGAGCAGCAAATAGGAGCGCGTACTCTACCGTATTTTTGACTTCGTAACTAGAGGCACTCGTATTTAGTCATTCCTAAGGAGAGGTGCAGCTGTATAACCGATTCAAAGAAACACAGTATTATAAATATAAATTTATAAATATATTCACTTATACAGTGTATGTATATACAGTACATATGTATATCACATTATTCTTAGCCACTGTTGTCCCTGATAGATTTTGATGTTGGCTAACAAAAAATGAACAAATTTAAAAAAAAAAAAAATCTAAAATAAAATAAAGATTTTTTTAATACATTACTTTAACGATGGTGAAACATTGAATACAAAAAAATACAACAAGCCTTTAAAAATGTACAACGAATTTAGAAATAGGAATTTCTTCAAGTATTTGGTATTTTTTTACAATAAACAGTGACAAACAGAGTCAGTAAAACACACTTACAGAATGTACATTTCCAACTAAACGTAAAGTCTGAAACTACAAACAACCGTGAGTTATTTTGGTTATTCAGTGAGCATTCTGTTTTTTCTTGTATTTCTAAATATGTAAGACATTGAAAAAAGTTAATGGCAGCAGTGGTTCAAATAAAAAAGAAAAATATCTTGATATTTAATTTTTCTTATAAAATCTTATAATTTTGCGTATGTATAAAAATGATCCAAACAATGCATGGAAAATAGGTACTCTTCCTGATTATTAATCTTTCGGGGGCTGCTTGAAGAGAGGAGACCAAAACCAAACAGAAGGAGGTAGAGTGTACCATGTTCATCTGCATGAATGTATGAACTTTGTTCTTCTTTGGCACATATTGTTGCCTTTTTAATTCAAAGAAACCACCACCAGACCAGGCTTTGGTTCAGTAAACCTGTCAAAAAAGAAAGATGAGAAAATGAGCAACTACTGACAAATGTAACGATCGTTTGTAGTATACCTGTAGCGTTTGTTGTTGAGGTAATTTATAACGGCGGGACGAATGCGAGCCACGCCGCCTTGGCTGTGGTTACCGCGTCCTGTGATGACAGAAAGCTGTGGAGGACACAATCCTTGTTCGCTGTCTGAAAGCAAGCAATTGAAGGAGTACAATAGTGACAAATCAGCTTGCACAAGTACAGAAACCTTTTTTATTACAGTTAACCCACGCTGTACCGTGGTAGGGCTCCACGATTTTGGGGAATACCTCATTGTTTTTTGTTGTTGTTTTTTTTTTTTGGACCAGTCTTGCAATTTCAATAAAATGTTTTATTTTAAAAGAATAGTGCAATGTGTATGCTAGGCTTTTTTTATGGTGACTACTTAACCCTTGGGTGCATGACCAACCAGTACATAAGTTCTTCCATAAGTGGGGTCGAAAATACGTGGGGAAAAAATAAAAATACTAATAGTATCATGTCATGAACATGTCTATGATGAATACCAGATAGATGACAATATTAGTATTTAGGTCTTTTTTCAAAGATTAATAACCTACGTGGTCATTTTTCAACCCAATTATTCATCAAAGTGTTTCAGTACCTTCAAACGATGAAATCCAGCGCTGATCAAAAGAACGTTTGTTTTTCACTTTGATAAGTAAAATCAAGTCGCTATCTTGCTGCTAGCACATACTTGGTGCTATTTTGAGATGTTCCTATCTATCATCTACGATATTTTTGTGTCATTTTAAATTATTTAGTATTTTATTTGATGCATAATGTATTATTATTTGTGTTAATACAAGCCAGATAGACAAAAACAATCTGAGGAGCCATTTGGGAGCTGAGAGAGCCAACTCTTCTTAGTGAGCCAAGTTGAAAGAGCAGGTTCTCAAAAAACAAAAAAAAAACAAAAAGAGACAGAATTCCCATGAAGAGTCCTACTGGTCGCACCCATCCTCCTGGATGCGACCAGTAGGAGGAAGGAACAGACATGACAACGCCATATCGTGCAGAAGACATATCTGCGTCGTTTTAAGCAGATGTTTTTTTTCCTTCATATAGTCTATCAAGCAAAGTTATTTGTAGTTAATGTTGTATAGTGGGGGGAATGCTGTAAAGAGGGGCTGAAAAAAGGGACAGCAGGCCTCATTGGCCCTAAGGTCAGTGTTCATGAAATGAAATGATCTGCATTTATATAGCTTATAACTTTTTGGAAGATGTGCAGCACGTTGCATCAGGCATAAAAATGGCACAGTAATTGACAAAAAGAACATGTCAACAGTTAATCATGAGGGTGTCAGTGTGATGGCAACCAGTGTGCATGCATGCTCCCCGCATGTGTGATGGTCCGGGGTTCCTTTGCTGCCTAAGGAGCATAGAAAATTGCTATGGTTGACTGAATAATGAATTCTGGTGTTTACCAGAAGATCCTGAAGGACAACGTGTGGCCATAAGTTTGTACCTTCAAATTGAAGCGCTTTTGGATCGTGCAGAAAGACAACAATCAAAAGCACATCAGCAAGTCCTCTTCTTAATGGCTCAAAAAATAAATAAAAATTTGAGTGGCCAAGTCAAAGTCAAGATTTAGATTCAATTGAGATGCTGTGGTGTGAGGTTCAGCAGGCAGTTTATGCTAAAAAGCACTACAAAATAGCAGATTTGAAACAAATTTGCAAAGAAGAGTGGTCCAAAATGCCTTCAGCGTTGTAAAAGACTCATTACCAATTATCGTAATTGTTTGATTTCTGTTATCGTTACCAGAGGTGGCCCAAATTGCTATTAGTTCCGGAGGCCAATTAGATTTCACATAAAGCCAGAGAGTTTTTGATTTTTTTGTGGAATCAAATCAAAATTTTAAAACTGTACTCTGTATTTCCTTGGGTTGTCTCTGTGTGATATTAAAATTGGTATAATGGTCTGAAACCTCTATGTAATAAATATGCAAAAAAATACAGGAACCACAAAACTGGCAAATGCTTTTTACAGCAGTCCTTGTACCTGTAGTTTTTTCATGGAGGACGCGACCAAGGTGGTCCAAAGCCTCGGTCACGTGTAGCCCGTGGAGGTCCAAGATGTTCTTCGGCAGTAGCGAGGCGTTGACCCGCTCAAAGATGTGAACTGCTGCACGGTGGTTGGCCTCACGCATCCGATGCCCGTGTAAGTGGCCCTACAGGAAAAGTTGTAGGAATTAACAAAATCTAAAGGTGAATTATAACATAACACACACTTTTTCAATGCTATCAATGAGTGAGTGTGTGTGGGGGAATGGGTGAAGAGTATTGTAAAGCACTTTGGAGGACCTCAGTGACTCGTTAAGGCGCTATAAAAATGCAGGCCATTTAACATTACCATTTACTAAAAGTGGGGCACTGACCGAGAGCATGATAAATGCAACAAGTACACAAGAATAAAATTACAAATGAAACAAATTCAATAATAGAATTTAAAAATGAAAACTATTCACATTAAAGACTTCATATGCAACCGAAGGGCAAAAAGATATCCTATTCTTCTGCCACTGCACATATTACTAATTAGTGTACTGTATTTATTTGTGTAGAACTCACACATGTGTTTAACGCGCACCCCTAATTTTCTTTAATTTAACTTTTGTATCAATCGTTCCCAGTTGAAACTATGCATTGTAAGTGACAAACGTCTATGATAAAAAATAATTAATCTCAAGGTATAATATGAACACAATACCATCATAAAATTTACAATGCAATTATTTAATGTGTTTCAACGTCTGATTTATCGTTAGACACACCAAAGAGTTGTTTCTCTTCCCAGAAGAGGGCGCTGGTAGCTTAAATTTAACCCCTTGTACTTTTTGCGTTTGTTTATACATTTCAGGATGACTTTGTTTTTTGTAACATTCGTCTCTGGTAACATGAGTAAAAATAGTTTTATAATAAGATAAAATCTTAAGGCCTTTCGTACGTCATCCATATCACTGGTGGTCCAATGATTAAAATATGGTGTTCTCAACGCTGCGACCCCTGTTTGATTCCTGATGTTTTGCAATTGTTTTCAATTAAATGCTCAAAAACGATAATATTCTACCATAAGTATTACTGTAAATTAGAATTGTCTTTATTGTCATTGATATTAATGTTGTAAAACATTGTATGCATTGAGACCAGATATGGCCCTCCAGGGTAAAACATTTAATATAAGGACTTTGGGGGGAAAAAAAAAGAAAAAGACTTTCAGGATTAATTGGCCAAAAGAAAAATTACAACTTGTACTTAGAAAAACTAGCCTAAGTTATAATAAGAATGCAATGAAGACTAATGGATTGTAACAATAGTGCAAAAGGTACAATAAGATTTAGTGGAGTTTTTTTCACTTTCGGGTGGATGCTGGGTGACCTCAAAAAACGCCACTCACTGTGAGCGGCGGAAAGAAGCACTACAGTAATGTCCTGTACTCGGAAAATACACACAATACAAAATGTTATTTACAGCAATGACGGGATATTTTTCGACATCCCGAAAAAAATTATTGTATCTACCATTGTTTGTAACTCGAATGTTCGTAAGTAGGGGAGCGTCTGTATGTAAATATATTTTCTTGTTCACAGTTTTGTGCAAATGTGCGTTATACACAGATAAATACGGTAATTATTTATAGTGCATTGGAAACATCAAACAATTATTAGATACCAACTTCTTATTACCTGTTGTGCATAAAACGCAGCCACTTCTTTGTTTCCTTGCTTGTAAGCTGCTGCAGCTTTGGAAAAGCTCTCAAGCTGCCGGCTCCTTTGCAAGTTGGCTTCAGCACGAAAATCTTTGTATTCTGGATCTACTGTGTCCTGATATTGTGGGGAATGAGCTACCTCGGAGTCTGGATACTGCTGAGGCAAAATAGAAACAAATACAAGACAGATTAGATAAAACTATTCTGCCCTTGCATAACCATCTTTCTGTAAACAACTACTACCTTTGTCCTTTCTATGCCTGGAGTTCTGCTGTGGTCAGCTAACAAGGGGTTTGGTGCAACCACGGTCTTGACGGGCTCCTGGTCTAGTAAGGAGTTCAGAAAGAGCTCCGTCTGGCTGAGAGAGCAGCTGCAGATTAAAAAAAAACATGTCACCTGATCAATCATTTTGAATCAATTCAAAACATGATGTGTGTCTTACTCGTGAGCCCTGAAAATGTCCTGGAGAAAGAGTCTGTCGATGGAAGGAAAACGAGAATAGAGATGGTCTTCCTTTAGAATGGAGGCCCGGTCACGCCAGTTGAGGTCTGCTCGATTTTGTCGTGACTGAATTGGAGCGATGTGTACATAATGAAAGGAGTTAGGGAGGAATGAAAACTGTCCATTTACCTTCTCCATGTTCTTCTGCATAGCAAGCTCCTCTTTCATGATGTCTCGTAGAGAAACTCTAGGCTGGGAGACCTTCCAGTGATCGATGACTGGCATACCTGCATCTTTGCATAAAACGTAAGCGTATAATTGAATGAGTATCCCATTAGCAACGGACTTCTACTGCTGGTGAGTCTCTTTGTCGTTTAAGGTACAGTAGACCCCTGTGTTACAACACGAATCAGTTCTGAGGTAGAGATCGCAAGGTGAAAATGTCGTGGAGCAAGGGGATGGAAACCGACTGTAAATAGTTAATGTAATAAAACCATTAGTAACAAAATAGTTTACAGTACAATTAGAATTGTCTTTATGGTCATTGTGAAACATTGATTGCAATGAAATTAGACATGGCACTACAGGGTAAAACATTGTAAAATAGAGACTTTGATGAAAAAATATAAAATGTGGATAGACAAAAAATAAAAATTACAAAATAGTGCATTGAATAACTGGCAGTAAGTTATTATAATAAGGCAATGAAGAAGAATAGTGCATTGTAACAATAGTGCTATTAAAATAATTGAAATAACATTAATAAAAAAACAATATAATTCACAAGGTATATATATTCATTTTCTTATGGTTTCAATCTATCATTTTTTATAGTTAATCTAGGAAAGACAAAAAACAACAAAAAGAGAAATAAATCCAGAATTGTCACAAGATGTGTTTTTTTTACAATAACTAAGTACTAAATACCAGAAACATACAATTACTGTAAAATTCGGACCACAAGCCGCAACTTTTCGCCCAAGCTTTCAACCCTGCGGCTTTTTGGGTATCTTGTTTCAGACTGATTGTGATGTGTCTCTGATCAGTATATTTTGAAATGGAGTTTAAGCTTTTCAATGATATGTGGAATGACGTATTTCAGTGACTGGTGACATTATACAGACACGTATTTGTTTATCAAAAGTCTGACGGCCCACCCGGTAGGCTGTCGAAATGTTAAGGGGTTAAGATACCGTACATTGTTAAAACTATGTAAATATCTCATGTTTCATGTGGGCAAATGCAGCTTATAGTCAGGTGCAGCTTATGTGTGTACAAATTGTTTTTTCCTTTAAAAAATGTAATGCATGCGGCTTTTAATCAGGTAAAGCATAAGCTCCATAAAGTCCGAATTTGACGGTACTAATAATATGAACGTCGGAGCGCGAAGTAGCGAGGTCCCACTGTATTGGCATTTTTATGATAACCTTAGGCAAACCCATAGCAGACCAGCATCTTATATGACATTGACCAATAGATGGCAGGCATTTAGCACAGTCATGCGCATGAACACCTAAAAATATTCTCGTTTTTGACCATGCAAAATAAAAAAATTTTTAAGGAAAACCATTTTGTTAAGTACCTTAACGTAAAAACATTGTAAGGTAGGAACACCATAACACAGGGATCTACCAATAAATATATGGGATCTTTCTAACCCAAGCTTCACCAAACACTTCAAATTGCTTCAACATTGTCCATTAGTGTGTGGTAGCTTACCATCGAGAAGCAATTGGCTGGAGAGACTTGCTTGCCTCTGCTGTTCCTATAAAGCAACAACGAGTTCAATTAACAAAGATCATCTCAAATAAAACAGAACCGTCAATTGATGCACTAGTCACCTGGATAGTTTGTTTCCACTTCTGGTGGAGAAGTTGGGCCAGGTTCATGTCCATCTGCACCAAATAGTCTTCAGAGGAGCAGGTACCTGTATTGTTTGACCACGTTATAATCAATCTATGATCCAGTCAAGTATCATTTAGAATTTGAATTGTTACCTGGTTCAATGCCCACAGGTCCAAACAGTTCAGTTAATTGCAGTGCCAGCTCAGTGGGTAGCTTCAGTTCCACGCTTTTAATGTTCACAGCTTGGCAGCCTCTGTTAACATTGTCGATCCTAGGATCCCGCTTTTGTCTTTCTTCTCTTTCCAACTCTTCTAGCTCAGCCTGGAGTATCCGTTCGACTTCTTCCAAACTGGCAATGTCGTCTGGAGTTGTGTATCCTAATTCCTCGATGATTGCATTAAGTTCTGCGTCCTCGTTTTGTTCAAGTGTAGGCAGTCTTAGACTTGTTACTGTGTCCGAAGGTCTATCAAAAGATGCTGCACCAAAACCTGACAAATCAATACCAGCAGTCCCATCAATTTTGCTAATAGCCTCGTTTGCAGATTCTTGATCTGCATTGGCAGATGTCAGACCTGTATAAGGAAGTTCATCATCCGACTTGGCTTCTAATGCAGTCACTAAAACTTCAGAGCTCCGTTCAATTATAGCAGCTTCCTCCTCCAAAACGTCATCATCCCTGAAGAGCCTCTCCCCGGAATCCAGCAACAAGTTGATTGTCCATTCCAAGTCTTGATGACATTTGTCAAACAAGTCTTCCAAAGTGTCCATGCCAACCAGTTTAAAATGACGACTGAGGATAGTGAGGCTCTCAAAACGGCTTTGGGCTGGTGCACATTCTTTGTCCTCCACTTGTGTGCTTTTCTCATGCACCACGTGGTATGGCACTGCGTTCTGAGTAGCTGGATGAACAGCGATTTCAGCAGAAACTACAGATGCAACCTCTGGATGAAATCGTGAGGAGACTCCTTGTAAGATTGTGATATTGGTGACGGTTTCTGCAGGGCCATCTTGATTTAGACGCCAAAGAAGGGCAAAGTCCTGAGGCTCTGTTTGGGTGGAACAACCTTTATCACAAGGGAGAGGGGAGTTTGTTTGCTGAAGTTTGGTGCACAAATAAGGTCTAGGACTAAGGCTGGTATCACAGTCAGAAGGTGCAGTGACGTTATTCTGACTTATGTCAGCCATTTGCACAGCGGTATCTGAAGATTCATGTGGTTTGGGAGAAGGAGTCCTACAGTTCTGTGTGAAGGTGAGTGCTAACTTGCACTGCTTTCCTGATCGGCGACGCTGCTTTCGCTCTTGACTGCCTCCACAGACAACATTATCAGGTTCCAAAGACTCAGTGGTATCGATAGAGCATCTGGTTTTAGGCTGGAGTATCACTTCATCAGTTTTCCTTATGCAATTTTCTTCCTCTGCCCTGGTATTGGTGGGAGACATTGTATCTCTACCAGATTCATTCTCAGCTCCAAGGCTTTCTTTGGCCTCCGCAGTAGTGTCTGAATTTGTTTCACACCCAGTGGTTGTCCTTTTTTCATTTTCACTTTTTATAATCTCACTCGTATCGTTGAGCCATTTTGCAGCTTTCCTGTCCAAGACACAATCTGGTAAGTCAAGTCTACCGCTCTTCTCTGCGTTCATGTTCTCCTGAACGTTCTCACAGTCAGACCTACAGCCGAGGTATTCTTCAATCTCGTGCTGTTCGCAACCAGGAACAGGTGATGAACCAGAAGAACCAGACTGGCAGGTTACCACACCAGTTTGAATAAGATCAAGAAGTTTTTGAAACTCAGTGAGGTTATTCCTGGATGGAATTGCGCCAGAGTCATTGGTGACTGGTTTAGTTTCCTCATTACCATCACTTCCATCGCTGTCTTTAGAGCTTTCATTTCTCCTGACCCGTCGTTGCTCAAGAGGACCTTCAGATGGCCAGTCATCTACAAAGTTATACATCGCCTCATCTTTTTTACCTATGTCTGTTGACTCATTATTGTTCATTTGTTCTTTCTTTATTGCCAAACTAAAAGATTGTTCAATATCTCTCACAACGTCTGTGGAAACAAGCTTCTCAGTTGTCTTTTCTCTTGGCACCCTTTGCTTTATGGATTCAGAAAAGGCCACTGGGATATCATTGCTATGGTGGTCTTCATTCATTACAGATTCCACAATACAGTCAGGGATTGCCTGTCCTCCAATAGGTTGTATTAGGTCATCCAGCTCACAATCCGAAACCCCCACGTCCAGGTCATCAGCCGTTATTAATTCTTCTGAGGGTCTTCCAGTTATATTGTAAACAAGTGAATCTGTGGATTTGTGGTTTTCGTTTCCCAACTTGGGCACCTCACTTGGATGGTCAATAGATGATACATCAGGGAGAGAGGAAAAGTGATGAGGCTGGGAATTCTTTTGTCGGTCCACCAATGCAGGTTCGCTGACAAGGTCTGGACATTTTGCTTCAGGAGTCACACACCTAAAAGAACATGACATGGAGAGACGAAACATTAGTGGGGGAAATCGATCCAAATATTAATAACTAGCAACAATATTTGTAATGACCTTGATTAAAGTAGATCCCCGAAAAATGGCATCCCCACCACGGGGCATTTTCATTTCACAGTGTGGAATAAGATGTTTTTGGGCCTCTCTTTCTCTTTCCACAATAAAGGACATTTTTGCATGCCCAAAAATGTATAAAATTCAAACTATGTGGTGTTAGTCTGTATGACGAATGCATTTCTAAGATGCCTGTCTGCTATTGGTCGATGTTATACAAAACCTGGTCTGCTGTTATTGTGCGTCATGGCAATATAAAAATGCCAAAATGCTATTGACTATACTACCTCCCACAGGTCCTTTCTTTTTTTTTATAATTCAGTTCAGGATCTCTTGTGCGTTGTTAAGACTTTGAGAGTAGGTGATAGTGATTTTGTAATGTAATTTTTGCTTTGGGTCCCTAAACTTGCAGGTAGATAAGGAGAGGGGGGAAAATAATCATGGAAATTAAGCTTGCTTATATCAACTTATACACAGAAAGCACAAAGATTGTTACGCTCAATAAAGAATTTGACCGTAACTAATCAACGATCAGGACTATTATTAGGAATAAGGAGACTATTAAACTCCTTGGAAGAGGAAGTTTCATATTCCACCCTGCATCCACTCGCTAAACAACTTGACCACTTTTAAGTCACGTTTCACCCAAGTATATGAAATTTCTTCTTTTTTTTTAAGATGTATATTTATCTGCTACGTTATTTCTGCAAGCATGTTACACATAAGTGATACTCCCAATATACTATTTTGATATGTTTAAATCTGGCCAGCCGGGTGTTTTAGATAGATAGATAGATAGATAGATAGATACTTTGTTCATCCCCGAAGGGAAATTCACATTTTGAACGCAGTATCAAAATTACCATGGGTTTCTTTCCCTTTTTATATTTCAATTTCACTTTGCAACCCCCACCTCAGAACGTATTAATATTGTATACCAGGATCTGTTGCATATAGATTTGCCTTACTGTAAAGTTCTGTTCTCCAGGTTTAGGTGTCGTTTCCACTCAGGCATGTGCGAACCCATGATTGACTCCACTGTCACAAAGCGCTCGTAGCCATTTAACATGCGGCGAATCGATTCCATGGACACACCGTGTTGAGAGCGTCTGCGCAGACAAACGCAGAAAATAAATACGCCAAAATCAAACAGTATTTCTGTTTTCAAATAATTTTTAGGAATCAATAAAAAAATCTTAGACCTTTCTCACCTTGCAAGCTCTCTGGGCCTATTCTTCCACCAAGTGTCCGTCTCGCGAAACAGAACTTTGTATTTATGTTTCAATGCCTATAAGTGGAACCCATGGACTGAATATACAATTTATAGTGCTAATAGAAAGAAAAAAATGTAATTTTTGAAAGAAGGTGGCTAACCTGGGCCACATAGGGTTTCATCTCCCAACCATTCATGTTTGTATTGTCAATGATGATAGGGTTAGCTCCTCTCTCAAAAGCTTCTTGGGCTATTGGGTAAAGAAAAAATAGTAAATTAAATGTTCCTTCTGTGATACAAAGAGCTATTGTTTCTTATTGCAGAATCTGTGTTAACCTCGCTGATGGTTCCATTTGTGAGCTTCTCCCAGAGTAGCAGGATCAAAGCGATATTGACCTTGAACAGTAAAGTAGTCATCTGTACTCAGTGCAACTCCTCCTGGATTATGTTCAACAAGAGCTCTAGAGTGAAAAAAAGACAGTCACATTTCTTATCTGAGGTACAAAAACAGATCAATTAAAGAATCCCTACAATCTTTTATCTCAGAGAGGATGAGCGAGAATACGACACAGTATATTTGCGAAAAGGTCAAGACACTCAGCTCCCGTGTTATTTTCGATTGTTCTCAGCTCAGGGATGCTGCTGGAAATGTGAATTTCCCTTCGGGGATGAATAAAGTATCTATCTATCTATCTATCTAAAGTCGAAATTTTCTGAAGCAGCGACAGACAATTTACATCAAGTCTTGTACATATTTTACATGAATAAATGTTAGTTGTAGAAAAGCACCAAGACAAAAATTTAAAGTCGCCTTCATACAGCTCGTCTCACTTTAGCTGAAGCGTTTTGTTTTTTTTAACATTTAAAAGAAAAAAAAAAACTCTTCAGTGTTTTCCAAATATTATAAAAACCCTAGCGTGCCGCCAGGGTCTCAAACTTGTATTAAAAAAATCTTCCTAGTCACTTTTGGTGAATTGACTTAGTGTTTTTGTTTGCTGAGCAGAGGAAAGACGGTTTGGGGTACTGCCACAGCAGCTAGTGAACACAGAAATGGTTCAAGAAGGATTGCAAAAGAGTACAAAAAGGACATTTAAAAGAAATGAGCCAGAGCGGGAAAATCATCCTTATTTGGACTCATTTTAATTACATTGGTTGGGTGGTTGAATTCCTCAATCACAAGGGTCATAGGGGCACCATTTCCTGTGGTGCGTCTTGGCCAAGTACAGCCTGGTGGCACCCATCCTTCTCCAGCAGGGGTCAGCAATAAATGATTGGTGAAAAATTAATGCCATTAATTGCGAACAATTAATGGAATGGTTGCTTTAACTCATAAATCCATTTATTGCAAAATTTAAATAATTATCAATTATTGCGACCCATTAATTGCGAAAATATTCGGGTTTTTTGTTATTCGATTGCGTCAACGAACGTGCAAATTTTCACGCCGCGCGAGCATTTCCTATGCGGTCAAGGTCACATACACGCACAATCGGGACAGTGCATGCATATGCGTAAGCTACCGTGTTTCCCCCATTATAAGACCCACCCTGAATATAAGGCCCAGCTTTTTATGAGAAATGAAATTCAACCTTCCTGCAAATAAGAGGCTCATATTACCTATGAAAACCGTAGATATCAACGTTATTTAACAACGGCAATGCTTTTCTAAGAAATTTTTAGCGAAAATTTATTACTTTTGCACATATTTTTATTTCAAAACCTCAATTTTTGACGATGATTTTGAAGTAAGGCCGGCCTTATATTCGGGGAAACACGGTAGCTGTACGTACGTAGTGTGGTTGCAAAGCAGCTTTTTATTGGTCGGGACAAAATCGGGCTTGTTGATTGGCTCACGTTTTGCCTCAAGCACGTACGTCGTGGATGCACATACGCACACGTTGTACACCACTACTACTACGCTGTATTGATTGTAATCTTCGCACGGTTATGGGACCGAAGGAAAAAATGGTTAGAGAGTACTTCACGCAGATTGATGTCGTCAACGGCAAATGGCGCTGCTCATGTGGCGCCGAGCGCATCCAACGGCGCAACACCGGTTGGAGCAATTAAATTACCAATTAATGGCTAGAAATCCAATAAATACCCATTAATTGGCTTTGCCGCGAAAAAATTAACATTAATTTTTTCGCACTTAAATATCTATTTTTTTTCCAAAAATCAATTACTGATGACCCCTGTTCTCCAGGCCAAGAAATGTTTCAACACGGTCTTAAACAGAGGACCTTTTGCTTGTTAGGCACATGTGCTAACCACTGCATTAAGGAAACACTTAATGGCTTCAAAACATTATGCATTGCCTAATCACAGATAGAAGAATCTGAATCAGTCCCTCAAAGCTTGGCACTTAAAAGTTCCTAAATGTCAATATTCAGTAGACTAATGATATTATAGTTTTTTGGTAAAAAACATTTTAAATTATATTTTTGTATGTTTTTCAGAGGTTCTGTGATGTTTCTGTCAACGTGGGTTAAAAGGTTGAACTGCAAATACAGTGGAATCTCGGTTTTCGAACGCCTCTCAGTTCGGACAAATCTGTGTTCGACCAAAATTTCTGAGAAATTCTTGCTTCGCTGTTCGGTCAAAAAATCGGAGTTCGAACGCCGGTACGCTAGGGTGCGATGATGAGCGGCGTACGGGTGTTTTAGCCCCTAATTATGCCTCCGAAGAAGGTCGGTGCACGCAGGACAGGTGAAAAAAGACAAGTTGTTCGTCCAACTATTGCCTTTAAGAAAGAAATAATAGCTAAATATGAAAGAGGTCTACGAATTTCAGATCTTGCTAGTGAATACAGCATGGCTACATCTACTATCAGTACGATAGTAAAGAATAAGGAGGCTGTGAAATCGAGTGATGCGGCTAAGGAAGTTAGCGCTATAAGCAAGCAACTGCCGCAAGTTTTGGAAGAGGTTGAAAAACTTTTGATGATGATTTTTCTCTCCCCACCGTCCACCACAAAGGTAAGAAATCCTATTCATAATCTTTTCTTTTTTTACACGTTCATGTTAGCGTAATCTTTCGTACGGAAGATTACACTAACGCGAACGTACGATTAGCCTGGGTTAGCTTCATGTTTACGTTCATGTTAAACATTCAGGGTGTTGCAATGGATTAAAACGATTTTATATTACTTTTAATGGGAAAAACCATTTTCGGTGATCGACCAAATCTGTTTTCGAACAGGGTTCTGGAACGGATTATGATCGAGAACAGTGGTTCCAATGTAGTTAAAAGTTCTTGTATTAAAAAGTTTTTAGTGCACTGAAGAGTTAATATTTCTAGTTTTTATTTTCTTGTGTGGTTTGTTTTTCAGGGATTCTGTGTAGCTTTACTTCAAAGTTCTTTCGTATAAAAATAGTTGAACTTAGTTACAAGTTCACTGTAGAGTGAAAAAATAAAGGCTAGTATAATATAGTAATGTAATACATTTTTATTCATTCATTTAATTAGTTGTGATTGCTTTAGCAAGGCACGACTACATTGCCAAGCACAACTAATATAATCCCCCGAGATCTTTTTATTACTAGTTGTGATGGCTTCAGCAAGGCACGACTACATTGCCAAGTGCTGTAAGCACAGGGCAATGTAGTTGTGCTCGCGAAGCAAGCACAACTATTATAATCCCCCGTTTTCTTCTTAATATTAGTTGTGATTGCTTCAGCAAGGCACGACTACAGTGCCAAGTGCTGTAAGCACAGGGCAATGTAGTTGTGCTCGCAAAGCAAGCACAACTATTATAATCCCCCGTTTTCTTCTTAATATTAGTTGTGATTGCTTCAGCAAGGCACGACTACATTGCCAAGTTCTGTAAGCACAGGGCAATGTAGTTGTGCTCGCAGGCACAACTAATATAATCCCCTGAGATCTTTTTATTATTATTATATCTATCTTCTTCCGCCGAAATTTAACGAGTATCTCCTCCCAGAGCTTTTGGAGTAACCCAACGATTCATGAACCAAAAATTCCGGCCCAACCGGTACTCTTGTGGGTTGTCTTTTGACAGCGAGACGAAAAAAAGTCCCCACCCGCTCTAATGTATTTTGAGAGTCTCCCACCCGAAATACATGGGCCCATTCAATATAATGGGGAGCCATGGTAAACAAGGCTTTTGCCAAGGGTAGTCATAGGAACCAGGGACTGACCAGCGTGGCTTGAGGGGGCCCAACCCCACATTTCTTTTAACATGGGTAAATGGTGAATTCCAAAGAGTGGATGCTAGCGATAGGATGCTAACAGCTATGTGGGCCAATATCAAAGTGTTGAAAATAAATATTAGCGCAAGCCAGCTGTAAACTGTTGCTGATTAGTTGGGCTGGCACAGCCAGCCCATGTATTAGTATTAGCGCAAGCTAGCTGTAAACACTGTCGGCAATGCTAGCTTCTTCAAAGTAAAATTTTTTGGTAATGGCTATATTTTAACAACTTTATATTTACATAGTATGCTAATGCCTTCATGTTAATGGGTTATGCTAAAAGTTGCATGCTAAAAAGTGATGCTAAGGGCTAAATGTTAACGTTTTCATGCTAAAATATTTTGGTAATGGCTATATTTTGACGAATTCATATTTACAATTTATGCTAATGGTCGCATGTTGATGAGTTATGATAATGGATACATGCTAAAAAGTGATGCTAACGGCTAAATTCTAACTGTTTCATGCTTAAAAAAAAAATTGGTAATGGCTATATTTTAACGACTTGATATTTACAAATTCTTCTAATGGCCTCGTGTTAATGAGTTATGCTAACAGATACATGCTAAAAAGTGATGCTAATGGATAAATGCTAACTGCTTCATGCTAAAAAATTATGCTAATGGCCACATGCTACCGAATTAGCAAAATGAATGGGCTCAATGGATTCCTGATGGGCCAACTCAAATTGAACGGCCCATTCTATTTGAACATGTACTGTATATTTTAAAAGTTTTTAAAGTGTAATAATAATAATAATAATAATAATAATTTCCTTGTATTGTCATTCTGTGTAACAATGTACACAGAACGAAATGTCGATTACACCTGACCCGTTGTAGCGAGCCGATGCAGCCGCAGCCAACAGAGGGCGCCGTCAACCATTTTTTTTAAGTCTTAGGTATGACTCGGCCGAGGCGCGAACCAGCGACCTCCCAGTCTCAAAGCGGGCGCCTTACCATCTAGGCTACTGAGCTGGTAACAGTGTTACTACAATGTTTTTACCATGAATGTGAATTTTGGACCTGCACAAGGCATATCCTTGTTGTTAACGATTATGGGCCCATCCGAAATGAACTTGCCAGTACCGGGGGGGTGCAGAACCAAGTAAAAAAGTAACAGAAACATCTCTCTAGGTTAAAAATTTTATGCTAACTCATAATGCTAACAACCGGGGTTATATACAGGACTGTCTCAGAAAATTAGAATATTGTGATAAAGTTCTTTATTTTCTGTAATGCAATTAAAAAAACAAAAATGTCATACATTCTGGATTCATTACACATCAACTGAACTATTTCAAGCTTTTTATTATTTGAATATTGCTGATTTTGGCTTACAGCTTAAGAAAACTCAAAAATCCTATCTCAAAATATTAGAATACTTCCTCAGACCAAGTAAAAAATAATTTTATAACAGCAAAACTAAATCAAACATTTGTAAATGTCAATTGATGCACTCAGTACTTGGTTGGGAATCCTTTTGCACGGATTACTGCATCAATCCGGCGTGGCATGGAGGCAATCAGCCTGTGGCATTGCTGAGGTGTTATTGATGCCCAGGATGCTTCGATAGCGGCCTTCAGCTAATTTGCATTTGTAGGTCTGGTGTCTTTCATCTTCTTCTTAATTATACCCCACAAATTTTCGATTAGGTTCAGGTCAGGGGAATTAGCAGGCCAATCAAGGACAGTGGATGCCGTGGTCAGTGCACCAGTTACTGGTGGTTTTGGCACTGTGGGCAGGTGCCAGATCATGCTGGAAAATGAAACCCTCATCTCCATAGAGCTTTTCAGCAGATGGAAGCATGTAGTGCTCTAAAATCTCTTGGTACACAGTTGCATTTACTCTGGACTTGATGAAACACAGTGGACCAACACCAGCAGCTGACATGGCTCCCCAAACCATTGCTGACTGTGGGAACTTCACACTGGATTTCAAGCAACTTGGATTTTGCTCCTCTCCAGCCTTTCTCCAGACTCTGGCACCTTGACTTCTAAATGAAATGCAAAACTTGCTTTCGTCTGAAAAGAGGACTTTGGACCACTTTGCAACTGTCCAGTGCTTCTTCTCCATAGCCCAAGTCAGACACTTCTTCCGTTGTCTTGAGTTCAGAAGTGGCTTGACCATGGGAATACGGCTATTGTAGCCCATTTCCCGGACACGTCTGTGAACTGTGGGCTTTTGATACCTGGACTCCAGCTTCAGCCCACTGTCTTTGAAGCTCCCCCAAATTCTGGAAGCGGCTCTTCTTCACAATTTTGTTAAGGCTGCGGTCATCTCTCTTGGTTGTGCAGCGTTTCCGGCCACATTTTTCCCTTCCAACAGACTTTTTGTGGATATGCTTTGAAACTGCACTCTGTGAACAGCCTGCTCTTTGAGAAATTTATTTTTGTGTCTTACCCTCCTGATGGAGGGTATCAATGATGGTCCTCTGGACAGCAGTCAGATCAGCAGTCTTCCCCATACTTGTGATTTAGTTTACTGAACCAAGCTGAGTGTTTTTAAGGCTCCGGAAACCCTCGCAAGTTGTTTTGAGTTAATTAGATGATTCAGGTGATTAGTTGAATAGCCTACTTGTATACTTTTTCATGATATTCTAATATTTTGAGATAGGATTTTTGAGTTTTCTTAAGCTGTAAGCCAAATTCAGCAATATCAAAATAATAAAAGGCTTGAAATAGTTCAGTTGATGTGTAATGAATCCAGAATGTATGACACTTTTGTTTTTTTAATTGCATTACAGAAAATAAAGAACTTTATCACAATATTCTTATTTTCTGAGACAGTCCTGTATACATGACGGGATCATCTTCCAGATCAATCACAACTCTTACAATTGCCGCGGGAATTGTCTAGTTATATCTATCTTCTTCCGCCGAAATTTAACGGGGAACTCCTCCCAGGGCTTTTGGAGTACCCCTTCGATTCATAAACCAAAAATTCCGGCCCGATCGGGACTCTTGTGGGGGGGGGGGTCCCCAGAACCAAGTTAAAAATTACACATACATCTCTCAGAGTTAAAAACTTTATGCTAACTCATAATGCTAACAACTCAACGCTACCGGTTCTCTACCAACATCTGCCAGATCAATCACAACTCTTACAATTGCCGCGGGAATTGTCTAGTTCATAATACAATAGTATTTGTATTATACATGTTAAAGGAACAAAAAAAGGAAGAAATGTTCAAGAGCTGCGCTGAATTCTTCCAAAAAAATAAGAATTCCCGTAACTAATAGGTTACGGTTAAATAACATAGCTGGCAACTTGTACGTTTTCCCTATATTTTTCAAGTTTCATGATCATTTCAAATTGTGTATGCTGGGGGTGGCAAATGCAGGGGGCAGGCCCGTCGGACATGCACTGGACAATCCCCCAGACTTTCCTAGACTTTCCACCCACCGGGTTCTCTTCTATAGGAAAAACTGAAATTTGATGCATACTTTTTTTTTATTTTTATTCCTTACCGAGCCAAAGTCGATTTTCCAGATCCTGGCGCGCCACGAAGCAAAACCAGTAACTTCCCTTCCAAACGAAGTCTGCTCGACCGAGCAGGAGCAATTCCGCCTGAATGATGTGCAACTGCAGCTGTTGCCCATGATTTAGGAATTGTAGCACAATATCGAAGCGGTGCTTGGCCTCCCCAAGTGGTGGGATGCCTGACTGAACGATGTGAAGGTGCAATCGGGGTGATAAAACATGGTCCTTGGTTTCCATGTACACGAGGAACAAAAGCAGGGGACTCCAAGTTCCATGATGCGGTTTTAACCTGAGAACTGACTGCTCCGTGTGTATTTTCACCAGACAAGGTTTGCTGTAAAAGCACTTGTGATGGCTCACTCTTTTTATACAACTGAAAGGCGGAGGAGCGCCCTGAAGCTCCGAGATCTAACGGAACTTTCAGTCTGTTCGTTGACTCTTCTGGTACCAGATACGTGAAATCCGCAATTGATATCTGTCCGGCTCCTCTACCACGTTCCCAAGTGTCAACCCGGTCTATCGGAGAGCGAGTTTCGAAATGAAACGAGCCTCCTTCAAGAAATGGTTGACCAGCAGACCCCCGTCCATATTGAGGTTCCCTTTTAAACTGAAGCAGTTCAGGGAAGACCTGGTCTGGAAACTGTGGCAATGGTAACGAGGAAAGTGTTTCGTCCGCAGACAAAAACTTGTTATTATTCCTATCCTCGTGTAGCTCAGTCAGGTTTTGTAGCTCCCGATCCACTTCAAGGTCCAACTCCTCTGTCAGTAGACTGGTAGACGCCAGAGAGGAGATTTCATCTGCTTTAGAAAACCCAGGGTCTTTTACAGGTTGAGAGACATGATGAGAAGGATTAAGTAGGGCTGCAGCAGTAGTCTCGAACCCGGACATGGGAGAATCAACAGGGGCTGCGAGTTCAGCAGGATTTGACAGTTCCAACAAGGAATCCATGGCATTTTCCACTACAAAGGAATAACTCAGATAAGTTTTTTTTAACTTATTTAGCATCATTAAACATTTGACACATCATAAGAAAAATCTGAATGTTGTGTAAATCAATTGCAACTGAGGAAATACAAGAAGAAAAAAGAACCGGCACTTAAGTCAGATGCAATAAAGTAAGAGTCTCGAACTAGCAGCCCGCGGGCAATTTGTGGCTCGCAAGACAATCGTTTGGGGCCCTCACCATAATATGAAAGTTTAATTGTTCGTGTGCCCCAGGCGAATTTGATATTGATGCTGAATAGTTAAAACAGGGCTTGAAATTGGAGACCCCAATTAGGTAAGTGGCACTTACTCTTCTTTTCCTGGAATTCTTCCCCACTGTGACCGGTGTTGTGCCCAAATCAGACTCCAGTGCAAATTCCTCCCCCCCTCGCGTGAACACGCATTCTGCTGCGCTTCCAACAAAAGCGATCGTATTCTATATAAAACGCTTATTAAAACAATAAAGTGAGCTAATTAAAACAATTGGGAGATCCTAGTCTATATAACGTGTTTATTTAAACAACAAAGCGCGACCGTATTCTACAAAATGCGTTTGTTAACGCGGATGAAAAAGTCACCAACGTCAATGTACGCAGGAGTTAGCAGGGGGGGGAGGATTTGGGCAGGCAAAAAACAACAAAAATACCTGCCCAAATCCTCCCCCCCTGCTAAAACAGACTCTGTTTGAGATACAGACTTGTAACTTCTAGAGTAACCTTCTGTGGCATTAATAAGTCAGCACAGTGAATTTGGTGTCATTTGGAGTTTTTATTCAGGAGTTAGCAGAGGGGGGGGGGGATTTGGGCAAGCAGAAAAATCTGACTACCCTGCTAAAACAGACTCTGTTGGAGATACAGACATGTAACTTCTAGAGTAACCTTCTGTGGCATTAATAAGTTAGCACGGTGAATTTGGGGTCATTTGGAGTTTTTATTCAGGAGTTAGCAAGGGGGGAGGATTTGGGCAGGCAAAAAACAACAAAAATACCTGCCCAAATCCTCCCCCCCTGCTAAAACAGACTCTGTTTGAGATACAGACTTGTAACTTCTAGAGTAACCTTCTGTGGCATTAATAAGTCAGCACAGTGAATTTGGTGTCATTTGGAGTTTTTATTCAGGAGTTAGCAGAGGGGGGGGGGGGATTTGGGCAAGCAGAAAAATCTGACTACCCTGCTAAAACAGACTCTGTTGGAGATACAGACATGTAACTTGTAGAGTAACCTTCTGTCACATCAATATGACAGCACAGTGAATTTGAAAACTTTCAGACGTTTCTCATAATACTACTATTATTATTATTATAAATAGTAGTCATAAAAACGAACTAGATTGGTCGAACACCTATTCAGTAACACATCGCAAAGTGGAGGTATTCCTCTGTAGTTGGATTCCAAAACCAAAAAACATAATAAGGTTTAAAGCGTGTCTTATTTTGAAAACATTATAGGCAGGGAAGTCCGATTTTAAATGAAAAAAAAACAACAACAATTTGTTTACACCGCAGGATCCAATGCAACCAGGGTTTCATTCACAATAAAAAAAGACATTACATACAGATATTATGGTAAATCAAATAAATAGTGTTTGTGTACAATTAGTTGTGATTGCGGAAATCATAGCGTACATTGACGTTGGTGAATTTTTCATCCGCGTTAACAAACACATTTTGTAGATGTTTAAATAAACGCGTTAGACTAGGATCTCCCAATTGTTATAATTAGCTCGCTTTATTTTTTTTAAAAGCGTATTATATAAAATACGATCGCTTTTGTCGGAAGCGTACATTGACGTTGGTGACATTTTCATCCGCATTAAAAAACGCAATTTGTAGAATAAGATCGCGCTTTATTGTTTAGATAATTGTTTATAATTAGCTTGCTTTATTGTTTTAATAAGCTTTTTATAGAGAATACGATCGCTTTAGTTGGAAGCGCAGCAGAATGCGCGTTCACGCGAGGGGGGAGGAATTTGCACAGGAGTCGGATTTGGGCACAACACCGGCACCCAGTTGTAAGAATTGCCCAGTTGTAAAATGGTGTCCAAAATGTTAGTTTCTTCAAAGTGCGTCTTAAGCTGTGTTATTTAATAGCAAAGTTCTAAACATACGAGCCAATAAAAATCACGTTTATGAGATAGTACATGTATTTTCTTATTATTTGTTTGTTTTCTTTAAATGAATGAAGTAGTTTCAGAGGACTATGGGCCACGTGACGTTGCGATACACACTGGGCTTTAATATGCTTTTAATGTCAAAGAAACGACGCAGATTACCTTCAAAGTCAACTTCAGACAGCACGAGGTGTATAACTTCAGGGTCCAAATGGGAAAATATCTCTCGCATATTTTGGGTTATCTTCTGCTTGTCGGAGGCTCCTTGGGCGTGCGAAAAGTTAGACGGCAATGCGACATCGTAACCCCGACGTGATCCTGGGTCGACTTTCTCGGCGGGAAACAGTCCGTTGGGAACTCGGTTTGGACTCTGTTCGTTTTTCTTTCTGCGAGGCATGATGTCACTTTTTGGGTCAAAACATTTACTCTTTCACGTTGAGCTAACTGCAAAGCTGGCGATAAACATCGATTTCGAGTAAACATTCGTGACAGCAAAAAACGACTTGGGAACTAACTGCATTGTGGTTCTGTATCGCATAAGTTTGCACAAAGTCAAATTTGTTAATCTTTTGTCGTGAATCGGATCAAGTTGTGGGAACTAAAAACTACAGCTACAAACAAACATGCTGATTGCGCCACAGTCAATAATGGCCGACCTCGGAAGTCGTAAAACGGATGACAAAATAAAAGCATTGTTTTTCCTGATTTTAGCGGGTACCTTTCAAAATAAAATACATTTTCCTTCAACTTGTATCGAAACCTATTTTTTGGGTCAGTCAAACTTAAAAATCATATTTTTATCCCCCCAAATCTTTATTTATCAAGCATGAGAATAAAAGTCTAATCTTTGAATCAACTGGGCCAAATTATATCGGCGAGGACCTTTATACACAAAATGTATTTAGCTCATAAGACAACACTGAGAAGCCCAACAGAAAAATGTGCATCAATATTCGACCAGCAATTTTAAATATGTCCACTGGACGTCGCCAGGTGTTACTCACAAAGCACCCATTGATGCTGTATTTTCTGACTATCATCAATCAACCACAGAACATTGAGGAAAATAATGATGTGCTCCTCTGTTTGAATCCCAAAAGCGTGTGTCGAGTATTTTACATGAGTCCAAAAAACATCCGACATTGAATGAGTTAAATAAAAAAGGTAAGCACTTTGCTTTACCTCCTTATTTCACATATTCAGTTTTTGTTTAAGCACCAACATTGACAGATTAACACAGAAAATTCATGTTAAACACTCTTCAAATACATAAACCAGTTATATTTTTTGTTTTCAGAGAATGATTTACGCTCTATTATTTAATTCCATGCACTAAGCATGTAATACATGATTCTGTCCACATGATAATGTAATCGACGAAATGATTCATCTTTAAGACTCTAAGTTTGTGTGAAGCATTTTCCCGCAGGGCTTCTCTGCTTTATTTAATTTTGCAAGCAATAGAGGAAAACCATAACCTTGTTATTTCAATTGAAATAAAAGCCACAGACTCTCTGTTTAGGGCAAGACGAAAAACCCCAAATTATATGAAAAGCACCTTGGTGTCTTTGCAGAAGTTTAAAGGAGCTTTAGCTCCCTCCCACAATAGATATTAAATCCTACAGCAAAGTTCCCGAAATAACTCCACCCTGCAACAAACAGGACTCGGACAACAGGACCATAATGGACCAGAAGACAAGAGTACGAGGTCAACATCACTCATAAGCATTTAAATTAAAGTGTGTTTTAAGGTAAACAATTAAAAAAAATAATACAAATCAGAAATACGTTCAAATAATTAAATCGATCATTTAGTGTTTGTATGCCATTTTTGCCACCAGTTTCCCTGAGTTGTATAACATTTAGTGGAAATTAATTTAATTGTGTTTAATTGTTTTTACAAATGCACAGTTGATAAACACTAAAATAGATCAAATATTTGTGAAGGGGGATAAAAGAAGAAAAAACCCTCAATGAACGTTTTGTAATCAAATCTTATACCCCCAAATCATAATGCAATTGTAGGTCTCCGAAAAGACCCCCAACATTCCAGCTAAGGTACACTTTTTATGCCATTTGTTTATTAGTCTGGTCCCCGGGAGAATATTTTTTCTACCATATGGCCCCCGAGCCAAAATGACTTTGACACCCCTGGTTATAGCAAATCAAAATGTAGAACATATTGCACATCAGTAAAATAGCAGAAACGTTTATAGTGACAGTGATGGATCTGATTAAACTATTAAGTCCTGTACTCGGTGTTCCGACAGGTATTGGAAGCTGCAATGTAGAGTCCAACCAAACAGAGGCGCACTATACCCAGCCGTCTCGCATTCAGCACACAGACCGAAAGGATAGAGCATTGTGCGGAAAACTAAACCCAACCTGTGTCAGACTAATGAATTAAATCGGCCCAAACCGGAGGTAAATACAGCCAAACGGATTTTATTTGGAAACATCCGCGTGTAGCATTGTTCCCCGTTGAAGCAAGTTACTGCTGAGCATCGGTCGTTGCAGCCCTTTGCATGTTAACTACAGACTATGCGTTGAAGTCCCAAAACACAGCCGCAAGTCAATTCGCTCTTTTTTTATCCAAAAAAAGTTATTGCATTGCTTGTAAAAAACTATGCATGTACCTGTCAGTGCGGACTTACCAATCTTGAGTGGAATCGTTTTTTGATTTTGTCTTTTTCTGTGGAGGAAGATGTGATGGGTACCTCACTAGTTTGCGGCCTAGCATTAGCAATTAGCCACCTAGCATGCTTACCCGCTCTATGTATCGAATGCTAGCTGTTAGCTAGCTCATTTTATAACCCGCGTGACAGGAGTCTATATACTGTTTCGCGTATTTTTTTCCCCACGAAAATCAAGCTCGTTTGAATGTGACTTATTAACTAATCATACCGCTATATGTTTGATAGACGGCGCTTTTATATTGAAATTTGGGTGTGCGCTACAGCTAGATATTAGCTGGTTAGCTAATAATAAGCATGTATCTATGGGAATAATGTGTACGTAACTTCAAATTATCAGCCATCGCTCAGTGTTTAATAGTACTATGTCTTACTGCAATCGTAGTTTCAGATTTAAGTGACTAGAAATCAGTGGGGTGCCCCTAACGAGTTATTTTGTAAGTATGGTAACAGGGCGCTGTTTAACTTTTGTTTTCTGGCCCATAGAGGCCAGTAGAAGACCGCTTGGATACGACATCAACCAGCATGGAGTTCCCGCAACAGCAGAAAACGGCTGGCGACGGGAAGATCTGCTATCCTCCAGGAGTCAAAGAGATCTCTGATAAAATCAGCAACGATGAAGTTGTCAAACGATTGAAGGTAAGCGCGTGTGCATCTTGCCTTCCTTCCTTCCCTCCTTGCACCATTTTCAAACTCCTTATTTTAAAAACGGCACAAAATGTGGGAACCTGTTTTTCCATTAAGGCTTTCGAAACCATAGCAGATTCAAGGAAAAACTACTGCAATGATGAAGCAAATTGTGGAGCAGTTTCAAGTGGGTCTTCTACCCTGAACTCTTACCCCGACTACATTTAAATGCAGGCAAAAATCAAATTAGAATCGGAATTTTGGCTTTTTGGAAAAATCGGCATGAATTGTTTACATGCGTATAAACAAATGATGACCCCATTATTTTACAGTCGCTGTTTACAAGGACAATGCTGGATCATTACACAAATAGATATGTATGCATTTCACTTTAGACATTCAATGCTTGTTGATTTCATCCATGCAGCTCACTAAATTCATTTAAGTACCGTGTTTCTTATTGTCTGTGCTCCAAAAATGATTTTGATGGCTGCGTCTCATTTGTTTACAAGATGTGCTAGTACGTGGCTAGCCAAAAGCACAGACTTACACTATATATGGATTGGATACAATTTTGGTCAGGATGGGATGATTTTTACGGCTCAGAGCAGCCCAGCGTCTCCATGGGTCCTACTCCTTCCCCCTCCTACTCACTGCTTGCTACGCACCCTGCTCCTTCTAGTTGGATAAGCAACCGGGGGCTGAGCCATTGAAACAGAACCTGTCCCCACTCTACACTGTCCGCAGTCACAGACTACAGATCGGAGCTAGAGTACGATGTGTATAAAGTTGACATGGAAAACTCCCCCGAAGATGTAATAAAAATTTCATTGTACATCAGGGGTCAGCAACCTTTTCGGTGTGGAGTGCCACTCTTAAATTTTCTTGTAAATCAGTGTGCCACTCCAAGATTAATGACTGGCACAATAATTTTTTAATATCCAACAGAGCTGTAATTTTACACCAGTCCAAAAATACATCATGGATATACATTGAAATCGTATAACTGACCAATTTCATCTTCCACTATTCTTGTTCATCAACAAACTAAAAAATGAATGTGAGCAACATGTGGAAAGGCCCGTAGACATCCATGACTTCCACCGTTCTTCATCAACAATGAACTACAATAAAAAAGAAGTGATATGGACAGCTACCATACCATTCATCAATAAAATCTTATTTCAGAAACTGTCAAAACTTGAAACACACACACATTAGGACTTTTAATTCAGGAGTTAGCAGCAGGGGAGGATTTTGGCAGGCATTTTACCTGCCAAAATCTGACTCCCCTGCTAATATGGACCCTGTTTGAGATATAGACTTGTGACTTATAGGGTAACTTTCTGTGAGATAAATATGTCAGCACAATGATTTTGAAGAGCTTCAGAACGTTTCTCATAATATTACTATTTTTAATAATAATAATAATAGTAGTAGTAATAAAACAAACTAGATTTGTCGAACACCTATTCAGTAACACATCACAAAGTGGCAAAAAACATAATAGGTTTAAAGTGTCTCTTACTTTGCAAACAGTATAGGCAGGAAAGTCAGATTTTAAATGAAAAAAAAAACCCGATTTGTTTACACCGCGGGATCCAATGCAACCAGGTTTTCATTCAGAATAAAATACATTACATATGGCTATTATAGTACATCAAATAAAAGCTATTTGTGTACAATTAGTTGTGATCGTGGATATCATAGCGTACATTGATTCGTCTCCAGTGTTTGTGACTTTTTCTTCCGCATTTTGTAGAATACGATCGCGCTTTATTGTTTTAATAAACGTGTTGTATAGACTACTATAGCATAATTGTTTTAATTAGCTTGCTTAATGTTTTAATTAACTTATTATATAGAATGCGATCGCTTTTGTCTGAAGTGCAGCAGAATGCGTGTTTTGCAGGGGAGTTGGTAACTGGACACAGCGTGTTTTAATGTATCTGCCTTTTTAGATTCTTCCTTGAATTCATGTTCATATTTCGTCTTTTTATGACGTTTAACACTTGACGTGCGAGGTACAATGCTCTTGAGTCATAATGCACGAACAGCACGGTCATTTTTTGCACAAAGCCCCATTCGTCTGTCCACGCTGGCTGAAAAGAACGAGATTTTTCCGCTCGAGGAGCCGACCTCTGCTCTACATTTTGCGGCTATTACTACATTTGCAAAAAGCAGGAGAATAATGTTAGCGCAGAGTAACCAGCGGCAGCTAGGCTAACTCCTGAGTCCCAATATGCCTGTGAGTCAAGCTGATGATAATACTGAAATTTTAAAGTCCGTGCGGTGTTAAAAAAAGTGTGTATGTGATAAATAGATTGTGTTGAAAGTGTAATTAACTTGTTTAAGGGAAGCAGGTTCAGGTGAAGACTGATATATTAGCTTTCATAATAACAATGGTTTGTCAATCAAGCGTGTGTGTTGGTGAGAAAGAGCATAAAAAGCATGCTAAAGTGGAAGGCTAAGTGTTTAGCCGTTACCATAACATTAGTTCATCAATATGGCTCTTAAACAGGAGTGAACACACTTTTTAATTTCCCAGCTCTGTTGAAATTTCAATTGCTTTTTGCACTTTTTGTTTTAATAACTTAAAATATGATATCTATATTCTATAGATATTCAATATCTATAGAATATTATATCTATATTCTTGATATATGACTTATCAAGTCATGTTGGTTGTATTGACATTTTTATTTAATTATTGTAAACAAAAATAATCAAGGAGCCATTTGTTTTTATGTACCTATATACAAGTTGATGCTAAACCCTAATTTTATTTTCTACAATGTTAGTTTTTGATTTAAGTGAATGTTTAACTAACTAACTAACATGTTGTGTTGAAATCCTGATTTCCATCGATTATCTGCACTGCTTGTCCTCAGTCGGTTTGCGGGGGTGCTTGGAGCCTATCCCAGTCAACTTTGGGCATTGGGCAGGGGACACCCAGAACTGGTTGCCCGGCAGTCGCAGGGCACACAGAGACAGAGAACCATTCACTCGCTCTTTCACAATTAGGGCCAATTATGACCAGCCAATTAACATGACATGCCTGTTTTCTGAATGTGGGAAGAAACCGGAGGAAACGCACTCAGGCACAGGGAGAACATGCAAACTCCACACGGGAGCCTAGTTCATTCTAATTTATTTAATGTAAACTGTTTCAGAGAGCTATTAAAGTTTTAATTTAATTTATAAAAAATTGTTTATTTTTCCATTATTGAACATTTCTTCGACCAATGTTAATTTTTTACAGCAAATTAATATCTGCTCCAAATATCTGTTTTGGGCCTCCAATCAACACCATGATGGACGGCAAAGGGCACCCTAGCGAACAGAACTTGAATGGACATTTGAGTTAAAACGAATATCAATTATGATGATAGGAGAATATAACTAAGGCTTTTTACGATGATGAGTTATTGCTGTGCCAACCAGCAAGGTTCTGAGCCAGATTTGGAACTTTATCGTATCCTTTTAGATTAGGATAGAAGATGGCAATGTTTATCTGCAATCAAACGGAGGGACTTGTGTATAGGCACAGCACTGGCAGCCCTCAACTATTCCAGGATTTGCAGCAAACATTTCATCCATAATTTTTGATGTATTTCCGAGCAATTTTATGAGGGAGATGTACAAGTCACGTCAAAGAGATTCAACATAATAAGTTAGCTAGTGCTAACTAGCTAACATTAGTGGCTTAGTGCCATTTCTTGCTACGCAACAAGTTGCTTTTATTGTGATTAACCAGGTATTCAAAACACTAATATTGTGAATATATTAAGTATTTAAAACTAATGTGCAACACCATAAAGCTTACTACGCCAAAGTGCACTGTCAAATTATCAACAGATAAAATAGGAGATATATGTTCACAAGATAAAACTTAATTTTGCCAAATTAAATATTTTCAACATGCTCAAAAGTGATTTCTATGCAAGGTGCAAATGCCACTGTTCCATTACGTCTCCCCCCACCCCCCAAATGTAAATACAAAGTCATTTTAGTTGAGTTTGTCAGTGGACAGTTCATGCCAGGGCTGCAATGTTTTTTTATGATATAAAAAATGTAGACTTGACAATTCATTTGTTGTTAATTTATATTGAACATAGTTCAATGGTCCAAGCTGTTATCAATGAAGACATTTCAGCCATCATCATGCGTCATACATAATGTTGATCAGTTCTTTGGGACCTGTTAAATAGTGGTCTGTAAGTGGTCTTCATAGACGATGGCAGGGACCTGAACTTGTTTGTTTGTGTAGGCTAATGGTGTTTCCCCAAATATGTTCAGTTGGTGACCTGACCAGTGAGAATGTCAAGTATGCAAGAATGGGTTTGCTTTTAGTTTACAAATGTGTTGTAAAGATTTGTTGTGAAAAAATGATCACTTTGCAAAATTTGAGGGTGGTGGTTGAGACTGAATGACACAACTGATCAAGCCTGTCACGAGATTTTGATCATATTAATAAGGCCAATTTACTGGTGCTTTTACTGCAGTATTTGGAGCACAAAGGTCATTTAGTTGTTCATATTGAAATACTACCCACTTTTAAATGTTTCTCTTAAATATTGTTATTTTAAGCAGGTCTGTATAAATGTGTAAATGTATAGCCGAGCAAGTGCTGTTTGCGTAGTGCTTACATTTTGTAATCCCCCTGAGTTGGCAGCAGGCAGCTTGTTCGCCTTTTAGCACAGTCCCGTTACAAGTGCTTCTGTGCACTCTGTTTGCCCATCCCCCCACTCCCGCAAATGTTTTGTGTCACCCACATTCGCTTTCCCTTACAACCGGTTCTCATACTCTTAATGTAATTAAAGTGAAATGGTCGGGGGGTTGGGTTGCCTGGCGATTCAAATTAAAATTGATTTTAAAACTTAACTTTCGAGTATTATAATTCCCCTAGAAGACTGTTGCTTTAATCGCCTCTTTGTTCACAATTATTATTACAATTATTATTCCTTGATAATTGCAAAATTTGTTTCCATGGCTATCATTTTCTTTGCTTTTCCCTTTAGCAACACTGCAAGTGTTGAGTATCCTGGCTAAACAAATGATAATTTTTATTAAATTATTGGTAATTGTCACATGAGATTTTGGACTGTACAAAGAGAGACAAACGCATTGTTAGAGGGAGTTCAGCCAATAGCATATTGGAATCTGCATGAAGCTGTGATGCAAACCAATAGCAGACATCTACCAACAGCAGATGGGCATCTCAGAGACGTATGTGGCAATTAACTTGCAGTTATACACACAAGCGGACCGGCGTCTGACCTGCAGCATGTCAACCCCTGCATTTACCAGCTGGCAGAGACGGGAGGCAGCGTCGTGTCCGTCATAGACTTTCTGGACTGGTTTGCAGGCTGGGGGCGTCGTTGATGTCATGCACTTTCCGGACATTTTCAACATCTTACCTTATGTTTACTATTATGTGTACAGTAATGCTAAGTGTAATTCACCCTGGTCAATCCTGGAAGGGGGATTACCACATGTGAGGTCCTTTCTCAAGGTTTCTCTTTTCTCCTCACACTGAGGTTTTTGAGTTTTCCTTGCCCGCATGCTGGTTTAAGATCAGGTAATTGTGTAATTTTGTAACTGTAATCCTGTGCAGTCCTTTGAGACATTTTTGTGATTAAGGGCTATATAAATAAATTTGACTTGACTTGACAAAGAGTACAATGTGTGAATTTTGTATGTTTTTGGGCATGCAAAATATTTTGTTGTGGATGTTGTATGGTGGCCAAAATACTGTAACAAGGGTCTGAAAAAAAACATCTTCTACAACATAATGTAAAAACATCATAAGGTGGACACACCTTAATCTTGGGTCTACAGTTTTTGTAAAAAAAAAAACACCCAGAAAGGGAGTTCTGGGTCCTTAAATGTAGGGTGCGTAGTTTTAGGTGTCTTTAAAAAGTTTTACATTAAATATTTTGCCTATTTAGTTTGTCCTAACAATGTCCAACTGAGTTTAAAGAGCCTTTTTTTTTTAACGCCTCAATCTGCTTTTATTTTCATTTTTTATCATCAGTGTTCCAGCCACTAAGCGCATTACCCTGAAGGGATGGGCGTGGGATGGGATGAGTGAAATTTCTGTGTGTGGTCGTGATTTTTCTTGTAGGGTGAAAGTGGTGTAAGTAAGAAAATGATTGTTTCATAAAGAGTCCAAATGCCACCCAAACTCCAAAAAAGATGAAAAGGGAAGAGTTTATTTGAGAACATCCAAGAAATTCACATACTTGCATGCACACTTAAAGGAGCTGCAAGGATGATTTCAGCCAGAAGATGGCGTCAACAAGTAGAATAACTTTGAAGTTACATACACCACCTTTAAGTTGAAACCTACTCAATATATTCACATTCACATATTCCCGCTCTGGACAGATGGTGGTAAAAACCTATATGGACATGGATCAAGATTCCGAAGACGAAAAGCAGCAGTATCTTGGTCTTGCACTCCACCTCGCCTCAGAGTTCTTCCTCAGGAACCCCAATAAAGATGTGCGACTGCTGGTTGCTTGCTGTCTAGCTGACATCTTCAGGATTTACGCCCCTGAAGCCCCGTACACCTCGCACGACAAACTAAAGGCAAGAGGAATTTTGTGGATGGCAAAATCAGTAAGGAATCTGTGGCCTAAGTATTTTGTTTATTTTCTGTTGGCAGGACATTTTCCTCTTTATCACCAGACAACTGAAAGGATTGGAAGACACAAAGAGTCCTCAGTTTAACAGATACTTTTACCTTCTGGAGGTAATGCTTGAATTTATTATTGATTAAAAGCACAGATTAAATTACATAAATATTTCATGAGGGTGTTTGTTGATTTATTTTCCTTTCTTATAGAATTTGGCATGGGTTAAATCTTACAACATATGTTTTGAACTTGAGGACTGCAATGAGATCTTCACGCAGCTTTTCAAAACACTGTTCTCCGTGATCAAGTAAGACTGCTGAATTATAAGAGTGAAAACATTTTGATTTCTTGTCAATTTTTGCTTTAAGGTTTACAGAATCTAGGATTTGTAATGCTATAATTGTATCCCATATAGAGATTGAATTACTTTCAAGGAAGAGTCATCAATTGTGGTATTTGTGGAAATTCTTCTTTCATTTTTGCAGTAATAGCCACAATCAAAAAGTGCAGTTGCATATGATGGACCTGATGTGTTCCATCATCATGGAGGGAGATGGAGTCACGCAGGAACTATTGGATAGCATCCTTATTAACCTAATTCCTGCACACAAGGTGAGAAAACTTTGAATCGGGGGTTTCAAACCTTTTTAAAGCTGAGATTGACTATTTTTTTTAGCAAAGCGTACAATTAAGCATGCATTTCTAAAATGGAAAATTGTTACTATTATGTTGTTATTATGTTATTATTGTCATTACCAGGTTGTTATTAGATTCTGTATATGGTAATAAGAATTGATCATGTTAATGATTTCTTTTGTCCGTAAGAAATTTTACTTCTTAAATCACAATTACCCATCCCATTAAAAACTTTTCTTTTTTTTCTTACAGAATTTGAACAAACAAGCGTATGATCTGGCAAAGACAATCCTGAAGAGAACAGTCCAGACCATAGAAACCTGCATTGCAAATGTATGGGAGAAGTACAAACTACTTATTGTCCTGTACAAACCTATTTTTATTGTTTTTTTTTCTTTAGTTCTTTAATCAGGTTTTAGTGATGGGAAAATCCTCCGTCAGTGACCTCTCTGAGCATGTCTTTGATCTCATCCAAGAGCTCTTTGCCATTGATCCATTGCTGCTTACCTCAGTTATGCCACAGCTGGAGTTCAAACTCAAGGTTAATCTCAAACTCGCACAGACACCCACACACACTCACGATCTGCATGTTTCTTGATGCAGTTTTTGAAAGAATGACACTGAGAACATTTACAGAGCAATGATGGTGAAGAGCGTTTGGCTGTCGTACGCTTACTTGCTAAGTTGTTTGGAGCCAAAGACTCTGAGCTAGCAACACATAACAGACCACTGTGGCAGTGCTTCTTAGGACGGTGAGTTTTGTGGTCTCTGGGAGAAACCTATTTTAGGAAAAAGTGTTACAGCTTTTTTAAGTGATCTCGCCGTTATAGCCATGCATCCTATATAGGCATGTACTACGTATCTTTTTTTTACTATTATCACTTTCAACATTCTATCGTTGTCATTTACTACTCTGAACTGAATTTACGATGCCAAGATAAATTGCTTCTACTTCTATTGAATTGAAATGACTTAATAACTAGCAACTTGTGTTTTGACTTCAGGTTCAATGACATCCATGTTCCAGTGAGGCTCGAGTGTGTGAAGTTTGCCAGTCATTGTCTCATGAACCACCCGGATCTGGCCAGAGACCTTACAGGTGTGTACATGATATATTATCTTTTGAACCACACTGGCTTCAGTTAATAATTTACCTTTCTGCTCCCTCTTCAATATACATCTCTTACACGCATTAGAATTTTTGAAAGTCCGTTCGCATGACCCAGAGGAAGCCATTCGCCATGATGTTATAGTCACCATCATAAATGCTGGGAAAAAGGATCTTAATTTGGTCAATGACCAACTATTGGGCTTTGTAAGAGAGAGAACGCTTGACAAGAGGGTGAGATAAATGCAAGACTTTATCCTGTCTGTTGGTAAACAACTTAATGTCACACTGGAAGAACATGAAGTCGAGTACATTTAGCATTCTTGTTATTTATGTTTTGCTCCTGACAGTGGCGAGTGCGCAAGGAAGCAATGATGGGCCTGGCGCAGCTTTATAAGAAATACTGTTTGCATCACGAAGCAGGGAAAGAGTCCGCTCTGATGATCAGCTGGATCAAAGACAAGCTTCTTCACATCTATTACCAGAACAGCATTGATGACAAGTAAGAAAACAGATTTTATTTTTTAAACAAAGGTCAATTGCATGTAACAACTAGTAATGCAGGACAACTAGTAAAGTAAGTCAAGTCATGTTTATTTGTATAGCCCTTCATCACAAAGAGTCTCAAAGGGCTGCACAGATCAAAGGGTATTGCAAACTATTATTACAGACTATCATGACACCATCCCCTCATCCAAAACCTACATGAGGGCAAATAATACACATATTATCAACATAAAATATTGATTATTCATATGCTATAGAGTATAAGTGTGTTTTAAGATTAGATTTAAACATTTCCACTGAGGTTGCAGATCGAATCTCAGGGGGAAGAGCATTCCACAGCACCGGGGCCCGGATGGAGAACGCTCTCGAACCTGCGGATCTCTTCTTGGCTCTTTGGATCACTAGTAGACCAGCATTTTCAGAGCGAAGGCTCCCGACCGGAACATATGGGGAAATTAAATCTGAAAGATATGAGGAAACAAGTCCATGCGTGATTTTGTATAATACCGATGGAACCTTAAAATCACAACTTAAGTTAACAGGGAGCCAACGCAGGTTAGCTCAAATCGGGGTAATGTGATCAAACTTTCTTGTCTTAGTTAAAAGCCTCACTGCAGCATTTTGTACTAGCTGAAGGCTCTTGATTTTGGACTTCGGGAGACCGGAGAGTAGTGTATTACAGTAATCAAGACGGGAAGTAACAAACGCGTGAATTATAATCTCCGCATCTGACTGAGACAGCATAGGACGAATTTTAGCAATGTTGCGAAGATGGAAGAAAGCTGTTCTAGTAATATTCTTCACGTGTGTTTGAAAGGACGGATCGTGGTCAAATATGACACCCAAGTTTTTATTTGAGTCACTCTGGGTGATATTACATTTGTCAATGTTCAGAGCAGTTTTTGAGAACAAGTCACGCCATTTAAATGGTCCAATAACTGACATTTCAGTCTTTTCAGAGTTAAGGCGCAAGAAGTTGAGTGACATCCACTCTTTTATCTCAGTGAGGCAGGCCTCCAAATTTCCACAAATTAGTGTGGCAGATTCCTCCATCAGAAGATATAGTTGAGTGTCATCTGCGTAGCAATGGAAACTGATGTACTTGCGAATAATATCACTTAATGGAAGCATGAAAAGAAGGGGGCCAATTACTGAACCCTGCGGAACACCACAGGTAACACTAAAGGGCTCAGATGCCATTTCACCATATTTAACACTGTGCGTCCTATCTGAGAGGTAGGATCTGAACCATAAGAGGATGGTTCCTGAGAGACCAATCCATTTTTCCAACCTTTCTAGTAACATATTATGGTCCACAGTGTCAAAAGCAGCAGCAAGAGTGATGAAGCGCCGGAGTCCCTTGCCAGTAGAAGATCGTTGGTTACCTTAATCAGGGCTGTCTCAGTAGAGTGGTTAGCCCTGAATCCTGATTGCATTGATTCAAAAAGATTGTTCTCCGATATAAAATCATTCAGCTGCTGTGCCACAACTTTTTCAAGTACTTTAGAAAGAAACGGTAGGTTTGACGCAGCTCTAAAATTACATAAGCTTTCTGGATCAAGTTTGGATCGTTTCAGTGTAGGTTTAATAACAGCGGACTTCATACTACATTTAGCCAGCACCTCAAATGTAACTAAATAATGATCAGAAATGACTGTAGTACACGGTAACACCGTCACGTTTGAGTCAGAACCAAGTCTAGCGTGTTTCCGTCTTTATGAGTCGGGAAATTAACCAGTTGATTAAAACCAAATGTATCAATTAGAGACCGAAACGCAACAGTAAGTGAACTGAGTGGGGAGTTCTTATGAATGTTAAAGTCCTCCTATTTTGTCTGCATAGGTTACCAGGTCAGACAACAGTTCAGAGAATTCATCTAAGAAAACTGTATGGTCCGGGTGCGCGGTAAATAGTTACTACAATAATTGACATTAAAGAGGAACGCATAACAAGAGCCTCGGACGCCTTATAATTATTAGAGGTACGGGGAGTAAGTTTGAGTATTTTTTTCAGAAATTAGCGCAACACCGCCACCATTCTTCAAAGAGCGTGCTACATGACAGCTCACGTAGTCTTGAGGAGAAGCCTCATTGAACGGTAAAAACTCATCCGGTCTCAACCAAGTTTCACACAGACCAATCAGGTTAAGTTTGTAATCACGAATAATATTATCAACAAGTAGAGCTTTAGGAGCAAGTGATCTAATATTTAAAAGACCAAATTTTAGCTTTGCTGAATCTTTGAACTTAGCTGAAGTCTATGTCGAGATTGTCACAAGATGTCGCCATTCGGTCATGTTGAGTCTCAGGCGTCGTTTGACAGGCAAGATCGATGACGAAATATTGGTTGAATTGGGCACAATTCCATCATATTCGTGTCCTTCACTGTCATTTCACCGATGTAGCTCCTTTAGCTTAGCATACTTGCCTGAGCGACAGCCCCGCTTTTGTTTACGATCCCTACACCGTCTCCGCCGCTTCGTAAGTGGGTTGGCCAACCACGGAGATCCCGGATTTCTTTGTATCTCTTGCGGGATATCAAAGGTGGTATAAAAAGTGCCCAAAAAGTCGAAATTTAGACGCAGACTCCATTGTATAAGTTCCTCCCGACTTAATGTATTATCGGCCAGGCATGTGTCCAGAAAAGAAAGCAAAAGAGACAAGAGAATGGTAATAAATAGAAAATTAGCTGAAAAGCTGTGAGCCGCTGCGTCCGTGCACGCCGCCATCCTCTTCAAAGACATCGTCAATAAAGAAATTGCAATGTCAGTAAAGAGATTTGACAGTAGACCCCTGTGATATGGTCTACCTTACAATGTTTTCACTGTGGTTGTGATATATGATGTTTTTTCAGCCCCTCTCTACGGTATTTTCACCCATTATATCCCCTCAACAACAATCTGTATTTTCACCTCTTATATCACCTCAACAACAATTTATTTTGCATGCCCACAAATCAGTGAAATTCAAACTCATCCGTGCTTATGATAAGTTATGTCTCTAAGATGCCTGACTGCTATTGGTTGACTGCATACAAATAGCTGGTTTACTGTTGCCTTATGTCTTGGTATCATAAAAATATAATAAGGTTATTGGCTGAACTCCCTCCTACAGTGCCTTCCTTTTCATTGTAGTTCAGAGTATCGTGTACTTTAAGACTACAAGTCGGCGATACAGTATTGTATTTTCATTTAGTCCTATGGGTCTAAAGATTCCTTCGATGCTAAAGGGAGAGGCAATAACATGACAACCATAAAGATTTCAAATCGTTTTTATTCTTAGTCCAGCGTCGGGGTCTCTTTTCTCCTCTGCATCCACCCATTTAAACCTTCTTGACCAGATTAAGTCATGTCACACCAATGGTAAAATACATTTTATTTTTCATTTACTTGTTTATTTATTCATAATGTTGTTCATATACATTACATGTAAGTAACATTTACTATGTACTATTTTGTTGTATTCATATTTTTATCTAGTGTATGGGCAGTGTTCTCGTTTGCCCGCGTCCCTGCGTCCTAGACGCATCATTTTTGCTGGGGACGCATTGTGTCAAATAAACGTGCGTCCCCGGGACGCAACTTTTTTGACACCAAATTGTCATTATTACCTGATTACTTTTTTTTTTTAACAAAGATTTACTGTACTCCAAACTTTTCGTCAGGCAGATCCGCCATTGCTGTTTTGGTCCTGGCCGATCTCAGCAAACGAGATCTCGTTGCTTCGAGATGACGTCATTGTTTTGGTGGTTGTTGAGTGAAAGAGAAGTATGCCTCCGTAAAAACAGTTGGTATTAGATGCAAATCAACAAAAAATTGGTAATTTCTTCAGTGTCGGTAATAAGTCGAAACATAATACAGAAAGTGGTAACAACGGCAATAATTCCGGCACGCAAAAACGGCGGAGAAATTCTTCAGAAGACCGCGAAGGCAGGGAAAACACGTGTTTTGAAGCGAACGATTCGACGAGAGATAAACAAAAGAAAACTCCTAGCAAGAAAAGGACTTTTCTGCCAAAATGGACTCAATTATATTCCTGGTTACGCTATGAGGAGGACAATAATGGAGGCTACATGTTCTGTGATGCGTGCACCCAGCGTGACAAAAAAACTGGATTGCATAAATCATTTCGCAATACGAACTTGCAGAAAAGCACATTGGATCAGCACAACGACAATGAAAAAACCAAATTAGCTTTGGAAATTCCGTTGCTGCTGGACATTGAGAAGGCATTAACACTGGCGGAACAGCAAACCACAACTGGCGGGACAGCAAACCATGAAGAATATATGATCTGAAAAATCTGAAGTGATTAAAACTGCATGAATATATAGACTAATATTTCAGCAATATTATTTGTTTAATATACAATATTTTTGTGAACTGAAAAATCTGAAGTAATAACTGCTTTGTATTACCAATTAAGTGTGATGATTAAAAATGAATGAATGTATAGATTTATCTATTTATTTATATATTTGTCGCCGATTTACAATTTCAACCTCGATAACACTACATTTTGGGGACCCATAGATCTCTGTTGGGACCTATAAATTTTTTAGCATGCGAGTCCCCGGGACCCATCACTTTTCAGAGGTAAAATGAACACTGTATGGGTGGTTGTAACACATTAGTTAGGCAATGCTGTGAGTTTCTTAGCCTGTAGTGTGGAAACATGTTGGCCAGTAGAGGGATGGGCGCCACCAGGCCAAGACACACTGCAGGTAAAGGTGCCTCTACGACCCTAGTGGTTAAGGAATCCAACAAACAAAGTATACAAAACCTTCATGTTCCGATCCCCACCTAATAACAGATTCATCCCAGGTCTATTATAATTGTTATGACTGTAAAATGTATTAATCTGTTCATTTGTTTTATGTTCTCCAGGTTATTGGTGGAAAAGATCTTTGCCCAGTTCATGGTCCCCCACAGTCTTGAAACAGAAGAGAAGATGAAGTGTCTCTATTACCTGTATGCCTGCCTGGACACAAACGCTGTCAAGTCAGTAATTTTGCATACGTTGCTCAATTATTGCTTCTTAAAGTCACATAACTAGTCATACGTTTTAATTTTATCACAAAAAGAATGGTTAGAATAAAACTGGAGGTTTTTTTATTCTGATGTTGAGTTCATACAATGACAGCAAAATTACAACACTAAACTAGGTTACTCCAGTTATAATTATTATAGAGGCTGTCTGTCATAAAAATTTGAATGATAAGGCAAAACAAAGGATTTTAGGCTCACCGATGTGATTCACATTTCCTCGTATAGGGCTTTGAATGAGATGTGGAAGTGTCAGAATATGCTGCGGGGCCTTGTCAAAGAACTACTTGACCTTCACAAACTGCCTGTGGTGTGTACTTTCAAGTTGTTGTTTTTTCTAAGCACAGATAAAGATATAACATGTAGTAGTAACTGTATTTTCCTCTCCTTTTCAGTCTGAAGCCAATAGCACTGCCATGTTTGGAAAGCTGATGAATATTGCAAGTCAGTAAGACACCCACTTATTCATTTTCATCTTCTTGGATGATTCCATAATTGTTTCCCCTATATTTTTAGAGAACCTGCCAGATGCAGGCAAAGCCCAAGATTTTATGAAAAAGTTCAACCAGGTTCTTGGTGAAGATGAGAAGCTCAGAATCCAACTGGAGATTCTCATCAGCCCTACGTGCTCTTGCAAACAGGCAGAGATTTGTGTGGTGAGAAAACATGAAGCATTGCATTTTTACACATGGATAATTGTTTGCTATTTCTCAAGTACTCATGGTAATTAAATAAGAGGCATCAAACATTTCAAAATGTTGTACCAATCTTAAATGTGTATTATATACCGAGCTCTGGAGTTAAAAAAAATACTTTATTCATCAGAAAACCCAATTGATTTAAATAATAACCAAAAACACATGCACCATCTCATAAACATGATTTTTTTTTTTAAGATTTCTTGGTTTATAAACTTGTAATTAAATCATTCTTTTATTTCGCTCAACCGGAAATGTCCTTTGAGGAGACTGGCATGTTTTGCGGCCATCTTATGACTACGGCGATCCCAGATGACCATTTTTCAAAGGCAGCTTGTCCTGCCCTGGTGGTGCTTTTTAATAACCCCTTACCTCCCTCAGCTTAGCCCTGAATTTTATGGTCGCCACGTCCTGTGATTTAGAGATTTTCCATTTTTTGACTGTTTGCTTCTCTACACAACCATGCTACGCGCTTGACTGCAGGTTTTGGCTCACCTTTAGCTGTCATAGTTATTATTAGTTGCTCCCTGTGAATAAAGCTTGCAACGTCCTGCGGCCTTTTTAGTAAATTATCCGAATGGTTGCTTAAGTTAGTCACACCAGCTCAGACAAATTCCAGCTATCAGCTCTTTTCAGCGGCTCCAAGTGTATCCTGCTCGTTCGTCTTTTTTGCTGTCGCTCCTGGGTGTGTTTATGCCAGCTTATATGTTTTGTTTCTGGCTGAATTTCAACATTGGTAATGCAAGAAAATATGTAAGTAGGCTTCAAATTTTGCAAGGTTTTATCTTTCAGCCTTCCATAGTGTCTACTTTCCAATGCACATGCTGTATCTTCATTCCAACCAATAGCCATTTTTAGGGGGAAATTATTACATACTGTCACTTTAGGTGTTAGAAATAACTTGCTCCTTTTTATGATGCAATTTTTAAAAATGGTTGTAAAATTACACGTTTTGGGGTCTCCTAAAAAGTAACTATTTTAGAGGTAAATAGATTTGTTGTGACGGCAGCAAAATCCCAATTCCATAATATGGCAAATGTGTACCAATAAACCCTGATTACTGTTTGTTGTTTCTACAGAGGGAAATTACTCGGAAGCTAACCTTTCCTAAACAACCGACCAATCCTTTCCTTGAAATGGTGAAGTTCCTGCTTGAACGCATCGCCCCTGTCCACATTGATTCGGAAGCCATCAGGTGAAGTTCTTTTCTTCACTTGTAAAATTCCCTGCCTTTCAACCATACACTTTAAATAGAACCATAGGTCTTGAACCTATGTTACTTTGGTTTAGTAGCGTCATGGTTATTGTGTAACATCACCGACTGGCTTTTCTCATTCAGTGAGACACCTTTTGGTTGATTGGTGTAACTGCAGTGTCAAATAAACCTAAATATTAAGTCTTTCTGCAATTGAGAGGGGAAAATATTGATCAATCCAAAATATTCAAGTGATAACTTGTGATTATTATAAAGTTGTTGTTTGAAGGATGAACAAAAAAACAGATTTGTGATAACTATGGCTGTTTGTCCTTTAGTGCTTTGGTAAAACTGCTCAACAAGTCAATTGAGGGTACAGCAGATGACGATGAGGAGGGGGTTACACCTGATACTGCCATCCGCTCAGGCCTGGAGTTACTTAAGGTAGATAATACCAGTCTTCCTATTCTAACTAGGAACTAACAAATTGCAAACCCACTGTCTTACTTTAGATACATTTGAGTTACATCCAATGATCTTAATTATTTCAAAGATGACATTATCAGCAACCATTTGCAATTACTCCTTCCAGGTTCTATCATTCACTCACCCCACAGCCTTCCACTCATCAGAGACTTATGAGTCTCTTCTCCAGTGTCTGAAAATGGAAGATGACAAGGTGGCAGAGGCAGCCATTCAGATATTCCGAAACACGGGACACAAAATTGAGACTGAGCTCCCACAGATAAGATCGTATGTGGTACTCTACATGGTGAACATTTCCTCATTGTGAAATTGAATCGTTAGTTATAAATTATGCTTTTTATCTGCCAGGACTTTAATTCCAATCCTACATCAGAAAGCCAAGAGGGGCACACCTCACCAAGCCAAGCAGGCTGTGAACTGTATACATGCCATTTTCAACAACAAGGAAGTACAGTTGGCACAGATTTTTGAGGTGGAGTACCTAAAACAAAGCGGCCATTTTACATTTTATTTTTGTGGGAGGAGGGGGGGTCAATCTTACTCTACTTTATGTACTCCTTTCCTACAGCCTCTGTCACGGAGTCTAAACGCAGACGTCCCAGAACAACTTATCACCCCTCTTGTATCACTGGGCCACATTTCCATGTTAGCACCGGATCAGTTTGCCTCACCAATGAAATCTATAGTAGCTAACTTCATTGTCAAGGACCTGCTCATGAATGACAGGGTGGGTGCCAATTTATTGCAGTTGACCAATGGTTGATTAGCTATACAGTATTCTCTCACCATTCCACTGTTAGACACCAAAGTGCATCTCCTGATTTTTTTTTTCTAGAAGTCGGTTTCAGGGATGAATACGCACTTGTTTGGACTATGGCATCACTTTTCGAGTGCTTTTACACTCAAACCAATCAGAGAACTGTCTTCTGTTTCCTGGGCGTTTAATGTCTTGTGATAAACAAAAAACCTCTTATACAATGAACAACCACATCATTCCGCAATTAGAACTTGTTTCCGCTTTTATCACTTTTGGTGTTAAACAAAGGAGAATTTTGTTAAAGCCACTCAACTCAGTACTGTGCTTGTTTTGTCCTCACACCAAAAGTGAGCTCCATCGCTGCTTCTCAAATTATGCACCCCACATTTAACAACTGTAGCATCTTCGCTATGGAACCAGAAAAAAAGTCCCATTTATAGTGTTGGCCAGAGTTCATTCGCCTCTATATTATAAGTCAAGAATGCTTAAAAATACCCAGATAAGGGAAACAGTTCCTCCTTAGCGAAAATGTACTTAACACGGGTGGCTATAGAATGTATTAACCACATAAATTGAGGGGATATTATATAAAAAAAAATGTTTTTAAATTGATTAATTAAAGGAAATGTTGATATATTTTTTTCTGATCCTGTGTCTTTAGACGGTCGGAAACAAGAACGGTAAGCTGTGGACCCCAGATGAAGAAGTTTCACCTGAGGTTCTAGCAAAGGTGGGAGACGCACACACCTACACTTTGATGAATTTGTGTCATTCCAATGTTTATGCAAGAGTTGAAACAATTCAGCCCACAATTACAACACTAATACATCACAGATAATTCACTTCTTTAAGTATAATGGAGTAACAGTAACTGGATTGACTTATAAGAACTAATAAAAGTGATATCGTGCCACATTAAGCTTGATTTAATTTAATCGGTACAGTTCATTACTATTGGAACAAAAAAAAACATTGAATGCCCTCCAATTTTAGCTTAACTGTTTGTGCTAATCTTATTTTAAGGTCCAAGCCATCAAGCTGCTGGTGCGTTGGTTGCTTGGAATGAAGAACAACCAGTCCAAGTCGGCAAATTCCACGTTGCGCTTGCTGTCTGCCATGCTAGTTAGCGAGGGAGACCTCACGGAGCAAAAAAAGATCAGGTGACTGCATTGTGTAAAAATGACTGCATAATTTAATCATTTGATGACTCGAAGCTAAATTTGTAGGAGAACTGTAGTTCTTTTATGCAGTCTGAAATAAACTTTCCAAAAACTTTAAAGACTGTTTTGTTGTGATCTTTTGTAATTTTTTTTGCTGTTTGTTGCACTTTCACAGTATATATTCCTGATTGAGACCTAATGTGGACTCAGACCAAATGCTTCACAGCCTGGAAGTTGCTGCATGTTCAAATAAATTGTTAACATTCTGTTTCTCTCTGCTATTTTTTTCCTGCAGTAAATCAGACATGTCTCGCCTAAGGTTGGCAGCTGGTGGCGCCATTATGAAGCTGGCTCAGGAGGCCTGTTACCATGAAATCATCACACCTGAACAATTTCAGCTGTGTGGCCTTGTTATAAATGTCAGTTTCTCATTTAATTGGTGTTTGGTAAAGTTATTTGTAGGGTTTGTTGCAAAGTCAATGTCAAGGATTTTTGCACCAATCAGAATTTTTCAAGAATTAATGTAGACTCACTGCATACAACATTAATCTGTACTAATTTGGGAATCACAAAGTGAAATTGCCGTGTAGCCACGTATGTTAAATGGCATTGAACCCCCCACTACAACCGATATAAACATTAAAATAACTAAATGGGTTGTAGTAAGAACTATCTTTCTGCATGATATGTGCATATGGTTAGATATCATTTATATCATATATCTCGGGGGTATGGCGCCCGCCCGAGACTGGGAAATTGTGGTTCAAGCCTCGGCCGAGTCATACCTAAGACTTAAACATTGGTACTCTTTGCCTCCCTGCTTGGCGCTCTGCATTAGGGGTTTGGTCACCTAATGACTCCCAACACCTCAGTTGGGTTGAGTGAGGGGGCTGGGAATCCCCTTCTCTGAATCAATCTTCCAAAAGAGTCAGAAATGACTCTAGCCACCTCCCACAAGGGAAATATGGCTGTGTTATATATATTATAATATATATATATATATATATATATATATATATATATATACACAATGTGTGCAAGTGAGTATATGTAAAATGTTTTTTATTTATTCACATTTGGTTTTGCGTGACTTGAGCTTGTCAAAAAGATTAGTGGGTGGCTGCAGGGTGAGGAGGAGACGGCAAATTAAATATGGAAATAATTCAACCCTTCCACATGCAAGGACTGTCATGCCCTAGAAAATTGTCTTGCCTTACTAGCCTCTTTACTTCGTTACAGCCATGATATTTAGCAAAAGTTGTGAATTATGCTGCTGCTTTGTATTTCTTGATGATGGCTAGCTTTATTTCCATTGTTATCATGGTTTTGCTTTTCCCTTTAGCATCTTTCCAAGCCTTGGGACACATAGCAAATAAATAACAAAAGTCAATCAAACCGCTTACTACACATCACACTGGGCCCATAACCTGTCAGGTTACCAGTAGTCATCCTACTTGGGGCGTAGTCTACACTCCACTTATTGAAACATAAATATTTTGTTTGTTTGTTTGTTTGTACATGATTCAATTGTTTGTTTGTTTGTACATGATTCAAATTGAATCGTTTCTTCCGGCGCCGTCACGAATGGCAGCCACTCCAGCAGCTCCCGTGTTATTTTCGATTGTTCTCAGCTCAGGGATGCTGCTGGAAATGTGAATTTCCCTTCGGGGATGAATAAAGTATCTATCTATCTATCTACAGGACAAAAAAAACATCAGTATTATATCACCAACTTGCAGAGTGAACTGAATGACAAAAGAGAAAGGCATTGTTGGAAGGAGTTAAGCCAATTGGATCTCTGCATCTTCATAATGTTGTGACGCAAACCAATAGCAGGCCATTACATATGATGTCGTCTAATAGCAAACAGGCATTTTAGAGACTTGTCATATGCACAAACACTGCGAAGTATGAATTTTGTTGGTTTTGGGCACGCAAAGTAAGTTTTTGTTGATTCCTTTTTGTGTGAAAAATGAGGGACCGGAAAAGCATCTTACCAAACTATAAAGTAAAAGCATCTTAAGGCGGTGACGTTGTATCCCAGTGGTATATTTCATCCCTATGGTTTGAGTGCATGAGCACTAAGTGTCAATGCATGGGCGTTAACTATGTTGCTGGCCTTTATCCTTCTCCATGCAGGATGAGTGTTACCAGGTGCGTCAGATCTTTGCCCAGAAGTTGCATTTGGCTCTGGCCAAACTCTCCCTACCATTGGAGTACATGGCCATCTTCGCCCTGTGTGCCAAGGACCCAGTGAAGGAACGCCGCGCCCATGCCCGACAGTGCCTACTTAAGAACATTTCGGTGCGCAGAGAGTACATCAAGCAGAACTCGCTCACTCAGGGTACACACGCTAACATGATCATAACATGTTCTGAAAAATTGTGATCAATCATTCTGATATTTTACTTTCTCAGATAAAATGGTCTCCTTCCTTCCGGAATATGTTGTCCCGTTTATGATCCACCTGCTGGCTCATGACCCAGACTTCACAAAACTGCAGGACTATGAGCAGCTTAAGGACTTGAAAGAGTGAGAGGCGATTAATGAGACTTGTATTCTACTTCAAGAAATTGTCAAGAAAGCTTTTTTTTTTATTTGCTGCAGGTGTCTGTGGTTTATGCTAGAGGTGCTGATGACCAAGAATGAGAACAACAGTCACGCTTTCCTCAGAAGAATGGTTGAGAACATCAAACGGACCAAAGACGCCCAATGCCCTGAAGATGCGAAAGCCAATGAGGTACAAAAGCGTATAAATAAGTACAGTAGACCCCGAGATACAATATTAATGTCACTCGAATGCATCAATTCAAATATCATTCGGAAGGTTAAAGTCTTGGGATTCAAGAAATGCCAACCATTCCTTAGTTTCTATTCTTTTTCGCTTGCAACTTTACTGTGCATATGACAATAAACACTTGGAATTGAGTTTAATTTAAAAATAGACACTCCATTCCATCCATTATCTGCACCGCTTATCACAGAAACATCGAGTTCAGTCTTAAACAAGTTACTGGGAAAATATATACCCAGAATAGCTCACCGAAGTAGTGTTCAATAATAATGTGCAGCCATGGTCCTCTTATATCCGTGAGTTTAGTAAATCCAGGAGAATAAAATATTTACAAATACAGAATAGTAAAAAAATGCTTTTTGTATGCTGTCAAACCACGTGCTATACGCATTCATCTTTTTCGGCCAATTGCAGGCTTTGTTTTGCCGTGTCAGCCAATGCCACCCTGTAAATGATAAAAAAGATCCGCCCCTTGACCTCCAAATAACTTTAGCCAATAGTGATCGATTCAACTGATGATTGACGCATCTTTTTCAGCCAATTGCAGGCTGTTTTACAGTTTAAGCCTATGCCAGCCTGTAAATGATAAAAAGGATCCGCCCCTTGACCTCCGAATAACTTAAGCCAATAGTGATCGATTCAACTGAGGATTGACACATCTTTTTTGGCCAATTGCAGGCTTTGTTTTGCCGTTTAAGCCAATGCCAGCCTGTAAATGATGAAAAGGATCCGCCCCTTGACCTCCGAATAACTTTAGCCAATAGTGATCGATTCAAATGATGATTGACACATTGGTTAGCCAATGAAACGCCGGTAAATAAATCCTAGCATACACCGCGGACTACTTGGCGTTCGGGGGAAAATCTAGTCCGCGGCTGCAAGTTAGTTGGAAGACTTTGCGATTTAATATTGATCCATAAATAAGGCGCACTGTATTATAAGGCGCATGGTCAGCTTTTGAAAAAAATTCAGACTTTTAGGTGCGACTTATAGTGCGGAAAATACTGTACTTTTTTTTTTTTTTTAATTACGAAATAAAGTTTACCTTTGGTTCTGTATGTGACTTGAGCTGGTACGTGAAGGCAGATGGGCAGATGATAGTTTAATTTTAAAACTTCCACTTGCATGGATTCTCATGCCTTTATAATTGTCTGATTAATCTCCATCTTATTTGTATTCCTAAGCTGAGGTAGGTAACCATGGGTGTACCTCCATTGTATTTCTTGATAATCGCACGCTTTGTTTCCCCATACTTTCTTTTTACTTCTTCATTTAGCATCACTGCAAAGTTTTGGACCCATTGCTAACCAAATTTCAGACATTTACACAAGATTCTGGTGCATTGTAGGAGAGAATTCAGCCCATACTACTTTCGTATTTCGTATTTTAATGATGCCATGACGCAAACTAATAGCAGATTGGCATTATAAATTATGTTGACTACTGGCAGACAGGCATCTAATCATAGTCAATCGTTGTCCATGTTGTGTGGTGGGGAAAATGCCGTTCAAAAAACATTCCACATCATAACGTGAAAACATTGTTAGCTAGGGACCCAGGGGTCTACTGTACTGCTTTGACAAATTATTAGTTTGTAAGCTTTCATCGTGTTTTGTGGGTTTAAATTTCAGAAGCTGTATACCGTGTGTGACGTCGCGCTCTTCGTCATCGCCAGCAAGAGCACCGCGTGTCATCTAGACTGTCCAAATGAGCCTACTATCTGCTCAACTTTTTTCCTGGTGCTAGACAAGGCAATGCCACTCAAGTAGTTGGAAAATCACAATGTCGATTTGGCTGTGACAACATCATTGCCTTGTAAATCACTTTTACTTTCCTCTAAAAATCCTTGATTTTAATTTTGCATTGTTTCCTTTTTTTAAATCAGGATTTCAAAAATGACAAGGACTACTTGTCTGGAGAAATGCGACAAATGCTGATCTCGGGAAAGGTAATTGTAGCCATAGTGATGCTTTAATTATAAGAAAACATTGGGAATAGATGTAAACTTAATGTTGGTGTAACCATAAATATGCAAGTGAATTGCAAACTCTGGATCACTTTCATTTCTGTCTGATGTCTGTAGCTGATCTTGTTTGTTGTCAATCCCTCTGTAGCCCAAACCCTCAGTCTTATTGACTGTCAACAAAACTATAACTGTACCAGGCAGAAAGATCTTTAAGACGGTTGTCACCGACACAAGTAATGCCAGCGCCAAATCCACGCCTCTAAGCTTTTCTACCGTCAATAAGAACAGGTAACAAATATTGTGAAATGTTTTATTTTTATTTTTAATTAATTTTCATTAAAAATGTGATACAGAGATCCCTCAGTTTTCAAGCTTAATGGGGACAAGAACCACTTGGGAAAAGTGAAAATCCGAAAAATATTTTAAAGGCCCCCAAGGGGCAAACGTACCTCGAGATGAAGTCATTACCAACCAAAAGTATACAACTGTAACACAATAACAACTATAGATTAACAAATTATAACATACAACACATAATTGCGGTTGAATGTATTGTTTAATTGTCGTTATACAAAATGAAAACAAAACTGGAGGACAGTCGTAAAAAGCATGCGCAGCTTCATGTGTATGAGCAAAGAGCTCCTACTTAGTTCAACACGCATGCCACGTCCACCCCTGTGTGGTCTGGTCCTTATATATGATTTAAATCGAAGACATTGAGTGTGCATGCCCAAACCGGCTGACAGCATACTCCAGCCTATCACAGTCGCCCACACAGTCACACCCACCCAACACAGAGCCCCCCCCCCCCCCCCCCCATCTCTCCTTTGCTGTCTGCTGTCTATTAGAAACACAATGCACAAATAATAATAACAATTCAATTAAAAATCTGCGAAGGAGTGAACCAGCAATAACCGAAGTAGAGAAGGATTTCTGTATTTGAACAAGTTTATCCAAACTTCTTTTCCATTTTAACTTGCATTTAAATGGGTACGGGTTCACTTTTGACATAATTTTTACAAAAAAGGCAATAGGCACTGCAAAGCCACGTGTAACCCTTACCTGTGTTGTTTTTTTTTTTTCAACTTTGCAGTAAAAGCATCACAGCAACACCTGCAGAGAATCCAATGCAGGAAAATAACGAGAACCCAGTCATCAAGAAGGAAGACGTAAAGAAGACAGAAAAGGTAAACACCAAAGGAATTGATTTTCAAATAAAACAATGGCTCAAATTACCTCCGCTTTTATTTTGTTTTGGATCAGGGGGACAATCTACAACACATTAGTCCTGTTAGTCTTTTAAATCAGGTTTGCCTGACAATAAATTAAAGAAAAATGATCCCTGGTTATTGTGGTTAATGGGGACCAGAATCACCCACGAATTCGCAAAGTAGTGTCACAAATTTATAAAAGCCCCCATGGGGCAAACTTACCTCATGATGCCATCATTACCGACTGAGAGTATACAACTGCAACAAAATAACAGCTATACATAGTTCCTGTATGACGTCACAACATCAGGAGTATTTTACGACCCGGCACCATTACCGTTTGCATGTTATCGGCACCGGGTAGCTGCAAAGAGTCAAACCGAGATTACAAGGTAAAAATGTTTTTTTTCTGGTTGGATCAACGGTTCGGTAAAGTTTGGATTTTACCAAATACCAGTCTTAAGACAAAACTTTTGTCGGAACAACGGAGGAAGTTTTGGCTAGCAAGGATAAACAGTAAAGAATTTTCTTTAAAATACACAAGGATTTGTTCAGAGCACTTCGTGTCTGGTAAGTATCTTAAAATTTGATCACATGCGTTATGTATTTAGTGCTGCGTGTAGTGGATCTACCGTCATATGCGGTGATAAAGGTGCTTTACAGTTGCCAAGTGAAAGTTACAAATGCTTTTATGCTCCATTCACACTGTGGAAGTAGCATTAGCTACCGTAAATTCCGGACTATAAGCCGCTTTCTTCCCAAATGTTCAGCCCTGCGGCTTATTCAGTGAAGCGGCCAATTTATGTAATTTTTCTAACGGCCGCGGCGCTGGAGTACGAAAGGTAGAATATGTGTGCCAAGAAAGACTGCAACCTCTAAGTTTATGCATGCATTGAATGTAAAGTAAAGGTACAATCCGATAATGAGGAAGACGCCCTTGATGGCGATAGTTATGAGGAGGGAGTTGAGAGCGATCGACCTCGAATTTCACAATTACGGGATGTATTTCTTTAACAGGCACGTTTGATACATTGCGTGACCCTACTAGCATGTTGGTACCTTTCAAAGGCACGGTTTGGGATGAAAGTTATATTATTATTATTAAAGCTTTGAAAACTTTCTCGGTGTACCGTCTTTCTTCGTAAATATGTGTAACCAAGTATATGTATTTGCAACTGTATATTTTTGTTATGTATTTATTTTAGAGATTTATTCTGTTATGTGTTCTACGGACGAATCAAAAAGAAGGGGCGGAGCAAACGCGGGCTGATGGGAAGTGGGGTAAAGCTGAATTACCGGTAGATCTGTCTGTTGTCGCAGCGGACAATGGTGGATATATATTTTTCCCACTCTTAACTTTGGAAATATACTTTTTGTTTCCTTGGATTACTTTCAACGGGACCCGGACTTTACAAGTCTGCATCATACGTTAATTACGGGTATAATTTTCCATTCATGATGCTGACTGTGGTTCTAGGATTGTGTACACTCAATGTGGTTACAATTGTGGAGCCTACAGCCTGGTTTGGGTTAAACTTGTGATTGTGTCACAAGTTTTAATGCGGGCGCACGCGGCTGATACATAGGTGCGGCTTGTGTAAGTACAAAAGTTGCAAATCATCTAAAAAAAAAAAGGTGGATGCGGCTTATAATCAGGTCCGCTTTATAGTCCGGAATTTACGGTAAATAAGTAAAAGCACACAAAAATAATCTGTACGGATGCTGTACAGCTGTTAACAAAACTGGTGATGCCTGTCTTTGTTAAACATATTTACGTCTTTACTCAAATAACAATGTAAACTATTTCATGAAGTTACGCAACCTGATAGGCATAAAAGACAAATTGGGCAACCAAAAAGCCATCAAAACTCGTCAATTGACCATTAATATGACATCACAAGAAGGCATCAAGATTTCAGCACGTTATTCCAAGTTAGGAATGAAGCTAAAATGAAGGCTTTTACAAATAATTACCCTAATGACTTTGCAAAATTATTGTTTGAAATTATTATTAATATTATTCCTGTACAAGTTCACTAAATTTGCACAAAAAAACAATATAAAGCCCATGGAACATGGAAAAAGCTGCAGAACAACAGCATGAAGGAGGTGTGGGAAAGGATAAAAACCATTACTGGCTGCAGCACCAAGCAGGGTGTGGCTGTGGATGTAGATGTGGGGAGGGTCAACCAGTTGAACAACTTTTTCAACAGGTTTGACCACCCCAACTCATCCTCACCCCAGAGTACTGCAGCTGTCCCTCCCCCTCTGGACACTAGCACGGAGGACATCCCCCCATTCAAGATAACTGCAGCCCAGGTGTGTGGAGAGCTGAGGAGGCTGCATACCAGCAAGGCAGCTGGTCCAGATCGAGTATCCCCCCCGACTGCTGAAGGCCTGTGCGTGGGAGCTGGGAGAACCTTTACAGCGCATCTTCAACCTGAGCCTTGAACAGGGGAGGGTCCTTCAGCTGTGGAAAACATCCTGCATCATCCCAGTCTCGAAGAAATCAAGACCTGAGGAACTCAACGATTCCAGGCCGGTCGCCCTGACATCACATGTGATGAAAACCATGGAGCGGTTGCTGCTGCACCACCTGAGGCTACAGGTCCGTCACGCCATCGACCCTCTGCAATTTGCTTACCAGGAGAAGGTGGGAGTGGAGGATGCTATAATCTACATGCTACACCAATCCCTCTCTCACCTGGATGGGGCGAAGGGGGCTGTGAGGATTACATTTTTGGACTTCTCCAGTGCCTTCAATACCATACAGCCTCTGCTACTGAGTAGGAAACTGACAGAGATGGGAGTTAGCGCACACCTTGTAGAATGGATTACGGACTACCTGACAGGCAGACCCCAGAATGTGAAACAGGGGGGCTGTATATCGGACACTGTGGTTAGCAGCACAGGATGTCCGCAGGGGACCGTGCTCTCTCCGTTCCTATTCACTCGGTATACATCGGACTTTCAGTACAACTCTGAGTCCTGCCATGTGCAAAAGTTTGCTGATGACACTGCGATTGTGGGATGTATCAGAAGTGGGCAGGAGGAGGAGTACAGGAAATTGATTCAGGACTTTGTCCAATGGAGCGACGCAGACCACCTGCACCTGAACACCACCAAGACCAGGGAGATGGTGGTGAACTTCAGGAGAACTAAAACTCACCCGGTTCCTGTAACCATCAAAGGAGAAGGTGTAGAATTTGTCCAGACCTACAAATACCTGGGTGTGCAGCTGGACAACAAACTGGACTGGACTGCCAACACAGAAGCTCTATGTAGGAAAGGTCAAAGCCGACTTTATTTCCTCAGAAGGCTGGCCTCCTTCAACATCTGCAAAAAGCTCCTGAAAATATTCTATGAGACTGTTGTGGCAAGCGCCCTCTTCTATGCGGCAGCGTGTTGGGGAGGCAGCGTCAAGAAAAAGGATGCCTTTCGTCTCAATAAACTGGCGAGGAAAGCGAGCTCTGTTGTGGGCACAGAGCTGGACAGCCGACAACAGTAGCTGAGAGACGGGCACTGAAAAAGCTGCGGTCAATCATGGACAATTCATCACATCCACAACACAGCATTATATCCAGACAGAAGAGCCGCTTCAGCGACAGACTGCTGTCACTGTCTTTTACCACGGACAGACTGAAGAGATCTTTTCTTCCTCATGCCATGAGGCTCTTTAACTCCACCCGGCGGTGTAAAGGCCGACATTAAACCGCACCCCCTACATTGCATATTACCGTTCTTTTATTGCAGTGTGTATTTTATGTAGCACTATTTAAATACTCTATACAACACGCTACAGTGGTTATTAGCACGTCACATTGGGTATTTGTATATTGTATTCCTTTTGCTTCATTATTGTATTGTTCTCAGCGAAGGGATGCTGCTGGAAATGTGAATTTCCCTGCGGGGATGAATAAAGTATCTATCTATCTATGAATACTTTATGTAAATAAAATCTCAGATGTCATGCAGAAAACAATTTTTCAGTTTTTTTAATGCTTGTGATCAAATTAGTGCTTAAAAAGGGGCATAATATTACTTGCAGTCATTATGAATGTTTCAAAACCAATTTGAAGAGATGGTTTGTAAATAAAATATAAAATAAAATATATAGTACATTTCTGTGGATTTGGATAGAGACTATATCGACAGATACGAGATATATTAATCGGCTTTATCTTCCAGGCCAATTTTTCTTAACTGGATGTGGCCCATATTTGTTCTAGACTGAGGTGAGCAACAACACAAGCGTCGAGGTTGGAACGGAAGCGCAGCCCGCTAAAAGGCGCGGCCGGCCGCCCAAAACAGTGGCGGCGGCTTCCCCCATGCCGGCAAACAAAGAGACAACAGTGGCAGGCGGCGGGACCGCCAGAGGCAAAAAGAGAGCTGCTGAGCCCAACTCTGACCCCTCGGCCGAGCCCAAAGTGGCCAAGCAGCAGAACGACGAGGGGACAAATCGACAGATTGATTTGCAGAGGTAAACCTCAGACAGACACTGAATGCACAGTTATCAGGAAACAAAACGATATGCAAAAATCCGCAAAGTAGCCACCCCACCTCATTAGGACGTACTAAATAATACACACTGTCCCTTTAAATACTCGACAAAAGTACATGAAGTATAAACAAAATAAATTTGCATTTTTCATATACTCGTTGGTCAAGAAATGTTGCATTCATTCATCATAGCTGGAGGCTCACCTAAAAGGAGCTGACAGGATTGTCAGCTATCTTGCAGCTACGAGTACCCCAAAAACTCAAAAACTTTGTGAAATGCTGGGCAAAAAAGAGAAATAATGATGCAGTTTGGTCACTTTGAGTCTCTGTAGTCTTTATTTTTTTCTTTTTGCTCTTTTGCACTCTTTTTCGGCTGCAACTTACAAGACAGCGACATCTAGCGGTCAAATCATACACACTGTCCCTTTAATTTGACGGTGGAATTACCGATTTATTCAAAACACACATATTGATTAATAAGATATAACACTGTTTTTCAAACTGACGTCAGTAAAGCAAAACTTGAATGTAATTGTTTTTTCAAATCCAATTTTAAAAGTTATAGCAGTGTTTTTCAACCATTTTTAAAACAAGGCACATTTTTTTCATTGAGAAAAATCCCTTGGGACACCACCAGTTGGTTGCTTTTGCATCTCTGGTAAAAGTAAATCTAAAGAAAGCTTTCGCTAGACCACACAGGCACACAAATTGGATAATTTCCCATGGCACAATACGGCAATTAACAGTGGTTGAAGGGTTAATTGGAAATATGTGGATGCAAATTAGGGAAAAGGAAAAAAACTAGGAAGCAATTCTAAATTGTTTTAACGGTATTGATTAGTTGACTTTGACCCAGAAAACTCCCAACAGTAGATGCTGATATTTAGCCAAAAATTGGATAAAACACTCACAGCAATGATAATGATTATTTTTCTTCAGAAACTCATTGGCAAAGTTTGGTGGTTTTAACTTTTTTCTTTTCATCTTGTTGTCCGGGCTGTTCTTTTCCTTTTCTCTTTATTTGTATATACGGTCAAAATCCTTCATGAAAGGAAAGAGGGGAGCAGGAAAATTGCACCACTTAAACACCCGAACATCTACTTATTTATTGTTCTATTTTCTTTCTTTCTTTCAGGTAAAGAGACAGAGCCATACCTATCGTTGTGAGGGGCCATATTTCTCGAAAGCCTCCGTCATCATTTATGTTCCTCTTGCTGACATCCTCCTGGACATTTTATGGACCTTTTCTTAAATATGTCATGTAGATCCACATTTTATCGACTCGTGGACTGCTGTGACATCCTAGAAGGTTCTAAATGCTATGTAGTTATAATTTCAAGCTCATTGTATGCAGGTCTTAAACTTGTTATATTTCTCCTTTTTTGTTATGTCACGCTTCCCATGTGGAGACATTTTTAAGAAAAAACATAAATCATGGACGTTTTACAGAAATTTTAATCTGGTATGACTATTACTTATTAACATCCCTGGTAAAAAAACAGTCAAAGTAACTTTTTTTCCACTCTTCCTCAATGTTCTTAAGACAGTTGTACTTTGGCTTAACTTATTATACATGGGTGCCTCAGCTTTTCAACGTAATCTGTTCCATTTTGGAGGTTGAGGACTGAATTGGTCAAAGTATAAATTCATTTTTACCATAACAAATAATAGTAAACTCATTAATTTTTTCTAGCCCTAATGAAAACCCCCCTTTTTACGATACAACGAGCATCTATCCTGCAATTAAGTCCCCTACAAATGTATATTCTGGTCTGTTAGGCACACTGGATAATTCAACGCATGCCATTTAAACTACTGTAAGAGCTAGGATTGCATAAAAAAAGTCAGAAAATTAAAAGTTACTTAACATATTTTCATGACCAAATGGCGCACCATGTTAAAATGCGCAGTCTCCGTAGCTGCTTCTATTTCTGTATTTTAACACAGACATAAGGGCACACCTAGTTATTGGGTGCGGGTGCCCTCTGCTATGCCCGCCTTGTAACAAGCATACAAATGTGCGTTTTTAAAAGTACAATGGGAGCAAAACTGAGTTTGGTAGTGGTTTATTTAAGTATTGATTAAAAAAGTTAAACACACAATTTAAAACTTGTCAGAGTTCGTTTTTCATCTTCCTCCGCTTGCCAACCATCTATTCATTATTCTTCAATTATCTTGGTTTCCATATTCTTTTGCGTAGCATAGAAATCAACATACTATGACGGACGAAAACACAGAAAGCGCTCAATGGAGGGAAAGTAAGATTTTGGATTTCATTAATAGTTGGGGTGGCAACTCTGTTCAGCCTCCTGTCGCACAACAACTTTCAAATTGCTGGATACGCTATGGCGTTAGCGTCTATTGGTACTTCCCGAAACAATGGACATAAGTAGTCTTTTGCACAAGCGAGAAACCTGTCTTGTTCACACAGGGGACGCATGGAAGTCACAGTAGATCACATACAAGTTGCATTTAGTTGGAAATGTGAAAGATCTCACAAAAAATCGAATGTCACTCAAAAATCTGAATTGAGCATAAAGCCCAGCAGTATAAACCTCGCCTTATTACATGCCTACACCTCAACCCTTAGCGGTGATGCCCACGCTTCACACTTTAGCAGCCACCTGGTGTTGTTGGCTACGTCCGCCGCTTCACCAGCTCAGTAGCCTAGATGGTAAGGCGCCCGCTTTGAGACTGGGAGGTCGGTGGTTCCTAAGACTTAAAAAGTGGTTGGCGGCGCCCTCTGTTGGCTGCGGCTGCATCGGCTCGCTACAACGGGTCAGGTGTAATCGACATTTCGTTCTGTGTACATTGTTACACAGAATGACAATACAAGGAAATTATTATTATTATTATTATTTATATATCACACACTGGACGATAGGGCGCGCTACACAATTTGAAGAAAATCGGAGACCTTTGTGTGCGCCTTATGGTCGTGAAAATATGGTATTTCATATAACCAACATTAAGAAACCTGCTTTTCTAATTGTAATTATGTATTTACCGTATTTCAGGACTCTAAATCTTGTTTGAAAGCTGAGACACCGCTGTATCTTCATAAACTAAAAAGGATTCAAAAAGTATAAAACAATGCAAAGCTGTCATAAACATTATCCTATCCAAATTAACCGCTAAAACATGCGTGCACTTTGTATATACAGAAAGCTTTAATGATTACAATACAGTACAATTGAGTTCTTCTGAATATATGTTTTGAGTAGCATTAATCTTGGGCTTTTTAACAGAAGTCCAAGGCTACTTTCTTTCCTAAAGGACCAATTGAAATCACTTATCATGTAGTTTGGCTTTTCTCTGCATAGCCTATCCAAAGACTAAAACATTTTACCTGTTTCACTTGCATTGTTTTTTTTCGTTGTTTTTTTTTTCCCTGCAGAGTGCAAAATTGGCATCTACTACCATGATTTTTCAGTCTGCCATGTTTCATAATTAAATGTAGTTTGTACCTTTTCTTGTCAGTTATTTGTCCAGACAGTCCTATGAGTCACTGCATGTGGAAAGGTTTTTGCATGGTATACATACTCTAATTTTTGTACGTCTTAATGGATAACGTCACACTTATAAATTCGATTTCATGGATAATCACTCAAAATTTTGATGCCGGTGTTTTGCCAATTTCATGCAGTTGAGGTCTCAACTTTGTAGGCGCCGTCAGAGTAAGGGTCTCGGTGTAGTTGGGCCGTATTGGGTTTTACACAAGAAAACTCCAACTGAAGCATTCCATGGTTCTCAAATACCGGTACGTGTGTGTGTGTGTGTGTGTGTATATATCTGCATACACTGGAGATCAAAATTAGATCAAAACTTGTAAAATATTGAATTATTTTGAAATGATACCGTATTCACTGCTCAACAGTTTAAGGACATTATGTTGCGTCTATACCTTGCTACTACATCACTTACAAAATGGATAAGGCATTTCAACAAAAAACAATTTTGCCAAAAATGCAATGATCAAAAAGAGAGAACACTTCTATGTGCCTCCCACTCAATGGTGCTAATTTATCAGATGGTGCTAATTTCCTTGATTATCTTTCAACCCCTATATAACTGACATTCTAAATGCCAGTTTCACTGAGTTTTGTAAGATGGTGGGCTGTTCTAAAGTGACTAAAAGCCTCTGGCAGCAGGTTGTCCAGATGAAAACAAAACAGATGACCCGATCAGCCATAGCAAGACAAGTTGATCTTTCCAAATTTGTTATTTCAAGACTATTGAATCTTTAGAAAACTACAAACTCCAGCAGCTCCCGTGTTATTTTCGATTGTTCTCAGCTCAGGGATGCTGCTGGGAATGTGAATTTCCCTTCAGGGATGAATAAAGTATCTATCTATCTAAACTCATTCAAGTGGCCCCAGAAGGTCGTCCACGGAAGACAAATGCAAGAGAGCACAGATCACTGCGGAAGATATTAAAGAATTTGATACATTTTGACTTTAAAGGATTTTATACGATTAATTATTCAGTTTAATGCAATACAGTGGAACCTCGGTTTTCAAACGCCTCTCAGTTCGGACAAATCGGTGTTCGACCAAAAATTTAGAGAAATTCTTGCTTCGCTGTTGGGTCAAAAAATCGGAGTTCGAACGCCGGTACGCTAGGGTGCGATGCTGAGCGGCGTATGGGTGTTTTAGCCCCTAATTATGCCTCCGAAGAAGGTCGGTGCACGCAGGACAGGTGAAAAAAATAAAAAGTTGTTCGTCCAACTATTGCCTTTAAGAAAGACATAATAGCTAAATATGAAAGAGGTGTACGAATTTCCGATCTTGCTAGTGAATACAGCATGGCTAAATCTACTATTAGTGCGATAGTAAAGAATAAGGAGGCTGTGAAATCGAGTGATGCGACTAAGTTAGCGCTACAAGCAGGCAACTGCCGCAAGTTTTGGAAGAGGTTGAAAAACTTTTGATTTTTCTCTCCCCACCGTCCACCACAAAGGTAAGAAATCCTATTCATAATCCTTTTTTTTTATTTTTACACGTTCATGTTAGCGTAATCTTTCGTACGGAAGCTTACGCTAACGCGAACGTACGATTGGCCTGGGTTAGCTTCATGTTTACGTTCTTGCTAAATATTCAGGGTGTTAGAACGGATTAAAATGATTTTACATTACTTTTAATGGGAAAAGCGATTTTCTGTGATCGACCAAATCGGTTTTCAAACAGGGTTCTGGAACGGATTATGGTCGAGAACCGAGCTTCCACTGTACTGTGCTTTAGTTCAATGTACAAGGTCAGGGCAGGCTGGTGGAAGATGTTGTTTACAGGAACGGCAGGAACGGGACATACTGCTGATAGCACATCAGCACATCCAGACGCTGTTGACGCAGAAAGGCCCGGTGTTGTTTTGAGGAAGCCAGACATCAAGGCACTCGTCTATGAGATTGTGAAGCCCAGGGGGCTTCCTTGGAATGCCAATGGGAGGCGCCGAGACGCCATCTTGCGGGGAGACGTGGTCCAAGGAGAAAAGGCTAAAGGACTTGAAAAGATGGCTTCACAAAGACGCCAACGTCACTTCCTCAGCCGTCTCCTATTTTACACTTAGTTCTTTTGTTAAGGAAAATAAATCTGCCCCTGTGTGAAAATGTCGGCTTTCCTGTTCATTTCTCCCTCAAGAAACGAGAGCGCATAAATTGTTGGGTGAATGTAGGTTGTGTTTGGTTAATAGAGTCAGATAACTAATTGTAACAATTTGATAAACGGTACACTTTGATAATTAATTTCCATCAATATGTAATTGTTTCCACACTGCAGCTGGAATTGCTCGCCAGTTCAGTGCTGAACATTATTAAGGATTTGTCTTGCCATACAGTGTTGCGCCGTTGGAGAACATTTGGACTAAAGGCACACACTGCAGTGACCATTATATAAAAAAAAAAAATCAACCTCGACTGAGCTTTGCTAATGAGGGTGTTATGTGGACAGAGGAGAACTGGTCCAGAGGTTACTTCAGTAATAAAAGCAAAATTAATTTATTTGGGTCTGGTGGGAAGTGTCAGGTACCCGCAGATCCTTGAAAAGTCTTAAAAGGTACTGAATTCACTATTCTAAAAATAAGGCTTTGATCAGAATTTAAATGTCTTTAATCTTCAAGCAGACGAATGGCTTAGGTCTACCCACAATACACAGAGCAACTTTGGACGGAGACATTCACTTTGGACCATGGGAAAGTGTACATTTAATGAGAAATGGCTTTTTGACAATTGTTTTTCGCCATGGCCAAAAGCTGTGCCAGGCAATGTGTATGAGGCACAATGTGTTGTGTGCAATAAATATTAGTGTATTTCTGTTTTGTGTGTTTCAATTGTGTTTTCTTGTTGACTTGGTCTTAAATTTGATTTCAAATGGCACTAAAAGTCTTTAAAAGTCTTGAATTTCAATTGCTTTAAGCTGAAGGAACCCTGATTATGTTTAGCGACACTTTGAAAAAAGATTCAACCCAAAGTGTGGGGAGGAAGAAGTGTCATGGTTTGGGGCATTTTTTCTGCAGCAGGAGTTAGGCCTCTTGTACAGCTACATTGCCGAGTGAATGCAAATGTGCATCAGAACAGTCTTCATCAGCACATAGTTTCTGACTTGCGTTCATTGCCCAATCAGCCTGAAATCTTCATGCTGGACAATCCTCAAAACAGGAAAATAATGTCCTTGAAGCTGAAAACATTGAATTAATGGCATGGCCTGCCCAGAAGAGAACCTTGTTGACAAAGTTATGGTCAAGAAACCCACTACAATCATCGAACTGTGGAGGAGACTGGAAGAAGAATGGACCAAAATCACACCAGAGCAGTGTGAGAGACTAGTGCCGTATGATTGCAACTCATTTTAAGCCCAAATAACGTCTAAAAAATCCACGTCTAAAGTTTTGAATTATAATTATGGATTTTTAGTAGCGTTTTCATTCTTTTTCACTTGTAATCCAATTTGCCGGCCGCTTTAAAAGTCATTCGACTCTCAGCCTTTTAACACATCAAACTATTAAATGCAACTTGACTTCATTTTGAATCAATATTTAAATGTGAGAAATAATCCTTACCTTAGAAGATGACTAATTGTTCCGTACTTGCTTGTAATCCAATATGGCGGCCGCTTCACAAGTAACGTGACTCTCCAAAGCCTCTACAGCAGGGGTTTAGCAACCTTTTTGGTGTGGAGTGCCACTTTCAAATTTCCCTGGAAATCAGTGTGCCACACCAAGATTAATGACTCGCAAAACCTTTTTTTTTTAATATCCAACACAGCTGTAATTTTGCACCAGTCCAAATATACAACACGGATATAAATTTTAATCGTATAACCCAGTGTTTTTCAACCTTTTTTGAACAAAGGTACACTTTCATTTATAACAAAGCTCCAAGGCACACTGTCCGTCAAAAATGTTTGAAAATTAAGGGGACTGTATGAGAGTGTGATTGTGCCGACCGTGTTATATGGTGCAGAGACTTGGATCCTGAACGGAGACGAAACATGAACATGAATTCAAGGATGAGTCTGACATGGCGGAGACATTAAAACTCGCAGTGTCCAGGTACGGCAAACAAACACAGACCCTGAAGACCTTCGTCACTGCTAAAAACACCACAACTAAAGCAAGCTATCACATTGTTCACTGCATAGCAAAACACAGAAAACCATTTACTGATGGCGAATATTTTAAAGAAGTGTGTGCGTGTGTGTGTACGTGTATGCATGTGTACGCTCCCGTGCCTTCCGCTTTGCTGCTGTTATTTCAAATTTTGATATTTTCTGCAACGAGATATCATTGATGAATGGTATGGTAGCTGTCCATTTCAATTGCTTTTTGATTGTAGTTCATTGTTAATGAAAAATGGTTGATTCTGGTTAATTCTTGTGGCAAAAATTTGAAGTCATGGATGGCTACAGGCCTTTCCACTTGTTATTTACATTCATTCTTTAGTTGATTGATGAGCAAGATTAGTGGAAGATAAATTGGTCAGTTATACCAGTGTTTTTCAACCAGTGTGTCGGGCATACTAGTGTGTTATGAGACCTTGTCAAGTGTGCAGCTGGAATCAGCCCAATTTTATCTTTCCAAAAAATCAGGCCATTATTCAGTATTTTGGCAATCTTCAGACGAGGAACCGTAATAGTCATCCATTTCAGTAGGTGGCAGTAGATTTTAATATACTTTTTATGTACTAATAGCACAGTACATTCAATAACTTAATTTGTTCAACAAAGCGGTCTAAGATTGCACTGTAGAAAATAAAAACATAAAGCACATCACTCTATTTTAAGTATTATTTTCTTTTTATATACTAATTATCTGCTTATGAGGTAGTACAGTGAAATATCTGACATACCGTTCCTCTTGGTCTCCTTCCATTTATTTCTGCTCTGTAGATCCTCTTCCAACATTCGCTCCTCATCCATCCTCTCCATGTGTCCAAACCAACCGAGTACTCTCTTATCCACACGCTTGCTCAGTTCCACTACTACTCTAGTTCTGTCTAACAATTTCATTTCTAAATCTATTCAATCTTGTCACTTCTAACATACTCCTCAAACACTTAATCTCCAAAACATTTAATTTCCTTCTCAAATCTCCGTTCAGGCTCCAAGTCTCTGCACCATACAACACAGTCGGCACAATCACACTCTCATACAGTCCCCTTTTAACATCCATACTCATACTCTTGTTGCTCATCACTCTCCTCAGAGCACCCAAAACCTTGCTTCCTTGATTCATTCTGTGCAATACCTCGCACTCCATTCCACCAACTGAAACCACATCACAACCCAAGTAACTAAAGCTTTCAACTTCTTCCAGCACCTGTCCATGCAACCTTATTTCTAACGCCATGCCCACTCCATCACGTGAACACTTCATCACTTTACTCTTCCCAACATTCACACATAACTTACACCTATCACACACTCTTCCAAACTCCATGACCAACCTTCTAAACGTTTCCTCAGAATCAACCATAAACGCTGTGTCATTTGCAAACAACAGCTGACTTACCTGCCACACCGTTCCACTATTTTCCATTAGCTCTACACCTCTGCCAAATATTCTTGCATTCACCTCTCTCACCACACTATCCATGTACAGATTAAACAGCCATGGTGACATCACACACCCCTGTCACACACCAGTCAACACAGGGAACCACTCACTTGTCTCACTCCCTACTCTTCCACATGCTCTGCTGTTCACATAAAAACTCTTCAATGCATCCAACAACTTTCCACTCACTCCATACATTACCATCACCTGCCACAACACCTCTCTATCAACTATGTCATACGCCTTTTCCAAGTCCATGAAAGCCAAATATACATCTTTAACTTTTGCAAAATAATTCTCACACACCTGCATACTTCTAACACCTGATCCACACATCCTCTTCCTTTCCTGAAACCACTCCGCTCCTCCATCACCACCTCATCCGTTCTTCCTCTCACTCTCTTAATCAAGATTCTTCCATACAGCTTACCCGGCACGGACAACAAACTGATACCTCTCGAATTGCTACATTCATACCTATCACCTTTACCCTTATACAATGGCACCACACATGCGCTACACCAATCAACAGGAACCATACCACTTAAAAAGCATACATTGTAGCGGGCAGAGACGGGAGTCGTAGGCGGAGTGTCAAACAAAGGTGCTTTAAACTTGCAATCGAAACTTACAAAACAAACACGAGAGTGGCGCGAGCCAGCAGAATGAAAAACGGAACTTCACCCAGACTTAAAAGAGTCCCCCTAGGAACTCGCTAACGGAACAATGGTTCCATGGGTGAATTATGTAAAACCCACTACACAAGCTCCCCCAGAATTCCCCCATAGTAAAGTCTCTGTGCCTGGTTGGGATGCTGACCCGGCCACTGCGGGTACAAGGAGCTGGAACAGAGGGTGGGTGAGAGATTGTGGATTTAGTTGCAGAGCCCATAGGTGATGGGGGCGGAGGGTCAGAGTGGGTACCCACGGGGCCGAAGGGTCGTGCCCCAGGAGGACGGCCGCGCCGTAGGGCTTGGGCCAGTTCCAATGGCTTGGACATATCCATGTGGGCAGGCTTAACCCTGTCCAAAGAGACAGTCTCTGGCCTACCACCAATGTCCACGACCATGGTCTTGTCACCATGCTGCAGGACCTTAAACGGTCCATCATAGGGAGGGCGCAATGGTCCGCGGTGGGCATCGTGCCGAATGAAGACAAAACCAGCCGAGCGCAGGTTGGAGGGAACCCGTGAAACTGGCCTGCCGTGTCGCGATGTGGGGATAGGCACAAACGCTCGCGCAGTGACCTGCAAGATGGACTTCTCCCTGGATGCGGCCCAGGGTCTCGTTGGGTCTGGGATGAAATCACCTGGCACCCGCAGCACTTGACCGTAAACCAACTCAGTTGAAGAGCACTGAAGGTCCTCTTTGGGAGCGGTCCTCAGTCCCAGCATGACCCAGGGTAGCTTATCGACCCAGTCCCCATTGGTCAGGCCGGCGCGCACGGCCGCTTTCATCGAGCGGTGGAACCGCTCGCGCAACTCGTTAGCCTGGGGGTGGTAGGCAGTGGTGCTGTGAAGTTTGACTCCCAGGCCCTCGGCAACCGTGTTCCACACCTCGGAGGTGAACTGTGCCCCTGTTAAATGAGAGGTCTGCAGGGGGTCCAAAACGGGCGACCCATGTGTTGATGAACGCCCGGGCCACATCGACAGCTGAGGCGGAAGTCAGCGGAACCGCTTCAGGCCAACGGGTCGTCCTGTCCACCATCGTCAGGAGGTAAGTGAAACCGTGTGAGGGGGGCAGTGGGAACACCAGGTCAATGTTAACGTGGTCAAACTTCCGTTCGGGGATGGCGAATTGTTCCAATGGGGCGTTGATGTGACGGTGCACTGTGGCGCGTTGAGATGCCACGCATGAGTCGACCCAGTCCCGGACGTCCTTTTTCATCCCTTTCCACACAAACTTCTGGGCCACGAGCTTAATGGATGCTTTCCTGCCAGCATGAGACAGGCCGTGTATTGCCCCAAAAACAGTCAGACGCCAGCCAGCAGGAACAAGCGGCCTATGCCAACCCAGGAGAGGTTACAACACAGCTTGGCCCCCGAGTCTCCAACCGTAACCTCCTCCAGCCGCAAACCAGTGTCTGAGCTCTTGAGCGTTTGGACGCCGTTATCAAAAGCCTGGTCCACACTCATACTGGAATAATCAAGCCCCGATTGCACAGCGCTGATGGTTGCTCTGGCCAGGCAATCAGCAACCACGTTGGACTTCCCAGCAATGTGCCTGATGTCAGTCGTGTATTCCGATATGAATGACAGCTGGCGCTGCTGGCACGGTTCGGACGTCTGGGACATGGAGAACGTAAGAGGCTTATGATCAACAAAGACGATGAACTCACGGCCCTCCAAGATGAAACGGAAGTGGCGAATCGCCAACCAGATGGCAAGTAATTCTCTGTCGAATGCACTGTGTTTACGTTCTCTGGGGACCAGCTGGCGACTAAAAAAGGCGAGTGGCTGCCAAGCATTGTCAACCCACTGCTCGAACACAGCACCCACTGCAAGGTTTTATGCGTCTGTAGTGAGTGCGACTGGGGCTCCGGGGGCTGGGTGAGCCAGCATGGCTGCCTGGCATAGTGCGCTTTTTGTGTCCTCGAATGCCTTGGTCCTCTCAGCGGTCCATTCAACAGCTTGATTGGGTGACCTACCCTTCAGGGCCTCGTAGAGTGGGCGCATGACATAGGCGGCTCGGCGAATAAACCTATGGTAGAATGTCACCATGCCGAGAAACTCCCTGAGGCCCCGTGCTGTTGGCGGCTGAGGAAAGGTGGAGACGGCCTCTACCTTAGACGGTAGGGGGGAAGCCCCATCCTTGGTGATGAGATGCCCAAGGAAGTTGATGGAGGGTACGCCAAAAACACATTTCGCGGGATTTATAATCAGGCCATGCTGACTGAGCTTGGTGAAGAGGTCCCTGAGGTGCTCCAAGTGGTCCTCTTCTGAGGAGCTGGCAACAAGGACGTCGTCCAGGTAGACAAACACAAAAGGCATGTCCTTGAGCACTTAATCCATCAGCCTTTGAAAGGACTGAGCGGCATTTGTCAGTCCAAACAGCATCCTGAGAAATTCGAACAACCCAAATGGAGTTATCATGGCCGTCTTCGGTATATCTAAGGGATGCACTGGCAGTTGGTGGTATCCCCGCACTATATCCACCTTGGAAAAGAGAAGTTTACCTACCAGGTGTGCAGAGAATCTTGAATGTGTGGGACTGGGTAACGGTCGGGCATGGTATCCTCGTTAAGGCGGCGATAGTCCCCGCATGGGCGCCAGACACCGCCTGGTTTCGGGACCATGTGTAGTGGTGAGGCCCAGGGGCTGTCTGATCGGCGAATGATGCCGAGACGTTCCATGTTGGCAAATTCGGATTTAGCAGCTGCCAGTCTGTCTGGATTGAGTCGTCGGGCCGTGGCATGATCCGGGGGCCCCTTGGTTTCAATGTGGTGCTCAACCCCATGTCTGGTTGTGGAGGCTGAGAAGGTGAGCTTCGCCAGACTGGGGAATTCGGCGAGGAGTAAATATTACCGTCCAAGAGAGATGTGGAGAGACCCTCAAAAATCCCTTCGTCGCGGACACACGCAAGAGAGGAGAAATTCAATGCGTCAACGAGGCGGACATTTTTCACATCGACGAGTAGTCCATTGGCACACAAAAAATCTGCACCAAGAAGAGGAAAAGCAATATCCGCAGTGACAAAGTCCCATGTAAACTTCTGACCCCCAAAACACAAGGCCACTGTTCGTGTCCTGTATGTGCGGATGGGGGTGTCATTGGCAGAAGCTAATGGACCCCCCGTAACCCCACTTCTGTAATGATGTAGACCGTTTTTTTAACATGATCAATAATGTGAATGCATTCATAATACATCGTTATTTTAAGTAATTGTTCAATTATATACCAGCTCAGTAGCCTAGATGGTAAGGCGCCCGCTTTGAGACTGGGAGGTCGGTGGTTCGCGCCCCGGCCGAGTCATTCCTAAGACTTAAAAAGTGGTCGGCGGCGCCCTCTGTTGGCTGCGGCTGCATCGGCTCGCTACAACGGGTCAGGTGCAATCGACATTTCGTTCTGTGTACATTGTTACACAGAATGACAATACAAGGAAATTATTATTATTATTATTATTATAATTATTTTAAATTGCACAAGGTTAAAGCTCGTTTACATATTCTCTTCATCTGTTTGCCTGAGGCGTGTTCAGTGACCTCTCGTGCCTGACTATGATTGGACAAGTGGCATGACGTCTACAGTTTTCGACCAATGAGATACTTTTCAATTTTTCTCTACCAATTCTGGGTTCCCGGATGTGCGTCGTAAAGAAGAGTAACTTTGCAAACATTGTTACAATGTGACACACCAAAAAGATCATTTTCTGCTCAAGTAAACATTCGGAACATTTGCATTTTTCTTCAACAAAGTAAGTTAACCTGCAATTTTTGTCCTGCGTCTGTTCCTTGCCCCATTATTTATTTGTTTAATTGTTCAAGAGCCCCCAAACTTTGTTATATTAGGAGTTATCCCGGTTACATGAGAACTTTATTATTATGTGCAAAACTTGCTTTAAATATTACAGAAGCAAGCATCTTTTGTTGTTTTAATTGTTAACCGGCTGCCACCTTTCGTAGTTACCCTTCACAGAAAAAAAAAATAATCATTACTCGATATTTCTTTCATTCTGATAGCCATGGGGAAGAAACCGCCTCTTAACTTATTAGCAGAGGTGGGTAGAATGGCCCAACATTTTCTTAAGTAAAAGTAGTTACTTTAGAATAATGTGACTCCAGTAGAAATAAAAATTGGTTAGTCAAATAATTACTTGTCTATAAGTAAAAATGTACTTGGTGAAAAAGTACTGTTGCAACCTCCTATTTGTTTTTTTAGACAACCATTCATTCAGAGCATCAAATCATCTAAGTCTATTGAATCAAGTATACATTGCATGTATTTAAAAATAGATTAAAATAATCCAGGTAAATTCAAGTACTTTAATAAACAATACGATAATCATAGTATAAATCTAAGAACAACAAGCGAGCCCAGGATATGGCAACCCAAAATGTTGAAAGAGCCGTATTGGACCAAAATAACAGATCAAAACTTTTTTAAGAACCTGAAATATTAAAAGCCTTATTTAAGCCTTGTAATGAACACATTACTTGCTGTATGTATCTTTATCAGCCTACTTTCTAAATGACTTAGTTGAATGCAGCACATACTGTGGAAAATGACCTGACTACTCTGTTGTATGATACCGCCTCAAATTAACTATATCAATGAATTACGGATTGTTTAATAGTTCTAATAAAAGTAAAGAAATTCAATGAAGAAATTGAATTTTGATGACACTTTAAATTTGAGGATTGGGGAAAAAAGTGCATAATGTTCCAGTTATGTGGGCAACAAAAAGAGTGCAATAAAATAGAGCAAGCATTTATAGAAATAGAATACAAATCTTTTCAAAAGTTAAGGGTTCACTGTTGCCTAATGTAGCGGAATATGGGTACAGTTTATTCTTCACAAATCAAATTGACTCAAGTCATGTTTATTTGAATAGCCCTTAATCACAGAGAGTCTCAAAAGGCTGCACGGATCAAAGCCAATTGCAAACTACAGACTATTATGAGACCATCCCCTCATCTAAAACCTACATGAGGGCAAATAATACACATATTATCAACATAAAATATAGGTTATTCATATGCTATAGAATGGAAGTGTTTTTTAAGCTTAGATTTGAAAAATTCCACTGAGGTTGCAGATCGAATCGCGGGGGGAAAAGCATTCCACAGCACCGGGGCCCGAATGGAGAACGTTCTCGAACCTGCGGATCAGCAAAAGTAAAAAGTAAATGGATTTTATAGCACTCCCAGAAATACAAAATGTCCCAAAACGTACTCAAGTAAATTTAATTCTCGTTGCTACCCATCTCTGCCTGTCTTTTTTTAAGGGATCTGCAGCGTTTGTAGCAACTCTGGTGGCCAATGGTGAAAGGAGTCCCAAATATAATTTGCGTCTCTGCTGTGGTAGTGATAACCAGCAATGTCCTTTAAACTGGACATAAAGCTGCCAATGATTTTCTGGGTTTTGTTGATGACTTTTTAAGGTTCCCCTGTCTGCTATTGTGAGAAGTTAAAGCACGGATTCTTGTTGGTGTGTATGCATAAGCATCAATATTGGTAATTACGCCGTGAGAAATAACATATAAAACATAATTGAACGCACGAACAAAAATGTACTTAAAAACACACAAAACGTATGCAAACACGCACAAAAACGTACATGACGCTATTGACCGTCAGCAACGGTAACGGCGTTATGATGGCGGAAAAAAATTAGATTCCACTGTTACTAAAAAAAAGCCATTACATAACGCCATTTTTTTCAGTAACAGTGGAATCTAACTACCGTATTTTCCGCACTATAAGGCGCACCGGGTTATAGGGCGCACCCCGAAAAAATAGTTTTTGGTCCTATTTTTGACATACATAAGACGCACCGGATTATAAGGCGCTACAATGGGAACGTCGACAAAACAGTCAGATAGTTCAGTCAAACTTATTACCCCCTTAACATTTCGAAAGCTTGCAAAGACTCAAATACGTGTCGAGAACACGTGCAGATGCGGTGTCCGTACGATGTCACTCAAATGCATCGTTCCATCATTCGGAAGGTTAAAGTCTTGGGATTAAAGAAATGCCAACCATTCCTTAGTATCTATTTTTTTTTTCGCTCGCAACTTTACTGTGCATATGACAATAAACACTTGGAATTGAGTTTAATTTAAAAATAGACACTCCATTCCATCCATTATCTGCACCGCTTATCACAGAAACATCGAGTTCAGTCTGAAACAAGATACAGGGACAATATAAAACCCGGAGTAGCTCACCGAAGTCGTTGTGTTCATAAAAATGTGCAGCCAATGTCCTCTTATATCCGTGAAGGTAGTAAATCCAGGAGAAGAAAATATTTACAAATACAGAATAGAAAAAAATGCTTTCTCTATGCCGTCAGCCACGTGCTATACACATTCATCTTTTTCGGACAATTGCAGGCTTTGTTTCGCCGTTCAAGCCAATGCCAGCCTGTAAATGATAAGGATCCGCCCTTTGACCTCTGAATAACTTTAGCCAATAGTGATCGATTCAAATGATGATTGACACATTGGTCGGCGGCTGCAAGTTAGTTGGAAAACTTTGCAATTTTAAAATTGATCCATAAATAAGGCGCACTGTATTATAAGGCTCATGGTCAGCTTTTGAAAAAAAATAAAGGTTTTTAGGTGCGCTTTATAGTGCGGAAAATACGGTAATTATTTTTTTACGGCCCGCTTCTCTCAGAGGTTCTTCCACCACTGAAAAACCCCTCGAACCTCACAATGTAAGTTGGACTCATTAGGCATCCATTGAAATGCGTGCTTGCATACGTTTTGTGCGATTTTACGTACATTTTTGTTTGTTTTTTGTGTGTGTTTACGTATGTTTTGTGCGTGTTTATGTACTTGCTGATTCATTTCATTATATTGTTTGCTGTTCATATATGTTGCACTTCAAGTTTAAAATAAATCTGTTGCTGGCGAGATGCAATACATATTATAAGGTACTATAACACTACTACCCATCTGTTCTTTTCTATTTAACTGACTCGAATACTGCTCAGAAAAAGAATACGATCCTTACAACAATGTAAATAGTTACTTTCCCTGGTAACTAGTTCCTTTTACTATAGAGTCGTTCAGGTCCTAATTCGGTTACTTTTTGGAAGAAGTACTGAGTAACTATAACTCATTACTTTTTCAAAGTAACATGCCCAACACTGGTTAGCATTTATGGCAGTCATGTGTGGTTGATTATCTGACAAGTATTTGTTAGAGATGATTATATTGAGCACTGACACTTCTGAATTTAGAAGTCTCCTCCCATTGTGTTTTTCTGTGCTTCGGTGACACAATCAGAGTTCTCGGCTGCTTCCTTTTTGGATCATTTCTGCTCTCTTAGTAGGTGTCCATCAACTTCAGAAACATGGCGGAAGGGGGATTCAACCCTTGCGAATGCATCTGTAGTTACGAGTCGGCCATGAGGCGCCTCATTAACCTGGTGAGTGTCCGCAAAGAATTTTGGCATGTCTCCTAGACAAACTGAGCCAACATCCTAGTTCCTGCTCATTCATTACCTTCCAGGACGTAGGATTTATTTGCACTTTGCTTGCAAGGTTTGAAAAAGTGTTAGAAGACTGAAATGGTGAGGATTGTTACGTAGGAAGTTTGCGGTTAGTTATTTTAACATGGTCCCTTTAGGGTCTTAACAACTTGAAAAAGTCTTAAATTTAAGAACCGCAAATCAAGGCCTTTAAAAGGTCTTACGTTTTGTTTACAAGTCCTAAATTCAACTCAAAATTTTCCTGTATTTTCTGCGTGACAGAGCTAAACTTTAGAACAATAAAACTAACAAAAGTATGTAACGTTGTGTGGTAAAAGGATCTGTCATTTTCTTCGACTTCATCGATGTCTGACCAATAAATGCAATGTGTCTGTCGGAAAATCCAGATTCACTAATTAGCTCGGTGGTTAAGGAACTGTGAACTGTGAAGTGTTCTTTGTGTACAACAAAATTAGACATGGCTCTTCAGCATAAACATGCAATAAAAACTTGAAAGTTAAAAATAAAATAAAAGTAATATTCTGATAGGCAATATTTAAGGGGTAGTGCTTGTAGACTGGCCTAATTTTTCTACTTGAGATAAAAATGGTTCTTTCTAATACGTATTCTGTGTATTGCTGGATGAAAGTGTAACTGCTGTCACTTTGTCATTCCTTACAGGTCTAACTTGTATGGCAAGATGCAAAAGACACAGAGGAAAATTAATATGTTCAAACAAACACTACAAAGTGCATTAGGGTGTTGTCCAAATAGTCAATACATGTATGAAAATACACAAAGAAAAAAAGATCATGTAAGACTACCCAATAAATGTTACTGTCCCTTCCCCGCTGACTGGAGATGCCTGGGATGGGAGCAGGAAATAAATAAATAAATGAATGGATGGATGGAAAGTCTTTATTACATGTTTACCCTTGAGTGCCATGTCTAATCTTGTTGCATACAATGATTCACAGTGTTGTTAAAAATGGTAATAAAGTCAATTCAATTGGATTCAATACTTCTCACTACCTTTGTTATTTATTTTTATTTTTTTCAGCTCCGAAATTCTCAGGCCTACTGCACAGACACACAATGCCCTTTGGAACGTGCGTATAGCATTTTGATGTATTATATTGCCGTCATGTGAGTGCCAACGCGTATGTTCTTTGTTCAGTGCCCGGGCCTGGCGGGGGCTTGCCATTGGGCGATGAGGGGATCACTTTCCCAATGCTTTTATTGGGATGGATGCTACTCTCTTTGATTCTCTTTTTGTTACGGCCCGCTTCTCTCAGAGGTTCTTCCACCACTGAAAAACCCCTCGAACCTCACAATGTAAGTTGGACTCATTAGGCATCCATTGAAATCTGGTAAGAACAAAAGAACAAGGCGTTTTGAACATGTTACCTCATCGAGTCACAATACAGTAGAGCAGGGGGGGGGGGTCAAACTCATTTGAACTTGGGAGTCATATAGTAGAAAAAAACTCGTGGGGTCCGGACTAGTAAATCAAGGAAAAAAGAAAGAGCGGGGGAGAGAGTGAGACAGAACAAACAAAGGAGAATGATAGAGGGAACAAGAAAGAAAGAAAGAAAGAAAGAGGGAAAAAGGGAAAGAAAGAGGGAAAAAGACAGCAAGCAAGGAAAAAAAAAGATAAGTGAATATAGTAAAAAGATAGAAAGGAAAAACAAGGGGAAGAGAGAGAGAGGGGGACAAAGTAAGAAAGAGAGAAATAGAGAAATTGTGAGAAATGGAGACAGAGAGAGAAAGAGACAAATAGGAGAAAAAGAGGGTGAGAGAGCGAGAGGGAAAAGGGATGCAGATAGACAGAGTGAAAGAGAAAGGGTGAAGCAAAAAAAGAGACAGAAAGACAGAGTGACAAAGAGATAAATAAGAGAGAAAAATAGAAAATACCATAAGAGATGTAAAAAAAGAGAGAAAAAGAAATAAATAGTATGAGAGGGAGAGAAAATAGGGAAAAGGGGAGAGAAAAAGACAAATAGAGAGACAGATACAGACAGGGGGAGAAAAAGACAGAGAAAGAAATGCAGCTTGAGTGTCTTTGCGAGTTGAACCTAGCTTTGGTGTCATCAAGTGGACATATTTCAAACAGCAGCTCTTTTTTTGCGCTTCTCCCAGCATTGTCTTGGGGGCCGGGTCAAAACCCTTGGCGGGCTTGATTCGGTGCGAGCCGCATATTTAACACCTATGCAGTAGAACCCGGGATACAACATTATTCCGTTCTGAGGTAGGAGATTGCAAGGTTAAATTGCTTTATAGTGGGGGAGTGATACATTCATTAACATGTTTTCCCTCTGTTCATCAAATACAATGTCACAATGAATTGAAAATAAACCTATTTGATAAACAATTGAGAAAACAGAAGGAACAAAAAGGGCTGACAGGAAAAAGCTGTTGCTTATGTGGATACCATGCCCTTGACAATCAAAACACATTTTACATTAATCATATCCGGTAAATAAATTATTATAACAAGGTGTTGTATGTAAAATAATGCTACTTACTCGCAATTGTTTGCGTGTCAATTTGTATTTTATTAGTATTTCTTCCTACCATACTCAACAAAAGCTGTCACTATAAAAACTTGTGGTAATTAACTCTGACCCGTGGTACTCCAGATAAAAAACACTGGAAGAACATAATTATATATAATAATTACAACTTATGTGTTGTATAAATGCAAACAATTAAATAGCACTATGAATAAATATACATGTTATATACATATACATTTGATTCAAGTTGTGTGTTATATGACTCAAACTGGTAAAGTGCGGTGGCTGGTGGATGCAGAAGCGGAGAAGATCTCATCTCATTAGCTGCACCGCTTATCCTCAGTAGGGTCGCGGGGGTGCTGGAGCCCATCCCAGCAATCATCTGGCAGGGGACACCCTGAACTGGTTGCCAGCCAGTCGCAGGGCACACGGGGACAGACTACTCACTCGCTCAGTCAGGGACAATTTGGACCGACCAATTCACCTGAAATGCATGTCTTTGGGATGTGGGAGGAAACAGGAGTGCCCGGAGGAAACCCACGCAAGCACGGGGAGAACATAGAAACTCCGCACAGTATGGTCGGGAGCTGGATTTGAACCCACGCAGGAGGTTCCCACGATCTCAGAACTGTGCCGCACACGCGCTAACCACTGCGCCGCCGTGCTGCCCGCCGAGAAGATAGCAGATAAAAATTAAAACTGATTTTAAAACTTCCAACTTAATTTGCTTTAATTGCTTCCTTTTATATCATAATTGTCTTGTTTATTGGTTACAGCTATGCAACTTAGCGAGCGTAGGTTTTCATGTGCCTTTTTCATATTTTATTAATCACAAACTTTGTTTCTGTAGTTATGTTTTATCTCCTCCATTTAGCATTACTTCAAGCCTTTGGACCAATATGGCAGATAAGTACAGGACAAAAAAATACAGTATTGTATCACCAACTCGCTAAGTCTTTATGAAGCACGATATCCTGAACTGAATTAAGAGAAAAGCATTAGGGGAGGTAGTTAAGCCAAAAACTCGTGTTCTTTTTCATGACAGACACTAAGAAACCAATAGAATTTGTTGTTGTATAGAGGGAAGAATTCCGTAAAGAGGGTCTGAAAACCATCCTATTTCACAGTGTAAAGAAAGGGACTACTTTATCATTATTGGATTTGTGGATATAATTGCATGGAAGAAAGTCTTCTTTTGCCTAATAATTTTTTGACCAATGATTCCTTACTTATTTCGGCATTGTCCACATGTAAAATCCTTCTAATCTAAGCAATTCATATCGACCAAAACAGTAATCATCTTGGAAGAATATTCAAAGTATATGATTTCAGTTAATATTTTTCTATTTTTATTATTATTATCATCATCATCATCATTTTTGTGCTGGTTGGTTGGCTGGATCCTTAACCACTAGGATCATAGCGGCACCATTTTTTGTGGTGTGTCTTGGGCAAGTACAGCCTGGTGGCGCCCATCCCTCTTCAGGCCAACATGTTTTCCACCTGGTCTCAAACCGGGGACCTTTAGCGGTTTAGGCGTAGAAAGTTAACATTAGCCTTTTTTTGTCTTTTGTGTGTGGCAGAGAGGTGGAAGAGAACCACCAGCCCCCCCTGTTGACTAAGAAGAGAAAATCTTCTGGTGGCGCTTAACTGAAGTTGCAAATGAGGTTGCTGACCCCTGGATCATGTCAGCAATTAATAAAAATATACATATTATTTTTCTACTCTTCAAATTCCAATATGTTTGGGGTTAAACTTTCTTGCATTGGGAGGTGGTTTGAAAAAATTGAAACAAACTAACAATCAGAGAGTTTAAGATGATGAGTTCCAATTTAAGTTCACTCTAAGACCTGTTTTTTGTTTTATTTTTTTGTTTTCCTTTGTTCTCTAATACCCAAACAAAAATAAATGATGTACTGTATCTAAAGAAATACATTTATATACTGCATTGTATGTCTACCATGTCATTTTGAAACATTGTTTTCCGTGGAGGAGATACGTTTCTTTTACTGAAATGAACCATACAATGTAGTTACTACATACTGATAGGAATGCCAGAAGGTTGAATTCATCAGTTTATATACACGTGTTTCACGTCTGTTTGGAGAGGTGCAATTACCACAATGTATGTTGGTTATGTAACTTAATTTCATGAATGAATAAATAAATTACTACATGTATACATTAGTTTTGTGATTTATATCTATTGAACATTTCTATTGGCAATAAGTGATGCTAAATTTGTTGGCAGTCAACAATGAACATTTCGTTCTGTGTACATTGTTACACAGAATGACAATACAAGGAAATTATTATTATTATTATGAAGGAAATGTGTGTGAATATATTTTTATTCATAAAGAGTGGGAGAATATTCTAATTTCCGATTGAATTCAAATTAACTTAAGTATACATTGGATAGTGTGTTTAATTTCTGATAGACATTTGTTTTACAATAAAATAGTTCTCAATTTGTTGTTGGTCAATAATGAAGGAAATATATGTACAGATTTTTTTCCCCATCTCAAAATGCTGGGGGTGTACATTTTGTAGTTGCTTTTTTTGTGTCACATTAGCGAGTTAAAGTATTATAAACGCAGTTTATTTTATCTTATTTGTATTTTAAACGAAAAGGGTGAGCGAATATTTAAATTTCCTGTTTACGTTGTACAGATGCTACTTTATTCATTTTTAGCCTTTTTCGAGTCACATACGCGAAATACTGTATTGTAAACGTCAGCTCGCTGACATTAACCTCGATAATAGTACGTACTGACTATATTAGTTTCATTGTTTTTTTGTCTCCCAAGTGTTTCTGGTCGATGATCGTTTCTCATAGCACGATTGCCCTTTTAATATTTTTAATCTAACGTTTAAAATTACATACAAGGTTATCTTGGCGTAATTTTGTGAAACTAAAACCCTTGCGTCACAGTAAGAAAACAGGCGACCGAACACTCAGCGCGCATGCGTGTTAAAATAACCGGAAACTGAGTTTCCCTGGGTTACCGTCAACAAAATGGTATTCTCCTCGTAGTTTACAGAAATCACACCCATATTTAGTTGAATCAAACTGCCATTTTATGTATTTGGAACCGACTCCATGGTCAGCGTTACTCACAGGAATGTAATTGGCAATTCTGAGTGCTCGGTGAGCCCTTGTTGCTGCTAGTACAAATACAGATATATTGTGCTAGCTTGGTTTAAAAAATGTCTGATCAATCGTTCGATCTTGTTGCTTACTCGCAAAGTCCCAAAACAACCAAAAGAACAACATTCCAGGTAAGTGTTACACTTTCTTGTGATTGCCCTTGGATGGAAACTGGGCTAAGGCAGTTTGTGTTTTTGCAGGATGAACTCGAAGCTGCGCTCAATGTCAGAGCTAAAAAAAAACCACTTTTGTATTCAGGGGATTTTGAAGAGGATGGCGACGGTAAGACTTTCTGAATAATGGGGTAATCGACATATTTCTTTATTTGATCTTCATTTAACTACACGTTCACAAATAAGATTAGCAATTGTAATCATTCAGTGCCTTTGTCAGGTATAACCTTCAATTCTCCTCCTTTTCTGGATTTTAAAATAATGTGTTCTATTATATTTAGACCTACCCGTCAACCTATACGATTTTGTATAAATAATAAAATATTCCTATCTGGACAAATAGACAATGCCACTACCAGCAACCAAATAAGACATTTAATAGACGATAGCTCAAAAAAGCAGAAGTAATTTGAAAAATGGAGCGATGAGTGCAAAATCATCGAACCGTTCATTATCTGCACCGCTTATCCTCAAAAGGGTCGCTGGGGCCCATCTCAGCTGTCCTGTGGGCAGGGGGCACCCTGAAATGGTTGCCGGCCAGTCATAGGGCACACAGGGACAGACAACTCACTCGCTCATTCACACCTAGGGACAATTTGGATTCGGTCAATTAACCTGACATGCATATTTTTGGAATGTGGGAGGAAACCGGAGTGTCCGGAGAGAACCCACGCAAGCACGGGAGAAGATGCAAACTCTGCACAGGAAGGCTGGTAGCTGGATTTTGAACCATTTACCTTAGAACTGTGCCCCGGACGTGCTAACCATTCAGCAGCTGCGCAGCCTAATTTCAAAATCAAGTCATTGTGATTGTTAGAGTAACAAGCGCCTCGCAGTCCTGGAAAATACATTTTAAATAATGGAACAAAAACTAAGATCCAAAACAAGTCAGGTCATGTTTCTTTATACAGCAATTAATCACAATAAGTCTCAAAAGGGTGTACAGCATACTATTACATCCCCTGATCGAAAACCTTCATGAGAGCACGGAAAAACTCAATAACCCCAGCATGAGGAAGATGAAAAAACCTTGAGAAGAGACCACACATGAGGTCATCTCCATTCCATGATGAACCATGCTGTAATAGCTGTTGCAAGGGTATCGACAGACACTACAAAGACATCAACATAAAATATAGGTAACAAGCATAACGGCCTGGCGTTGCAGGCTTGTTGTTGCTGGGCATTCTACTTGGGCGAGGTCGTTTGGGCCTTGGTTTGTTGAAAAAGCTCCAGGGAGTGCCAAAGAGACACATGGTCGCATACAGCTCAAGAGCTGCTTGTACACAAAAGCAGGTATTTATTGGTTTTGTTGGTATTTATTAGGTGTGCGAAAATCCGGTTCTGAGTCTATAAATCATATACAAATACGCAAGCATTTACACACACACACAAATCGGGATTTCTAGGTTAATTTAGATTGGACTAGATTCAAGATTAGAATGAGATTAGATTACCGTATTTTCCGCACTATAAGGGGCACCTAAAAGCTTTTATTTTTTTCAAAAGCTGACCATGCGCCTTATAATACAGTGCGCCTTATTTATGGATCAATATTAAGTCGCAAAGTCTTCCATCTAACTTGCAGCCGCTGACTAGATTTTCCCCCGAACACCAAGTAGTCCGCTGTGTATTCTGGGATTTATTTACCGGCGTTTCATTGGCTAACCAATGTGTCAATCATTATTTGAATCGATCACTATTGGCTAAAGTTATTCGGAGGTCAAGGGGCGGAACTTTTTTATCATTTACAGGCTGGCATAGGCTTAAACGGCAAAACAAAGCCTGCAATTGGCCTAAAAAGATGAATGTGTATAGCATGTGGTTGACGGCATACAGAAAGCATTTTTTTACGATTCTGTATTTGTAAATATTTTATTTTCCTGGATTTACTACACTCACGGATATAAGAGGGTTCACATTCTTATGAACACAACGACTTCGGTGAGCTACTCCGGCTATATATTGTCCCTGTATCTTGTTTCAGACTGAACTTGATGTTTCTGTGATAAGCGGTGCAGATAATGGATGGAATGGAGTGTCTATTTTTAAATTAAACTCAATTCCAAGTGTTTATTGTCATATGCACAGTAAAGTTGCGAGCAAAAAATAAAATAGAAACTAAGGAATGGTTGGCATTTCTTTAATCCCAAGACTTTAACCTTCCGAATGATATTTGAAACGATGCATTCGAGTGACATCGTACGGACACCGCATCCGCACGTGTTCTCGACACGTATTTGCGTCTTTGCAAGCTTTGGGAATGTTAAGGGGGTAATAAGTTTGACTGAACTATCTGACTGTTTTGTCGACGTTCCCATTGTAGCGCCTTATAATCCGGTGCGTTTTATGTATGTCAAAAATAGGACCAAAAACTATTTTTTCGGGGTGCGCCCTATAACCCGGTGGCCTTATAGTGCGGAAAATACGGTACGTTGTATTTAAATTAAATTAGATAGAAGTTTATTTTAAAAAGATTGATAGATTAATCCATGATCCTTATCATGGTGGAGGAGTTTGTGTGTACAAATGATCCTAGGTGCTATGTTGTTGGGGGCTTCAAGCCCCTGGTAGGGTCACCCATGCCAAACAGGTTCTAGGTGAGGGGCCAGACAAAACGCAGATCAGAAGACTCCTTATGACTACTCAAAACTTTGGTCCAAAATTTCCACCCCCTGGATGAGGGTTACCGGGCCCCCCCTCTGGAGCCAGGCCTGGAGGTGGGGTCCCCTGGCGAGCGTCTGGTGGCCGCATCTTTGCTCACTGGGTCTTGCCGGGCACAGCCTGAAGGGACAACTTGGGTCACTCTTCCCATGGGCTCACAACCTGTGGGAGGGGCCTAAGGGGTCAGGTGCGTAGAGGGCTAGGTAGCAGCTAAAGGAGGGGTCCTTGGCGCGCCGATACATGGCTACAGAAAATGGCTTTTGGGACATGGATATTTACTTTTCTGGCGGGGAAGGAGACCGAGTTGGTGTGTATGGTTGAGAAGTTCCGACTATATATAGTCGGAGTCACCTCCACATACAGCTTGAGCTCTAGTACCAGTCCTATCGAGAGGGGTTGGACTCTTTTCCATTCTGGAGTTGCCCGTGATGAGAGGCAAAGGCGGTGTGGTCATATTAGTTGCTCCATGGGTCAGCGCCTGTACGTTGGGTGGGGGGACTGGTCCTGACTGTGCTTATGCGCCAAATAGCAGTTCAGAGTACCCACCCTTCTTGGAGACCTTGGAGGGTGTGCTTGAGAGCGCGCCCCCTGGGGACTCCCTTGTGCTGCTGGGAGACTTCAACACTCACGTGGGCAATGACAGTGAGACCTGGAGGGGCGTGATTGCGAACGGCCCCCCTGACCTAAACCCGAGTGGTGTATCGTTATTGGACTTCTGTGCTCGCCATAGTTTGTCCATAACAAACACCATGTTCAGACATAAGGGTGTCCATATGTGCACTTGGCACCAGGAAACCCTAGGCCGTGATGATCGACTTCGTAGTAGTTTCATCGGACCTGCGGCCCCATGTTCTGGACACTTGGTTGAAGAGAGGGGCGAAGCTGTCAACTGATCACCACCTGGTGGTGAGTTTGTTCCGATGGTGGGGGAGGTTGCCGGTCCGACCCGGCAGACCCAAGCGTAGTGTGACTGTCTGTTGGGAACGGCTAGCAGAATCTCCTGTCAGAAGAAGTTTCAATTCACACCCCCAGCAGAACTTTGCCCATGACCTGAGGGAGGCAGGGCACATTAGGTCTAAGTGGACCATGTTCCATGCCTCTATCGTTCAGCCAGCTTATAGGAGCTGCGGCTGTAAGGTAGTCAGTGCCTGCCGTGGTGGCAACCCACAGACCCATTGGTGGTCACCGGCGGTGAGAGATGCCGTCAAGCTGAATGAGTTTTATCGTTTTATTAGTTTGGTGAGGCAATGGAAGGCGACTTCTGAATGGCTTCGAGAAAATTTTCGTCCACCATTCGGCGAATGGGGGGTAGCAATGTGCCATCAACACCGTGTATCGTGGCTACGGGGCGCTGCTAACCTCGACCCGGGACGTTGTGAATCGGTGGGCAGAGTACTTCAAAGACCTCCTCAATCCCACCGACACGTCTTCCCCTGGGGGAACAGAGCCGGGGAACTCTGAGGTGGGCTCTCACATCCCTGGGGTTAAAGTCACTGAGGTGGTCAAAAAGCCCCTCGGGGGCAAGGCCCCAGGGGTTGATGAGATCTGCCATGATTTCATTAAGGTTCTGGATGTTGTAGTCATGTCATGGTTGACAGGCCTCTGCAACATCGCGTGGACATCGGGGACAGTGCATCTGGACTGGCAGACTGAGGTGGTAGGTTCCCTTTTCAAGAAGGGGGACCGGAAAGTGTGTTCCAACTCGAGGGCGATCACACTTCTTAGCCTTCCTGGTAAGGTCTTTTCAGGGGTCCTGGATAAAAATTTGTCCCTATTTTCTGTCTGTCGCAGATTTTTTGGACAGCCTCCTCAAATCCAGAAAAAGCAGGACTGATGCATTCAAAGCCAGCAAGACAAAAAACCTAATCAACAACTTCGACTTATCTGATGTTGATGAGAAACAAGGGCCCAAGAAGAGGACTTCCTTTTTGAAATCCCTGACAAGAATCTCCACCAATGAAGACCCACCTGCAAAACAAGATCAAGACGCAGAAAAAAGTTTTCCGTTATCCACCGGAGACGAAATAAGTGAAAACGAGGACGTAAAACTGCCGAACCGTTCTTTCACGAAAGAAAACTCCAGTAGAACGGTGTCATCCCTGTTAGATGACGAACCCCCTCTGGACTTGCCGTTACCTTTCCAAAGTAGCACATCTCCAGCGCCCGTGAGGCCTGAAAGCAAAGCACAAATGGGCAAAGATGCGGGTTGCGAAGATCGCTTCCAGACTTCCTTGGAGGACGAACTCAAGTCTGTGTCGATCTCTGGTCAGTTGACACAATTATTGTGATAAATCAATTGCATTTATACTAGGGATGCACCTGGTTTTTTTTTTTGTACCAATATCGATAACCGATAAAATCTTGCTTCTGCAAGGCAATACCTTTATACAGCTTTGGTAAATATGTCTCCATGTTGGAGATAAAAGAAGCACTACATTTGGTCATAATTTATTGTAAAACAAAAAATGCAATATGGCTCGTTCAGATGTGGTTTCTTTGCAAAAAAATGATAATCATCTGGACAAAAAAATAAATGCATGATCAGAAAAGCAAGTACAGGAAAACGTTGCAATTGGAAGACCATTGCTGGGAAAATACCAATACGAAAGAGTTCATTCATAGAAATTAAGTAAATACTTCATTCAAACATGTGGATGAATATGATGTGCATTTATTACATCTTAATGAATAATGTGAATTATCAAAGTAATTATGTGATGATCAAATAATTAACTGTTATAACTGTAAAACTCATGCGATAGTGTCAACAAACTGACATATTTTGATAATGTAACTATAAATATAAAAAAATTCCATCCATTGTTTCTGATGCTAATCCTCACTAGGGAGGCGGGGGTGCTGGAGCCAATCTCAGCCATCTTCAGGCAGTGGGCAGGGGACACCCTGAACTGGTTGGCAGCCAGTCACAGGGCACACAGTCTCACACCTTGGGACAATTTGGACTGGCCAAATATCCTGTTTTTGGAATGTGAGAGTAAACCTGAGTGTCCAGAAGAACATGCAAACTCCACACGGGGAGGCTGCGGTAGCTGGAATTTAATCTTGGACCTCTGCTCCGTGGGAATGCACCTGCCTCATTTATATATATGTGTGTATGTATATATATATATATATATATATATGTGTGTATGTGTATGCGTGTGGATATATATGTGTGTGTGTGTATGTGTATGCGTGTGCATATATATATGTGTGTGTGTGTGTATGTGTATGCGTGTGCATATATATGTGTGTATGTGTATGCGTGTGCATATATAGGTGTTTGTGTGTGTATGTGTATGCGTGTGCATATATAGGTGTTTGTGTGTGTATGTGTATGCGTGTGCATATATATGTGTGTGTGTGTGTGTGTATGCGTGTGCATATATATGTGTGTGTGTGTGTGTATGCGTGTGCATATATATGTGTGTGTGTGTGTGTATGCGTGTGCATATATATGTGTGTGTGTGTACGTGTATGCGTGTGCATATATATGTGTGTGTGTACGTGTATGCGTGTGCATATATATGTGTGTGTGTACGTGTATGCGTGTGCATATATATGTGTGTGTGTACGTGTATGCGTGTGCATATATATGTGTGTGTGTGTGTGCGTGTGCATATATATGTGTGTGTGTGTGTATGTGTATGCGTGTGCATATATATGTGTGTGTGTGTATGTGTGTGTGTGTGTGTGTGTGTATGTGTGTATATGGGTGTATGTGTGTGTATGTGTGTGCATATACAGTATATATGTATCCTTTGTTTTAAGTACTTCTAATAAAAGTTTGAATTAATAAATAAATAAATTTTTTGAGTGTTTCTGAAGCAATTGGAATAAATGCTCCATTTCTAAACAAATAAAAAAATATTTATACTGAGCCTTGTTCTTGTAATTGCAAACTAGAAGAATTTGATAGGCCTGCGTTCTTTTTTCCTCTTGCATTACCAAAGTATCGGTGTACAAAAAACTTTAACCAATCCATTTTTTTCCTCCTACCCTGGCCTCCCTGCATTTTTTAAACCCAATGTTAGCACTATTTTTCTACCATTTTATTTTGGCAGCCTGAATTAAAACACTTGATGGGGCTGTTTCTGTCCCCCAGGCACTAGTTTACACTCTTACTTTAGAATCACGACAGCCTGTACGCATCCTAAACCATGCGACTTTTTTAAATTAAGTTCTCCGATGCCTTACGCATCTTATAAAGGGCTCGAGAGGGACAGACGGAACCAAGTTGCGCTGCTACTTCCCTTGGAAATTAAAACATTAGAATAAGGAACATGAATGTTGAAATCTTTGTGTGACCATCACATCTTAATTTTACTATCTGCATCCAGAATTCATCCTATACACATTCCATCCTGATAATTTATTTAAAGGTATGGAGAAGGAGACCCCCACACCCAGACCAAGACAAAGTACTCCGGGACTGAACATTTTGAAGGAAAAAAGTGAAATTCCACCATCAACTCCTCCCGCTGCCAATGAATGCAATGTCGCCGATGTAGCAGCTCCGGAAAGGAACGTAACGGGGAGCTGCACTCCACAAGTGTGTCATTTTATTTTTGAGTTTACATGTGAAAAAAAAAAAACAGGGTAAATTTATATGTGCTCGTAAAATTTTCCTATACTATTAGCGGAGCCATTTAGGTAATTTAGACATTTCTCTCAGATTACTATATAATAATACCAATTACTGTATAATCCCAGGAAAACAAGTGAAACAATTACAAAAATAATCGTCTTGGAAAGTGCATTTAATTTCCTATGGACTTTCAGATATATTTCCGTAGTGCAGTGGTTATCACATTCGCCTAGCACGCGACAAGTCCATGGTTTGAGACCAGGTGGAAACATACGTTGGCCTGGAGAGGAATAGGCGTCAGCAGGTTGTACTTGCCCAAGGCACACCACAGGAAACAGTGCCCCCACAATCCTTGAGGTTAAGGGTTACTACCAACCAACCATTTTTCAAATAATTTAGCTAATTTAGGTATTTGTTTAATTTTACTGTAAATGCTTTTTTTGTTAGCTGACAAATAGTTATGTATAATCTAATTTGAAATTAGATTAAATTATTAATTACATTTTTGGCTACCTTAGCAATGTTTTAAGGTATTTCATTTTACTGTATAATACTATAAAAAACTATATATAAAAGATAAAGAAAAAAAAGAAAAAATGTGAAAAATTGAAGCCTTTTAGAGGTAAATGCTACCTGGTCTGGCAAATCATTTAGTTTATTAAAATATTTTACTAATAGCTAATTTTTCTCATTTCAAATATTATTTTACTTCTTCATTTACTGTCTACCATATTAATGCTTTTAGTTTACTCTGTTTAATTTAGTTTTAATTTAAAACAAGGTAAAATACAATAAAAGGAAATAAATAGTACTAGCAAAAATAAGTACAACAAATACTTGTATCAGAAAAAGAAGTTAAAAAATAAAACGATCTAAATAATTGTCCACAGAGGAGCAACTTAAAGAATTTTCTTGACAAAAAATGTCTTTAAGTGCACTTAATCCTCTTTCTACTGTCAAATAATTTAGCTTATTTATTTTTATTTTATTTTATGTTATTTTAATTTTGTTTTTGTACCAAAAAAAAAGTTAAAAATAATAATAAAGATAATTATGTTAAGAAGTACATGTATTTGTGTTTTAAAACGGTTTTGGCTAATTTTTAGCTATACTTTTCTTATATTCTTATTATTTTTAAAATGTCATGTGTACTGTTTTAGTTGAAAGAAGAACCCTGCGTGGATTCAGATGCAACAAGTGAGTTTCAAGAACGACTTTTGAAATAGATTTTTTTGGGGTATAATTTTACAATTTGGATTTATACTTTTTTAGATGGCTTTGCTTTTGGTGACACCAAAGATTTACATGAGACCTACACCAAAATTTTGGAATCACCAAAAGTAAGTTGCTCTCCATTTGCTGAGAAACCTTCTTCATCATTTTTATACTTACCATGATGTCCCCATTTTTGAGGTTTATAGCCAACCAAATTCATGACACCTTTGTCAATTTATCTTCCTCATTAATATTTCTTGATGGATTCAAACCAGTCCTTTATCTTTTTAAACTTCTTGCTCTATTAGTTACATAACATTATTTTTTATGTAGCAAAAGTGTTCACTTTTTACAACTTTTCACTACTTTTTGTACTATTCAATGCTTTTTCAAACTGTCCAGTACTTCTCAGAATATTTTGAACTTTTAATTTCTAATACTTTATACATTTCCATACTTTCCCCAATTTTAATTTTTTTTTTCTGTGTATCTTTTCATACTTCTTTGTATTTTCTCATATATTTTTGATCAGGAAATGATGTAATGTTGTGTGCAACCCTTTTAAACTTGTGATTAAGGGCTCTTTTCATGGGTACATCTGACTCAAAGATAAAATAGAATTTTCGCCATATTATACTATATTGATACATACAAAGCGGATTTCAGCAAATGTATAGATGGGAAATTGCTAAAAAAACATGGTTTGGTTCTAGTATATATAGGGCATCGTTCTAACAACAGTTAACAGTTAAGGTGTCACGCCAACAGACCCTGTTTTGGCTGTTCTTAGTTAAAGATTCCTTTACATTTATATGGAAGCGTATTAAACATTCTATGTTCACTGTTGAGACAACTTATGTTGAAAACCCACAGAACAGACCGTAAACACACAAAAACGCAAGCAAAGCACCCAGAGCGAATTGATTTGTTCAGCGGTAGGAATGGGCGGAGCTATACACATAGCACGCCCACTCCTTCTCCCCCTTGCCTAGTGCCGTCTTTACTAAAAGTAAACACATTGGCATCTTTGTTTGCATTAATTTGTGACATTTTTACAGAAGAAATTTGCTTGCACTTTGTTTTGAAACCATTATATAGTACAAAAATGACGTTTAAAATGAGCCTAAACACTCTTAAGTAACCGTGGAAGGAAGACCAATTTTAAGTGATATATTCATAATGAAATGGGACACAGGATCTGGCATTATAATTTCATAGATTTGATCAAACAGCATCATAAAAATGTGCTGAAGAATTAACTTGTCTGAAGAGCAGTTTTGGGGGTTTTGTGGAATCAATTTATTAATGTCTTAAAATATATAGTATGGGTCTCTCCCGTGACCCTAATAAGGATAAGCGGTACGGCTGATGAGATGAGATGAGGTCTCCCCCCCCCCCCCAAAAAAAATATATACCGTATTTTCCGCACTATAAGGCGCACCTAAAAGTCTTAATTTTTTTCAAAAGCTGACCATGCGCCTTATAACACAGTGCGCCTTATATATGGCTCAATATTAATTTCGCAAGGTCTCGCAACTTACTCAACAGCCGCCGACTCGATTTTACCCCGAACGTGGAGTGGTCCGCGGTGTATGCTGGGATTTATATACCGGCGTTTCATTGGCTAATCAATGTGTCAATCATCATTTGAATAGATCACTATTGGCTGAAGTTATTCGGAGCCTCGGATTGGTTAGATGGCCAAAACAAACCCTGCAATTGGCCGAAAAAGATGTGTCAATCATCAGTTAAATCGATCGCTATTGGCTGAAGTTATTCAGAGCCTCCAATAGGCTAGATGGCAAAAACAAACCCTACAATTGGCCGAGTTTAGCAATGGCGTAGCAAGCTTAGCAAGCTTGTAAAGTACACCATAAAGAAACATGTTTTATTAGTCTGTATTTGCAAATAATTTACTCTCCTGGATTTACTTCACTAACGGTTGTAGAAGACCATGATTGCGTATCATTATTGAACGTGAGAACTTAGGTGAGTTATGCGGCTTTATATTTTCCCGGTATCTTGTTTTAGAACGATCTTGATGTTGCTGTGATGAGTTGAGTGAATTAAACTCAATTCCAAGTGTTTATTGTCATATGCACAGTAAAGTTGTGAGCAAAAAGGAAAATAAAAACATAGAAATGTTTGGCATTTCTTGAATCCCAAACATTTCTTAGTTTCCATTTTATTTTTTGCTGGCAACTGTGTGGACAGCAAAGTAAGAATTTTATTCTGCAGGGAAACAGGGTTCCTTACTGTGCATATGACAATAAACACTTTGAATTGAATTTAATTTAAAAATAGACTCATCACAGAAACATCAAGATTGTTCTAAAACAAGATACCGGGAAAATATAAAGCCGCATAGCTTACCTAAGTTCTCTTGCAGCCATCACGTTCAATAATGATACGTAACCATGGTCTTCTTACAACCGTGAGTGTAGTAAATCCAGGAGAGTAAAATATTTACAAATACAGAATAGTAAAAAATGTTTTCTCTATGCCGTAGTGCAACCCAACGTGTGATTCACATTCACAATTGCAGGCTTTGTTTCGCCTCTTTAGCCTATGCGAGCCTGTAAATGATAAAAAGGATCCGCCCCCTTTACCTCCGAATAACTTCAGCCAATAGTGACTGATTCAAATGATGATTGACACATTGGTTAGGAAATGAAATGCCTGTATATAAATCCCAGCATACACCGCGGACTACTTCGCCTTCGGGGGAAAATCTAGTCGGCGGCTGCTTGCCTTAGTTGCAAGACTTTGCGACTTAATATTGATCCATACAGGGTGTCTCAAAAAAATGTACTCACTCTTTTTATGTGTTTCGCGACGTTTGTGCGTCATCAGCGTTGTCTGGACAATAATGGTCATCACTTTGAACATTTGCGAACATGATTCTTCAATTACATTTGTCTCAAGTCTTCGATGCTATTTCACTTCATTCTATGTTCATAAATGAAGGTTTTCTCGTCATTCTAAGAGTGAGTACATTTTTTTGAGACACGCTGTATATAAGGCGCACTGCGTTAAAAGGCGCATGGTCAGCTTTTGGAAAAAATAAAGGCTTTTAGGTGCGCCTTTTAGTGCAGAAAATACGTATATATTTATGCTTTTATGGTTCTTCGGGTCGAAAAAGTTTTCGACCCCTGGGCTGTACAAATAGACATGACTTGACTTTTAATACTTTATAGTGCTTTTCAGTTGTTGTTTTTTTGCACTTTTCAACCCATTTTCATACTTTTCTGTAGTTTAGTTTTCTGTACTTTTTTATACTTTCCGGTTACTTTCATTGGTGTTCATACTTTTCAGTCCTTTTCACTACCCTTTCATATTTTGGGGGCTTTTCAGTACTTAATCATATTTTCTTCGGTACTTTTTTATACGTTTAGTACTTTTTCTTACTTTTCAATACTTAATTTCAGTACTTTTTAAATACCATTTAGTACTTTTTTAATTTACAATTTCAGCACCTAATCTTTTTCAGTGATTTACTTTTTATTACTTTTTATACCTCTTACTACTTTTTGTACTTTTCAGTACTATTTTTATTAACTTTTCGTACTTTTCAGTTTTTTTTTAATCAATGCCAATTCATATTTTTTAGTACTTTACAACACATTTTTAGTACTTCTCAGTACTTTAGTTTTCTGTACTTTTTATACTTTCCAGTTCTTTTAAGTGGTTTTCATACTTATTTTGCACACCTTTTTAGTCATTTTTAATACATTTTCATATTTTGGGAGGATTTTCAGCACTTTTACATTCTTTTCAGTAGTTAACCCTTCATATTTTTCAGTACTCAGTCATATTTTTCAATACCTTTTCACCTAATATCAGTGTCTGTAACTCAAAACAAACCCCCGCCCCAAAAGTTACCTGACACCAACTTTTCAGAGTTGTCTGCCCAGCCATAAAGTTGCCTGCCCCATTTTTTACAACTTGAAACACAATAAGACGACTAATCGCAAAAAAAAAACATTGGTGCAAAATATTAAGGATTGATAATCAGAATATATAACAGAACAACACTTTAAAATTGAGTTTATTATAAATCTACTTATAACAGTCATTGCATGGATATGACATTGCTGTTTTCCATCTACCAACAGTATGTACCTGTATCTACCGTATTTTCCGCACTATAAGGCGCACCGTGTTATAAGGCGCACCTTCAATGAATTATATATTTTTAAACTTTTTCCATACATAAGGCGCACCGCATTATAAGGCGCTATGAGTGCATGCTGGTTTAAGATCAGGTAATTGTGCAATTTTGTAATTGTAATCCTGTGCAGTCCTTCGAGACATTTTTGTGATTAAGAGCTATATAAATAAATGTGACTTAACTTGACTTGGCTACAGTAGAGGATGTAGTTACGTTATGCAACCATTAGATGGTGCCACGCTAAAGGGAATGTCAACAAAACAGTCAGATAGGTCAGTCAAACTTTATTAATAGATAACAAACAAGCTTTCCACAATCTTCATTCACTCCCAAAATGAATAAACAGCTGTTTTATTATTTTCTCTGAGGTAAAGCATTTTCATGACACATCTTTAACATCTTTGAACAACAGCAAGGCATAACATTTTACTTTTCCTCCATTTAGTCAACACACAAAAAACCATCTGATACTGTTATGGTAAATTAAATATTAGTGCAATCGCAATATAGTGACACTCGTAATGTGCAAAAACAACAAGTGCAAAACAATAACAATAAAGCAATAACATAATAACTGTAAAATGTAAAACGTAAACACACACCAAGTAGGACCACCTCTGAATTCTTTAATGTTAAGTTCCCGTGCCAGCGCTGTTGCCCTCATTCGAATAGTTATTGTAGTGACACTTCTATTTGCTGCTCTTTGTTTAACAACCCACTGTTCAAGTGTGTCCTCTAACTGTGGCCATCTCGCTTTTATTGCCACGGAAACTTTGTTTTGTCTTCCTTACTTGGCGCAGCTTATCCTCATGCTTCCTCCACTTGTTTCTGCTCTATTTCTGTGTTCTACTGCGTAACTGATCGCCTTTAGTTTAAACTTTGCGTTTAAGTGTGTCTCTTAATAGGAGCCATTTCAGGGTCTTTATACAAACGCACAAATAAAAAGGAATCGTTGTTTAATATTTCCCAGTATGCACAGCGCACTTCTTCTACGCGAAAAATGGAGTCGGTGGCTGCTTCTCTTAGTTGCGAGACCTTGCAATTCAATATTGATCCATATATAAGGCGCACCGGATTATAAGGCGCATAGTCAGCTTTTTTTTAAAAAATCTGATTTTATGTGCACCTTATAGTACGGAAAATACGGTACTCATCTTCATTCATGCAATGTTTGTGATGCATCGTCTGCTACAAGCCACGTGAACTCCTCTTTCCACGATGCTTTTAATGTACGTTTACATTTTGGAGCGTCATCAATTTTGTTAGCTTCTTTTGAATCTATCTTCTGGGGCTGAGGTTTTGGCTCGATTCCTAACCACTTATAAATTTTTCTTGTGTTCTCTGTGCGTCCACTTTGGAAAATGATATGCAATTGCAAGACCTAATAACGCTCGGGACAGTCCGGAAGCACCAAGTTATTCGATGCAGGCTTCTGATTGGCTGCAGAGTATGCAAATTGCGAAAAGAACCGAAAATTCTGAAATTTCCAAACCGAACGAAGATTTCGAAACCCTTGAAAAAGTTGTTGGCCACCCGGGCGTAGACGTTTTGTAAGTTGTACGCCCAACGTAGAAGATGCACGCCTCGGGCGTCTGGGCAGATGTCATTTCAGACACTGCTGTTTTTCAGGGATTTTTCATACATTTACCTTCTTCTTATACCTTTTACTTCATTTTGTACTGTTCAGTACTATTTTCTAATTTTCAAAACGTTTTCGTACTTTTCTTTTTTTACTTTAGTTTTTGTACTTTGAAATACTTTTTAGTACAATTTAGTCGTTTTCATTTTAACATTGCTAGCTTCAACTTTCAATGTTAAGGTAATTCATGTAACATATTCAACTTATTCTGCACAATTCCACTTCATTCTCACCCCAACCCTATTTACAATTCCTTCACCTCATTCTTTCAGCCTTTTCGCCTTCATGAACCATTTCCAGAAATTCAACATTTCTAATGCAATGAAGTTTTTCTTTTTTTTTCTTTCAGCAAGAAATAGTAGAACATTCTGCTGCTCAAGGCTCTCAAGTTAAAAACAAATCCGACCCCAGGTCAGTATTTTCAGTATTACTGTGTGGGTGCATTTATACATGAAAATATTTGTACTGAGTTCATTGATTTTATATTATTCAGGACGTCCAGTTCTCATTCTCGGCGATCAAACAGCGCTTGTGCCAAGAGGGTGGAATCAAAGTACCTGGGCACTCTTAAAATCCTTGATTGTAAAGTTTCTCAAGATTGTGACCAAGAAAGCGCCAATTGTCACCGGGCCACCGTGTACCAGGTCGGTGAAACATTAAAGAAATGATTTGTGCAATCATATTTCTGAAGATTTCATGACAGTAAGTTCCTATCTATTTGTGATTCACCAAGGAATGGCTTAAAAAGAAAAAGGAAAAGTCCTCGGAGAATTTGAACAAAGAGAAGATCCTGCAAGAGCAAAGGAAAAAGGTGAGCAGCTGACAAGATAAGAACCTCTCAGCAAAGCGGACATCCCTGCCAAACTACGGTAAAACCAAACCGTGCTAGATATTACAGTTTTGTAGGCTCGGTTGACTTTGTTTCTTTACAAATCAAACAGAGGGAGGAAGAAAAAAAGAAAGATGCCGCGGCTTCGTACGAGGCTTGGAAAGAAAAGAAAAAGGAGATGCTGAAGGTGAAGACAAAGGAGGACCAACATCGGATGAGGAAAGAGCAGATGGCGGAGAAGGAAATGGCGGAGAAAAGGAAAGCGGCTGAGAAGGTATATTGGAATACATTTTCAAGTGAGATATGTTTAGATAATGGAAAATCAATCTTAAATGTAGGCATTGAATCACATAACTGGCCCTGAAATGACAGTCGACACCCGGGATACGGCATTAATCTGTTTCTAAGGTGAAAATCGCAAAGTGAAATTGCCCTATAGCGGGGGATGAAATCCTATGTTAAAGCCTAACTAAAGCTTTCCGTGCCCTTAATATCACAGATAAAAAAAATAAAAATAACAAAACAGTGTATAATAAGTATTACCTATATGTCATGTATGTTTATATTGCGGGAAATAATTGCTTTCAATTATATTTATTTTGGTTTGGAATTGGATTTTCTGGTGACTGAAACACCCATTAGGCGGGGCTGAAGATCCCCCCACCAGAATTAGTTCAAAATAAACCTCTTTTGTCTCCAGTGTTACAATGAAAGAGCAAATATTCAAACCATATTGTACTTTAGATTTTTAAGTTATCAATTTTGCAGTTAATTGATATTGATAATGTCTGATCATACCTAAGGAAAAATATAGACACATAAAATAATGCAACGTAGTTTCATTCTAACAAACTTTTTAGTGACTTTTTTACAAGGCAAGAACATCTAAGGCCAGCCAAGGCCCTCTTTTGTGCTTGCTGTCCTGGAAGAGCAGACGTTTGCGCATGCCTTATCAAATGCAGGTGATGTCATCGGTCACCGTAGGCATATTCCAACTTTCTGTCCCTGTGTGCCCTGCGACTGGCTGCCAACCAGTTCTGGGTGTTCCCTGCCCACTGCCCGAAGATAGCTGGGATGGGCTCCAGCACCTCCAGCACCATCACGACCCTACTGAGGATAAGCGGTGCAGATAATGGTTGGATATATATATATATATATATATATATATATATATATATATATATATATATATATGCTCCTCCATGATCTGCCACCTTACCGTGGTGGAGGAGTTTGTGTGTCCCAATGATCCTAGGACCTATGTTGTTGGGGGCTTTAAGCCTCTGGTAGGGTAACCCATGGCCAACCGTTTCTAGGTGAGTGGCCAGACAAAACGCAGAACAGAACACCCCTTATAAAAATAAAAAACGTTGGTCTACAATCTCCCTCACCTGGACGCGGGTTACCGGGGCCCCCTTCTGGAGCCAGGCCTGGAGGTGGGGTCCGCTGGCGAGCGCCTGATGGCCGGGCCTTTGCTCACGGGGTCCGGCCGGGCACAGCCCGAAGGGACGACGTGGGACCCTCTTCCCATGGGCTCACCACCTGTAGGAGGGGCCAAATGCGTCGGGTGCGTAGAGAGCTGGGTAGCGGCCAAGGGAGGGGTCCTTGACGCGACGATCCCCGGCTACAGAAACTGGCTTTTGGGACATGGAATGTTACCCCTCTAACAGGGAAGGAGCCAGAGTTGTTGTGTGAGGTTGAGAAGTTCCGACTAGATATAGTTGGACTCGCCTCTACGCTGGAAGAACAGTGGACCAGAGTCAAACCAGAGCAGTGTGAGAGACTCGTGCTATCCTGTGGCTGCAGATGTGCTAAATTCATTGATAGCAGAGGCTTGTACACTCCTTACTGATTGTTGACTGTTGTAACCCTAAGAATCGTTTGCCATGCCAAAGTCATTGTTGTTCTCTAATTTTGATCAGTGTGTTTTCTGGAAAGAAAAAAATTGTATTTGATATGATATAGACACAAAAAAATGTAATTTAACTGTGGGACAGTGAATATGGTATTATTTCAAAATGTATTAATGTTAATTGCTCTTGGGGTCCACCACTGGTCGCGGAGCCCTAAGCAGCTGCTTCGCTTGCTTATGCCTAGGGCTCTGGGTCTAATTTTAAGTAATCTTGTGGCAGGTTTTCCATCAATGGAAGCGTGAACACGACAAATTACTCCAAAAAAAGTCTCGTCAGCAACGAGAGGCCGAGAAGAAACTTGCGCTGAAGAAACAGGAGGAGGAGGAAGGAAGAAAGAGAGAAAGCAAATCTGCTTTTTCCACCTGGTATGTTGAAATACGATTTATCCAAAGGCGTCGAGAGCTCCAGACAGCAAGAGAACTAGAGAGAGAGAAAATCTAATATAGATCCAGTTGCTTTGCGAGTGGTGCCTGGCTTTGTCTATATCAAGTGAACATATTTCAACCCGCGGCTGATTTTTATTTTGTGCTTCTTTGGATAGTCCTAGTTACATAGAGTGGATAGAGTAGCCAAAAATGTTACTCGAGTAAAAGCACTGTTACTTCAGAATAATATGACTCAAGTAGAAGTAAAAACAAGTCATCTAAATTATTACTTCAGTAAAAGTAAAAAAGTACTTGGTGTAAAAACTACTCAAGTATTGATTAACTTTAGCAACATCTTTTTTCTTATTAATCAAGCATTGAATCAGATCATGAAAGTCCATCCAATCGACAATAAATTACATTTAATTTAAATTTATATTCAAAATATCAAAGTAAAATCAAGTTCATTACAAAACAATAAAATAACAATTGTATAAATCAATGAAATAAAGTAAGCACAAGTCGCACATGTAAAGCCCCATATCTGTCTCGCTCCTGACAACCGTTCTACTGGAATTAAAACATTTCTCCTTTGTTATAAATTGTGATTTATTTGTTTTCGGAAAATTAACTACATAATATTTAGTTTATTCTAGGAGAGCAATTTCAAACAGTTTTCGTAAAAGAAATTAAGTTATTAAATATATTTCCTTAGACGACCTCGTTTGCAGAAAACTAATCTTATTTTTTTCTTTTTATAAACTTTTCTGCTGCCCCTTATTATTGAATACAATTGAATTGCCAAGGTATTTTCACTCAATTTAACATAACATTGTTTGCTGTCCAGGATAAAAATGTAATAAGACTTAAAGGTAAAAATAAGATTTTTTTGAAGAATTATAAAACAAGAACTACATTGTAATAACATAACTAGTTGTTTTAGAAATGTGTGAAGTCTATATATATATTTTGTGTATTTCTCTGAACATTCCCCTAATATTCACTGTCTATATATCTTTTGCTGTTTTAGTCTCATGACTACCCAATGATGTGTCAGTCTAATGTCTACCCAATGATGTGTCAGTCTAAAGTCCACCCAACGATGTGTCAGTCTAAAGTCCACCATACCTGTACTAAATAAAACCGGCTGCAGAGAGGAGGAGGAGGACGATGATTGTGGAGCCGAGAACACATCCGCTGTGTTTCTCCCCAATTCTCCCCCGCTGCAGCGGAACGAAGATGTACATTGTCTCTGCCTGAAATTCCTTTTATATCTGATGACCGGCCACACGGGGTTAACCGACAATTTGGACCCCACAAAATGCATAGCAAACTGGTAGCACTTATGATTTTTGGTACATACAGGAGCATGGTTTCAACCATTTGATGGTTTTCATAGGTGCGAAAAGAAAACTGACGCTCTGCACAAAAAAGTCTCGACAGAACGTCAGGTCATCAAGAATAAAGAGGTGGAAGATCGATACATCCAAGAGGAGCGGGATAAAATTGCTATTGAGATGTTTGAACAGTGGCTGGTGAGTACAATTGACATCTCACTGACATTCCGTTTTATTGATTTATTATTATTATTATTTTACAAACAGGCCAAGAAACGTATGCAACAAAAGCGACAGAAAGAAGAAAAGCGAATTCAAGTGATAATGCATGACAGTCCACCCCCACCTTGGAGCCCTCCCAATAAAACCATTCAGTTTCGAAAATAACATCAAATAACAACGCTCGTCTTGGGACCGAGAGGTCTTGGGTTTGATTCCGAGCTCCTCGGCGTTAAATTTCAAAGTGTCCTTTGGGTAAGACACTCAACCATTAATTAATGACCCTGATAAGCTAGTAGGAGCTTTGCATGGCTGTGTAAGTGTGTGTGTTGGACGGGTAAGTGTTAAGCACATTGTAAAGTGCTTTGGGAGGTCTTCAGTGACTTGAAAAGTGCAATATAAATGCAGACCATTTACCGAACGCATTGTGACATTACAATCGTAAAAGGGACTGGATTTGGAAAGCATTTTTAATATTTAAAATAGAAAGTGAGAATAAAGGTAGCATTTTATTAATGTAACCAGATGTTGTTTTTTTACTTACATAGAAAAGCAAGAAATATTCTGGTTTTATAGTTGATAATATCTTGTCATTTTTGTATATTGCATAAGAAATGTTTCCAAAAATTGATGTGAGGATTCGGAGAACAGGGTAAAAACAATTCTGATTACTATTCCTTAAAGAGAAAGTATGTAATATTTAGTGCCTCCTTTGAATGAATGAATGAATGAATGAATGAATGAATGAAAACTTTATTTTGAACATAAAAATAAAAACAGGACAAAAACAATGAGTCAACAACAAAATAATGTCACATAACATGTTCGAATAGGGGTAGTCAGAAGCAGATGCTTATTTTTCCTACCCCTTTATCTTCCCTATTAAATACATTTTATAGATAGCTCCTCAAAACAAAATCTCATGGATATACTTATTACATAGGTCAGATATCAATTTACAATTACGGATGAAACAATAATACAATAATACAATAATCACATATTTTATACACTAATCTTCGCAATACCCATCCCTCAACGTCATAATGCGCATAATGTCACTGCGGCACCAGTGATAATATCAATAAAAATAAACACAATACTTATAACAGTTCTGATGTGATAATAGCACAATAACAACAAGTTAGCCATAGTTTGAAGTGCAGTATTTCCAGTCTCCGTCATATCCCATTTTCTTCATCCCTGTATTTCGCCAGTAATGCTTTTTTGTATTTAAATTTGAACACATGGATAGTTGGACATTGTTTGATCTCATTTTGCAAATTATTCCAAAGTCTGACTCCACACACAGACACACACATACTGGACTGTCTCAGAAAATTAGAATATTGTGATAGAGTTCTTTATTTTCTGTAATGCAATTATAAAAACAAAAATGTCATACATTCTGGATTCATTACACATCAACTGAACTATTTCAAGCCTTTTATTATTTTAATATTGCTGAATTTGGCTTACACTTAAGTAAACTCAAAAATCCTATCTCAAAATATTAGAATATAGACCAAGTAAAAAAATAATTTTATAACAGCAAAACTAAATCAAACATTTGAAAATGTCCATTGATGCACTCAGTACTTGGTTGGGAATCCTTTTGCATGGATTACTGCATCAATCCGGCGTGGCATGGAGGCAATCAGCCTGTGGCATTGCTGAGGTGTTATTGATGCCCAGGATCCTTCGATAGCGGCCTTCAGCTCATTTGCATTTGTAGGTCTGGTGTCTTTCATCTTCTTCTTAACTATACCCCACAAATTCTCGATGGGGTTCAGGTCAGGGGAATTAGCAGGCCAATCAAGGACAGTGATGCCATGGTCAGTGCACCAGTTACTGGTGGTTTTGGCACTGTGGGCAGGTGCCAGATCATGCTGGAAAATGAAATCCTCATCTCTATAGAGCTTCTCAGCAGATGGAAGCAGGTAGTGCTCAAAAAATCTCTTGGTACACAGTTGCATTTATTCTGGACTTGATGAAACACAGTGGACCAACACCTGCAGCTGACATGGCTCCCCAAACCATTGCTGACTGTGGGAACTTCACACTGGATTTCAAGCAACTTGGATTTTGCTCCTCTCCAGCCTTTCTCCAGACTCTGGCGCCTTGACTTCCAAATGAAATACAAAACTTGCTTTCGTCTGAAAAGAGGACTTTGGACCACTCTGCAACTGTCCAGTGCTTCTTCTCCATAGCCCAAGTCAGACGCTTCTTCCGTTGTCTTGAGTTCAGAAGTGGCTTGACCATGGGAATACGGCTATTGTAGCCCATTTCCCGGACACGTCTGTGAACTGTGGCTTTTGATACCTGGACTCAGGCTCAGGAAACCCTCGCAAGGTGTTTCGGGTTAATTAGATGATTCAGGTGATTAGTTGAATAGCCTACTTGTATACTTTTTCATGATATTCTAATATTTTGAGATAGGATTTTTGAGTTTTCTTAAGCTGTAAGCCAAATTCAGCAATATTAAAATAATAAAAGGCTTGAAATAGTTCAGTTGATGTGTAATGAATCCAGAATGTATGACATTTTTGTTTTTTTAATTGCATTACAGAAAATAAAGAACTTTATCAGAATATTCTAATTTTCTGAGACAGTCCAGTACTTCTGGTGGTTCTCACCTTTGGGATTTTGAATTCACCACAGCCCCTCAAGTTATAATTTCCCTCTTTCCGAGTGAATAATCTTTGTATGTTTTCTGGCACTATGTTTTTGTTGACCTTAAATAACAGTTGTGAAGTGAAAAATTTTATTAAATCATCCAATTTCAATAAATTGGACTGCATGAATAAAATATTGGTATGATCCCTATACAGTATCCTACCCTGTGTATGGTTCTTATTGCACGTTTTTGAAGGATAAAAAGGGGCTGTAGTGAACTTTTGTAATTATTGCCCCAGACTTCTGCACCATATGTTAAATATGGCAGAACGAGAGAACAATATAATAAATACAATGCATTATAATGTAAAATAAATTTGGTTTTATTAATTATTGAAATGATTTTAGATACCTTTGTTTGTATGTGTCTGATGTGTGTTTTCCAACTTAATTTATTGTCTATTATGACCCCTAAAAACTTTATTTCTGATACAATGTCTATTGTGACACCATCCATTTTTACTTCTAAATCTTGATTTGCCTTACGATTACCAAAGAATATTACTTTGGTTTTATTTAAATTTAAAGATAATTTATTTATATCCATCCATACTTTTAGGTTGATTAGTTCACGATTAATACAGGTTACCAAATCAATATAGTTATCATTTGAATAGAAAATGTTAGTGTCGTCTGCAAATACTACTATTTTCAATAGTTTTGAAACATTAAAAATATCGTTAATATGTAAATTAAATAGCTTTGGTCCCAGGATAGAACCCTGTGGTACTCCACAACAGATGTCCAAATATTCAGATGAAAACTCTCCCATTTTTACATATTGCTTCCTCCCCGTCAAATAACTTTTGAATCCATTTCAAAGCCACTCCCCTGATGCCATATCTTTCCAGTTTTTTTGTATCAAATGTTTTTTTTAAGTCAATAAATACCCCGACTGCGTATCTCTTCTTTTCTATACTGTGGGTGATTTCTTGTACTGCATCAATAATTGCCATTGTTGCTGATCAGTTTGCTCTAAAACCATATTGACTTTCATTAATCAATTTATGTTTATCTACAAATTGTTCTAGTCTATTATTGTAAAGTCTCTCTAATATTTTAAAGAACTGAGGAAGCAGAGATACCGGTCTATAGTTTGTAAAAATGTGCTTGTTCCCATTTTTGTATATTGGTATAACTTTTGCTATTTTCATTTGATTTGGAAATGTGCCTGTTAGAAATGATAGATTACAGATGTAGGTCAATGGTTTCACAATGCTGTTTATAATTTGCTTAATTAGTACCATATCGATGTCAAAACAATCCATAGACGTTTTGTTTTTACAGTTGCTAACCGCGTCTAAGATTTCTGATTCCGTAACCCCAGATAAAAACATGGTCTTGGAGTTCATTTTTATTAGTGACTCAAATTGTTTACCACTGCACTCTGGGATATTTGCAGCGAGCTCTGGTCCAACATTTACAAAATAACTATTGAAATTCTCCACAACTTGATTTAAATTATAATTTTTCTTTGGGTACAAAAAAGCTTCTTTCAGTAAAAAAACAACAACATTGATTTGAATAACGGGCAAAATTATATTACTGTCATACCAATATTAATTTTAAAAGATATTCATAGGTCTAGAAATTTGTGTTTCTTTTACATAGCAGAATCCATGCCTAGTATTTTCTGTCATGTTTGTCTGGCATCTTGCTGCTAAACTGTGCTCATTTGGTAATGGGTTTCGTTCACATTAAACAATACATTGCCATCTAGTGGTCAATTATTACACAATGTACCTTTAAGATTTCCAGAGTAATTTCTTATTTAATCTCCTGTACTGTTTTGCCTATTGAGCTGCCAAAACTATGGGTCACAATAAAATGTATTTTATTTTGAAAATGTTGCATATATTGTTTTTTTTCCAAACTATTTCTAAATAGTTTTCCAAACAAGACAAGAATTTGGTGAATGTAGAACTTTATCCCCTTTTTGAAGTAAAGAAGGGGTCACCTACGGTAATCTAACCTCAATCATGATTTCTGCACAAGCTTTCCTTTGTAATTAAACTACAATATTCTCACGAGTATAAGGCGCACCTAAAAGCTTTTATTTTTTTCAAAAGCTGACCATGCGCCTTTTAATACACTACACCTTATATATCTATCAATATTGAGTCGCTATGTCTCACAACTAAGGCAGGCAGCCGCCGACTAGATGAGTCCTTGGAATCTGAAGGGGTTAATATGTTTACCTGAACTATCTGACTTTCGTTGACGTTCCCACTGGAGCGCCTTATAGTCCGGTGCACCTTATGTATGGAAAATATAGGACAAAAAATTATTTTGGGGGGGTGCGCTTTATAGTCGTGAAAATGCAGTACTTGAGTAACACAGATTTGTGTAAAACACTTATGTAAGACAGAATATATTAGTTGTAGTTTAAAAGAAGACGAAGGAGATGGTTGGCTACTTAGGGGAGGACACATGCCCCACTCACAATGATGCTGCGGCGGAGAGGGTGTGCAGTACCAGGTTCGTGGGTGTGCATATCAGTAAGGACCTGTCCTGGAGCCATATTATCGCATCCCTGGCCAAAAAAGCCCAAGACTTGTATTTTCTCCGCAAATCAGGAATGCAAGTGCCCCGAAACTCATCATGCTCCTTCTACAGAGGCACCATCAAGAGCATTTTGCCCAACTTCATCATTGTGTGGTATTATTACGCCTCCACCGTGTCCTGCTGAAAGACCCTTCAGTGCATTGTGAGACCAGTGAAAAGGGTAGTTGGTGTCCCCCTCACGCCCCTCTTGGACATCTACAACTCCCACCGCACCCACTAGTCTACCAGGGTTGCAAGTGACCCCTCCCACCCATCTCACAGCCTCTTCTACCTGCGTCTGTCAGGGAAAAGACTGCAATCTCTCAGAACCAGAACCCACAGGCTAAAGGGCAGCTTCTTCCATCAGGCTGACAGGACTTTGAACTATCTCCCTGCCCCACTCCCTCCTGCCAAATTTAAGTCAAGGCATGTTTATTTGTTATAGCCCTTAATCACAAAAAGTCTCAAAGGGATGTATAGACTCCTATCACATGACCACCTGAGCTAAAACAAAAGAATAAAGAAACGTGCTGCTATTTGTTCTGTTTTTTGCAGAGTTAGGTACAGTAGCCAAAAATTTTACTCAAGTAAAAGTACTGTTACGGTTTTCATCCTCTTCTGTTTTCATATTCGGCATTGCTAAGCGACATTTTCCATCTGTTTCAACTCCAGCTGAAGTTGAATATGGTGACGTGAGGCTGCTACGTTTGATTGGCTAAACATGGTAGAGCCTGTCGGAGCTCTCTGTCAAAGTAAATGCCTCGGATTGACAGACGCGTACTTACGCTTAAGGGGTCTAATAGGTAAGGAAGTGACGACTTTGATGTTAACTAATGTAGCGGGGTAAAATCATCTTTTTTTTCTTATTCACAAATTCACTCAAGTAAAAGTATGGGGATTTACTCCAGTATTTACTGGAAAAAGGGGGGAAAGGAGTGCCTGACCTCCAGCTTTTCCTGGGAAGCAAATATGTCTCTCTCCACTTCCAAAACGCTGTGGGCCCACCCAACAACCCGAAAAGTCAAGCAATGACCCGGTTTTGGATGGGCTCATATTTGCGGAAGCTAAAGCTTGTACCAAACAATCGTTTGATTCCAGTTTCATTTAACTTGCCACCAACACATCTCTTTATTCGGGATTTTTTGAAGAAGTTTGATTTGGAAACACAAGAATGTCACACTTTACAAAACCACAGGGCCCTTATTGCTATTGTGCAAGAGCGAGCTACAGTAAGCCCTGTGCGGGGGCTTGCGTTTGGCGAATCCACAACGGTTTGGAGCAACGTCAATCATCCTGCCCTCCCAAACAGACTACGAGACTTGTCATGGATGGTGGCTCATGAAGTTCTCCCAGTCAGAGCTGTAATGCACCACCGAGGAATGTCAGCGACTTCGACGTGCCCTCGACCTGGCTGTGGCGCCCAGGAGTCGGTGAGGCACCTTTTTTGTGAGTGCAGCGCTGCCAAGGTCTTGTGGACAATGGCCGAACAACTAGAAAAGTTCCCGGACTTGCCAGCAGGAGAGGTCCCTGATGCACAGTACGTGCTTTACGGGGTGAGTCGGTCAAGGAGGCATCGGAACGACTTTGCCAGGGACTGGCTCACTCTCGCCGCCATCAAGGACGCCATCTGGACCTCCAGAAACCTGCTGGTATGGAGGTGCAGGCAGATCCCCCCCGTGGCTGTGCTCCAAATGGCTGCAGATACCATACAATCTGCGAGCGGCGGGCCTAGGACGCAGCCATAAAGAAGACTCGTCTGTACCCACCCGGAGGGGGGAGCCGGAGCTACGCTGTGGGAGTCCCGGCAGCAACGGCCTGGGTTGTGGAACCCAGAAGGGAGAGGACCCACGCAGAAGGGAAAGGACCCACACAGAGGACTGGAAGAATGCTGCTTGGGAGGGTGGGATGGCAGAGCTATGCCCTTGCACAATAGTATTGCCTTTTACACGCTGGTTAACTACTGTTAAAAGAAAATAACTCTGAAATTGTTTAGTTGATGTTGGAAATGTCAGGAAAAAATGTTAAAACGTCATATCGTCACGTCATATTGTCAAATATAAAAAAATTGTGAATATGCTTGATGGCTGTTTTGCTGCTGTTGGTGTCAGTGGATTTGTTCAGACCGAGGACAATCGACTTTGGCCTGGACGGATCTATTGACAATAACAAAGATGTTATATAATGAAATTGTGAATATGTTTGATTTTCGAGAAGGTTTGTTCAAACCTCACTTTGTGTTTGCTGTTAAAAACGTAATATTGGAATATAATATTGTGAATGTGCTTAATTGCTGTTGAGATTGTCATGATTGTTTTCTGTTTTTAGTGTCAATAAATTTGTTCAAACCAAAAGTACTGGTGTAAATGTACTCCGTTGCTACCTACCTCAGGTTATTTGCCCTTGTTAGGCAGCCTTATCTTTTGTAAGTGTGCCCGCGGAGAGGAGGAAGTAATTTGATTTGTGCTGTATGTTAGCATCATTAAAAATAAAGTTATTTGTATAGCCCTTTGTCACAAGGAGTCTCAAATGGTGAGGTAAATGAAGAAACCTTGAAAATGGACCGCAGATGAGGTAATGAAGTTCAAGGGAGAATTATTGTGTGGTATGATACTGAATGTTTGGGGTATTAACGGGCAGCACGGCGGCGCATTGGTTAACACGTGTGAGGCGCAGTTCTGATGGCATGAGATCGAACCTCCTGTGTGGAATTTGCTTCTTTCAAATAGTTTTAACGACACTAGTGGGACTTTTACTTTGAAAATCCACAAACCAGAAACCGTTTGCTTGTGACGTCACCGTATTTCGCGGTCCATACTCCACTGACAGAGCCGCTACTCATTAGTGGCAGAAGTGCAGTACGAAAGGTAAGCCCCGGTTCGGTGACTCAAATGATCCCAAATGTATATTTTTAATTGTAAATATGTGTTGTTGTGCTTCGGGTCCTGGTCGTTTTTGCGTCCAAGTGTTTTTGAAACACTGGGAAAAAGTGAAGGGTTTTTTTTTAATTCGGCTGGGGTTCAATAAGGTTGCATTAGCCAAACTAGCTAATAGTCTACGTCAATGTTAACATCGTTTTAATTGAGTGTATAAATATCTGGTGCTGGTAATAATGCTGGACAGGTTCTGTCAGGAAGCGTTGTCAAATGAAGGTGCTTCGCTCGTGATTTGGCGCCCCAAAAAAGATTGTGTGGGACGTGGCAAAGTGGAATGAATGGCTCTTTATCTGATCTGGCAAATTTTGACTGGTGAAGATATCCAGTTCAACACCAAGCTTGCGTTATTAAGAATTTAAACAAGACCCAAATTTGAATGAAAGATTAAAAAAAGTCTTGGGCAAATCACTTCGAGTAGTTTAGGAAGTCATAAAAAGTTGAAAGTCAAGTCATGCAAGCTTGCACACAATAGTTGGAGGTTTTTGTTGGCTTTTGACAAGAGGAGGCGTGTTTACAACTCAGGACTGATATACTGAATAGGAGTTGAAGATTGTTTTGTCTTTTTATCTATTCATAGTAAACGATTTGCTTGGAGCTTTGTTATTGCCCTCCAGCCAACCAGAGTTAATAATAGTTTTGAATTTGACATCATTAAAAACCAGTCAGAAGAGCAGCAAATATACAATTTTTCCTTTTACTTACCATTTTTAATTCTTCTTACTGGTAGAATCTCATACATTAGCCTTTATTGTCATTGATAATTGTGCGTAGTCTCCATTGTTCACAACAAGATTATACGGGGCTCCCCTGGCTAAACATTTAATAAATTACATAAAGAAAACAATAAGAACAAAAATGTGAAGATACATAGGCAAAATATTTTCAAGTTAGTGTTTGGTGACTGACCTAAGTTGTAAGTGGATCATATAATAGTTTAATGACATTGGCAGCAACATTGTGAAAAAATAAAAATCAAGCATAAAATAAGAATATAATTTTTTTTAAAGGCATCGTGGCTGACTGTTTAGGACATCAGCGTCTCGGTTCAGAGGTCCCAGGTTCAATTTCAGCTACCTTTAATCAGGCACTGCAGCTACCTCCCATGTCCACAAAATTAATGAATGTATACTTCTATGCATAGCATAGGGAGGACATTTTTTCACTTCGTTTACTCTGGGAAAGAAACTGTCTCTCAGCCTCATGGTCTGGGTTTTAAGGGACTTTTGGCGTCTGCCAGAGGGCAGCGGATCAAAGAGCTGGCAGTGGGTGGCGCTAAGGTAACAAGAATTGGCAATGCCCTCCAGACTGGGCAGAAAACAGACGATGAATTTCTGTGCTGTGTTGATGACTTTCTGTAAGATTCTCCTGTCTACTGCCGTGCACCCGGCATGCCATGCCGCGATGCCCTATACCAGTATGGTCTCCACTGTGGCTCTGTGAAACATGTAACAGTGCCTCAACTTATGTCTGAACTCAAAAGTGGCACCGACAATGAAAAAAATATGTAGTGGTTGAGCAGCCTTCATCTTCTTGCTTCCTTAAACGGCTCCCACTAAATTGATAAGCAGTCTTGTTAAAATAGTCGTATCTGCTAATGTGAAAATGGGGTTTCTAAAAACTTGACTTTTTTTTTTAACCTACCCAGATTCCTGAAATTGAAGTGCTAATGTTTCCCCTTTGTATTTACAGATGTTTCAAATTAAGAAAATCTGTTGCATCGGTGCTGGCTATGTGGGAGGCCCAACATGCAGCGTGATTGCTCAAATGTGTCCGGGGATCACGGTGACCGTGGTTGATGTTAATGAATCCCGGATCAAAGCATGGAACTCGGACACGCTTCCCATATATGAGGTATCTTAATGAGGATGGATAATATCCTAAAAAATCCTTCTCGATGATGACTATGAAAAAGTATCTAAAATCATATAGTTTAGTTTTCCCGTTTCATGTATTCAATCATTAGAAAAACTGCTCCTCAAATAAAGTTTAAGTTCTAAAGAAATAGCTATAGTCTTATGAGGATTGTTTTGGCTATGGTCTACTGATTTATTTGCTGACAATCATAAAATCTTATTTAGAGCTAACTATAAAACTAAGGTGCACTCTTATATTTATTATATATATATATTTTTTTAGATAATCAGGTGAATCGATAGTCATTTTCTCCCCTGACGAAAATCTGATTTTGTTTAAAAGATTGTTGATTTGTGAATAGGAAAATTATAAAAGCAAAAGTAACCAATGAATTACAAAAAACTACTTTTTTATTGCCCATCAAACATGCACATCAGTTAAAGGAGCAGCCAGATGTCAAGCTTTCTTTATTGCCCTGCCTAATTTCAAAACTTAGCTACTAGTGGTTGCAGGGTGTGGTCAGCAATGTTGCGCTGGAGAGGATTATAAAGGGCTTTGGTTGAGTAATCGCTTATGTGCAACCATCTATGACCAGAGTCTTGTAACAAGCGTCTTGAAGGACAGGGGAACCATTCCAGATGACTCATTGTTGCGATGACGTTATTGGATGAGTGTTGGGCTGTCACACCCGATTCAGAAAAACTTTCCGTGCTTCTCCCCTTGCAGCCTGGCCTCAAAGATGTGGTGGAATCATGCAGAGGGAGGAACCTATTTTTCTCCACGGACATTGATTCAGCCATTAGGGATGCTGATCTTGTTTTCATTTCTGTGAGTTTCATCCGTGCAACACACAGTTCTTGGCCTCATTATCTTGCTTTAAAGCAGTGGTTCTCATTTACAAAAAGGTCTACAGGTCTTGGTATTGCTGAGTACGTCAGTACTCAATGGGACTTGAAAATTGTCATTTGTGCAGACGTCTTGAATAGTCTGTGTATGGCACTGCTAGGTAGAAAATTTCTGAAACACCAATTCATATTAGCATCAAAGAGTATAAGATAAGAAGGCACGGTACCTCCAGTGTGTGAGACTGGTACATAGTTTTGATCGCATTTTGTGCCATTGCTCGGGTGGAAAAGGTAACAACGTAGTATTATCTTAAATTTAAAATAGAAATATTTGTTTGTATGATAGTTCATGTATATTTGCTTATTATTTAAGTCAATATAGTTTCTTTTTTTATATATATAGAATGGCTCCTAAAATATTTAATTACATGTTTATCCTGGGAGGCCACATCTAATCTCATAAACAATGCACACCACCTTCTAATAAATTACCATAAAGACTATACTCATCTATTAAAAAAAAAATGCCAACATAGGTAAACACTCCCACCAAGACCTACGGCATGGGAAAGGGCCGTGCAGCTGACCTCAAGTTCATTGAAGCCTGCGCCCGGAGGATCGTGGAAGTATCTGACGGTTACAAGATCGTCACGGAGAAAAGCACCGTCCCCGTGCGAGCCGCAGAAAGCATTCGACGTATCTTCGACGCAAACACAAAGCCCAGCCTCAACCTCCACGTGTGTACAATCTGCATCCTAAGTATGACTTGTCTATAGGCTCACGTTGCCTCTTCACATCAGGTGCTGTCCAACCCAGAGTTCCTCGCAGAAGGGACAGCAGTAAAGGATTTGAAGGAGCCCGATCGCGTCCTGATTGGTGGTGATGAGACAGCAGAAGGTCAAAGGGCGATCAAAGCGTTGTGCGCCGTGTATGAAAACTGGGTGCCCAAGGCCAGAATCATCACAACCAATACTTGGTCATCAGAGCTGTCCAAACTGGTGCGTGTATAATCCTAATACAGTGATATAATATAAGTTTAATCATAAATGTGAACTGAAGGGGAGAGACTGTTTAGCCAATCAAAATGAATAACACAATGCTCGATGCAAATCAGCAAAGGAGCGAGACCGCGAAAAGGGAAGCGTGATAAAGCAAGGGGTCACTGTAATCATACTGAAAATAAAAAAGATTACCCACAATTGGGGTTGCCCAATACCTTTTTTAGACTGATACTGTTACTCAACTTTTGAGTTGTAATAAATATTGACACTAGATACTGGTACGACTTGCTCATAAAATTATATACTCTCAGCCTAAATTGCCCGATTCTTTTATTTCCAATATTTTGTTCTTAAGTGTTTGATTGAATTAGTTGAATAACATTAAACATCTAAAGTGGTGACTACAGGGGATAGGTGCTAATACCTGGTAATCGCCCATGCCTTACAATAACAGTTCAGAGATGTTGAGATAAAAAAACATTTTTCTCCATTCTGTTTGAGAAGCGAATCAAGATTTATTAATCTTTTTCAGTGCTATTTACTTACTCTAAATTGAAAAGTGTATCAAAATGTTATCAAATCTGTAAGCATGTGTTTTTTTTAATACAATTTTTAAAATTTATTTTGAGTACAAAATAAATCATGAGTCATCGTTAACTATTCTATTAAAGTTTGTGGAGCTCTCGGTGTTCGGAAAATCTTGTAGGTTAATTTAAACTTGATTTTCGCCCAATACGTTTAATTCACTGTAACAAAAACAGGAGGGCATTGTATAAGGTAACCTGAAAATGGTTCCTTAAAGCCTAAGTTGTAAATATCTGACCACTAGCTGGCATTGTTGTCTAATGCAAGCGGAAACCTTATGTATGGATTCCACAATGTAAAAGAAATAGCAATTCTTCAACTTATGATTTTTTTAATGTAAATGAACATTGTTATGATAGTTCATGTGTATTTTCCTAGTATTCAAATCATTGTTTTTTTTTTTTTTACTGAATGAAAGGTTTTTGTACCACTAGGGGGCACTAAATGTTACACACAGTCACTTTAATGTAATCTATTATCAGCCGTCAGATTATCATTATATTAAAAATAAAAAGCCCATCATTTACCAAGATTTTGCTTATTGGCACTGGCAATTGGACCAGACAACGACTGATAGCAGTCATACATACTGGTGAAGTTCCAGTCATATTTTCTTTTTTTTTTTTATCTCCTTGAAATAACTGCATGCAGGCAGCCAATGCATTCCTGGCGCAACGAATCAGCAGCATCAATAGCATCAGTGCTTTGTGCGAGGCCACCGGGGCTGACGTGGTGGAGGTTGCCAAGGCCATTGGCATGGACCAGAGAATCGGGAGCAATTTTCTTAAAGCCAGCGTGGGTAAGAAAATGATCAAAGTTGCTTATATGTTTGTATGGTTTTAGTCTGGAACATCCTGCTGATAGTTACTGGAAAATGTTATTAAGTGTGAACAAAAATAGAGAGACAAAAGTAATTTTGAGTTTTTTTCCCTAAATGAAGTAAAAAAAGTTCAGTATCTGTCTCCGGAAGCAGAATTTTATTGGTTGTCAATATAAGTAGGAAAAACTGATTTCGTGCAACCTGAGTTTTGGTTACAATGTATGACAGACTTTTTTTTTTTTTTTTTTTAAATCGTATGTTTTTTGTGCCTTTTTCGAACATTGAAACAAACCAAAAAAAAAGGGGGGGGGGGGCAAAAACAACAATATTGCGCTGTTGGAGAAGCTTCCATGCTTAAGTCATTATTCAAAGTCGAGTCTTCATTGTTCATTCGTGATGTCCTTATTTTTCCTGTAATCAATCCATTGTTCACATTTGTCCATGATTTTGGGTCGCCTGTATTCCTATTCCAAATGTAGCCCTCTCAATTAAGAATAACTCCTCCACAGTGCTCACCCACTGCTCCACGGTGGTGGGGGTGGCGTTCTTGTTTATACAATATTCTTGTTATTACTTTTTTTGCTGGATGTCAGAAGAATTTTTACCAGGTATTCCTCTTTTTTCTGTAATATTTATTCTGTCAGATACCCCAAATAAAGCACCTTGAATGTTTTGGTATCCCACAATTTTTGTTAAAAGAAACCATAATTTGTCCCAGTAATCTTGTAATTTTGGACACAGCCAAAATATATGCATGCGGTCAATGTCTTCCTCTCCACATGCTCTCCAGGAAATTCTGCTAACTTTAGATACATTACAAAATCTGACCAGTTTCTTCCAGTCTAATTCCTTTAGAATCTGGGAGCTAGTGGATGTGCACTGTGTTTTAGAGATATTCCACCCGCCTTATTTTTCTTCTCTTCTATTAATAAAGAGTAATGAATGCCACTATATGCCATCAAACATTTATAAATGTCAAAAATTGCTTTAAAGGCACTTTCAAAAATGTTAATGGCCTTGTCACCGGTTTTATCTCTATGATAGTAGCCCTTCAATTGAAGGTAACGAAAATAATCACTTGCCCGTAAGCCAAATTTCTTTTAATTCCACAAAACTCTGCTGTTGACATTTTCAACAATTTTGCATATTGTTGCAATACCTTTACAAGACACCGCTTTATTAGATTTTTATTGCAAATTGAACTGTTCCAATCTCTCCAGGTTTTGGCGGAAGCTGTTTCCAAAAAGACGTGCTCAATCTGGTTTACCTATGTGAGGCCCTCAACCTGCCTGAGGTCGCCTCCTACTGGCAACAGGCGAGCAGAGCGACACATTTTAAAGTGTAACTTAACCCTGGAGGTTATTTGATTATTATAAACTCTTCTCCTTCAGGTGATCGATATCAACGATTACCAAAGGCGGCGCTTTGCCTCAAGAATCATAGACTGCCTCTTTAACACGGTGACGGGCAAAAAAATCGCTCTGCTCGGATTCTCTTTTAAAAAAGACACGGGTGACACGAGGTTGGCACGCTACATTCATGATTTTAATCATAAACAGGGCATTCTATGCTTAGATATTTTAATTTTATGCCCTTGCTCTTTTTGTATGTAATATTTACCTTTTTAGGAGGTATAATGACTAATTTGTTATTTTATTTCTTTAATTCATTCACAATGTTCATTGGCATCATACCTGTACACAATTGTGTATTTGTTTTTAACTTCCCCTAACCCTACACAATTCAAGTTAATTCCAGGGTAATCAACCTTATTGAAGCTGAGAGCTACTTTCATTGTTACCAATTAGCGAGAAGTAATACCAGTTTGATTTGAATTTTGAAACAAATTGTTATTACTGTACTACGTTATTATAGTATTACCAGGTTTTTTATTATAAGAAGTGGGGTTGAAATAGGTTAAGTCACTCACTAAATTATATGCTTTGTATAAAGACACTAGGTGATTTACTTTATGAATTACAGACTTATTTTAAAATATTTGCAGAAGATTTGATCATGTATTTAAAGATAATGATTGTCACTGATTTCTCGTGCAAGTTAGAAATCAAATTCCATAAACAATCACAATGGCCATTCCATCACTGATTAGCTATTTTTTAGAACCGCCTGTGTTCTAAGAGGGTTACCTGCAGCCCACAGGCACTACGTTGAAGTTCCATGATAGTTCAATGATAGAAAAAACTAAAATTGCTTTTAATACTGATTAAATTAACTCCATTTATTATGACATTTGCTTAAATAAGTCAAAACATTGTTGTATTGACATTCTCTATGCTAACAAGTCCCTCAACACAATGTGTTCATGTAATAATAATAATAATAATAATTTCCTTGTATTGTCATTCTGTGTAACAATGTACACTGAACGAAATGTCGATTGCACCTGACCCGTTGTAGCGAGCCGATGCAGCCGCAGCCAACAGAGGGCGCCGCCGACCACTTTTTAAGTCTTAGGAATGACTCGGCCGGGGCGCGAACCACCGACCTCCCAGTCTCAAAGCGGGCGCCTTACCATCTAGGCTACTGAGCTGGTAGTCATAAGTGTCAATGTACAAAATATTTAATGTACAAAATATTTATAGTACAAGTGTCAAGTCTACAACTACTCTTGCTATTTTACTGCTCCGGTAAAAATGTCCTCTACCTAGTCTATTTTTTCTTTCATTTTCTAAAATGTAACACATAAAAGTCATAAAAATGTACAAATAAGGTTCGATAAAGGCATAGGGTTAAGTAGGCTGATAGTTAACTCATTCAGTGCTATAGACATCTATAGATGTCAAAGATCCATATCTGTGAAGATGCTATGGACCAGGGGTGGTGAACACGCGGCATACGGCTCTTGGCCAATAAGAATGTGGCTCTTAGCCTCATTTCATGTTCAGTTACCCCAAACTTGTTCGCCACCCCTGCTATAGGTATACATGGACGTCAAAGATCAATTTTTGCTAAGCTCGTTATGAATAAAACTACTCAGTGATTATGATCTCTCTCATCTCAGAGAGTCATCCAGTATATACATCTCCAAATACTTGATGGATGAAGGGGCCAAATTATTCATCTATGACCCCAAAGTCCTCAAAGAGCAAATCATTCAGGACCTTTCCCAGCCCAACATCTCCGAAGACAAGCCAGAAAGAGGTAGCTTATGTGATTCCTGGGATTTTTCTGCATTTTAAAATGATTTCAAAGCTTTGCAGGTTTGGGAAAAAGAGGATTCATCATAATTTGAATTCAGTTTCAGAGCTGGTGACTGTGACGAGTGACCCATACGAGGCTTGCCAAAGCGCACATGCGTTAGTCATCTGTACCGAGTGGGACATGTTTAAGGTTAGTAAGTCACATATTTAACCCGCTCTCTGTGATATCAGTCACCCACTGTGTGTCATTACAGGAACTGAACTATGAGAAGATTTACAAAAAGATGCTTAAGCCGGCCTTTATATTTGACGGTCGCAGGGTGCTGGACCATTTGCATGCAGACCTCCAGGACTTGGGTTTCCAGGTGAGGAAAAACTAAATGTATATATCTTTTCACTAGGGCTTCCGCAACTAATCAATAAAATTGATTAACATTGATTATTAAAAAGCGTTGACAGTTAATTGGATCATTGATTTTTTTTTTTATTAAATGATTTATGAGCCACAAAGTCTGTTAAATCAATCCAAATAAGTGCATTAAATTCTGTTGTGGCGCAGCGCGTTGTAGTACCATTATGGTCTGGTGCCAAAACGTTTTTGGTTTTCTTTTTTTAAAATAAAAGTTATCCTACATTTGAATCATGTTTTATTAAACATTGCATCATTACAAACAGAATTGGCATGGAAGTTGAGACTTTGTAGTGTTGACTGTTTCGTCATGAAACAAAGTTAACAATTTAAGAAAAAAAAATGCTGCAGAAAATAGGTAAATAACGTAAAATAATAAATATATGCTTAACTCTACACAAGGGTCAGATATTTAACCATATTATATATTTTCATATTGGGAATGTTTTTTACCCAAAATAGAAACATTTTTGACAAAATTTTGCGAAGTGGGTTAACCTTTTGGATAAAGCAAAATTGCTGCACATAAAATGAAATGTATTGCAATTTCTTTGTTTTGTATAAGTCATTTGTATGTACTTTTGTTTATTGTCAAGTTAATTGAAATCTTTGATTTTTCTGTTTAATATAACATTTTCTGTTTAGTGCACTGTTTTTCTTTCTGTCCAAAACTTTTATCTTTGAATAAAGGAGGAAATCAAACATGACTTTAAAAAATCAGATTCATTGAATGATTGAAAAGAATTATCGACCGATTAATCGGTTATGAAAATAATGACTAGTAGCAGGCCTACTTTTCACTTCTGTCATTTATTTTCTTACCTTCCTCACGGCAGATTGAGACCATCGGGAAAAAAGTCACAGCAACTCGAATCCCTTACACTCCAGCTGCTGTGTGTCCTCGCATCGATGCCAGTGGGCCGCCATCCAAAAAATCTAAAACTGTTGCCACGCAACAAATCCCTTCCTCGACTGTTTAATTGAACTCCTGTCATGCTGCCTCATGATCGGAAACAAGCCAAAGCGACCAATTTAAGAATCCGAGTTCTGACTCTTGATTCAGATTTTGATTGTAATCATATGATTACGTTTGAACCTTTCCAAAATTTTGAAAGGTTTATAAAATACAGTATTCCCTCGTCATCACGCGGTTCGACTTTTACATCCTCAGTGCATCAGATTTTTTTTTCTTTTATCGGTTCTGCGGGTAGTACATACTGTGCAGGATTACGGCATCCCGATACAAGCAGAGAACTGCGTTCTTTTCCCAAGGCGCAGATTTAAGCAATTAAATGATTCCTTTGTCTTACTCGTCACAAATGAACAACCCTGAAGAACGCCGGCATGCAAACACAATCAATGTCATTATTTTAACAGAATTTAATTTTTGACCTCAAAGAATTTCATTTATGTCATCTACAAAAATCACTAAAAACAATGCACTTTTGCTTCAAAAAGGGCTCCATTTCTGAAGCATAGACTTACACTATCTAAGGATGGACACAACTGAAGCATACACTATACCAGGGGTGTCAAACATGCGGCCCGGGGGCCAGATCAGGCCCACTAAGGGGTTGAATCCGGCCCGCGAGACAACGCTCAGAGAAGCGCAAGAGAAAAACGAGCAGGTTGAAATATGTCCAAAGCCAAAGCCAGGTGCCTCTCACAAAGACGGTGGATTTGTATTTCTCTCACTCTCTCTCTCTATCTCACTTTTTTCCCTCCCTTTGTCTCTCTCGCTGTCTCTCTCTTTCACTTTCTGTGTCTCTCTTTTTCTCTTTCTTTGTTTCTCTTTGTCTCTTTCTCTCTCTCTCTCTTTGTCTTTTTACCTTATTTTGCTCTCTCTTACATTTTTCCTTCTCTCTCTCTCTTGTCTCTTTCTCTCTTGCTTTCGCATTCTCTCCTTCTCCCATGATCTCTTTCTCTCCTTTTTTCCTCTCCTCTCTTTCTATTTCTCTTTGGATATCTTTCTTTCTCTCTTTCTTTCCCCTTCTCTCATTATTTGTCTTTATCTCTTGTTTCTCACGTTTCACGTTCTCTCTCTCTTTTTACTCTCTTTCTCTCTCTCTCTCCCTTTCTCTCTTTCTTTGTCCCACCCTCTTTCTCTCCTTCGCTTTGTCTTATTTCTTTCTTCCTCTCTAATCTACTAGTCCGGCCCCCGAGAGAATGTTTGTTCTATCCTGTGGCCCCCGAGGTAAATTGAGTTTGACACCCCTGCACTATACAGTACACTGATAGGTAGCATTTTCACCATGAGGACAGAAAATGAAATGGAAATGTCTCTGAGATACCAATACAATTCAACTACCGTATTTTCCGCACCTAAAAGCCTTTATTTTTTTCAAAAGCTGACCATGCGCCTTATAATACAGTGTGCCTTATTTATGGATCAATTTCAAAGTTGCAAAGTTTTCCAACTAACTTGCAGCCGCCGACTAGATTTTCCCCCGAACGCCAAGTAGTACGCGGTGGATGCTGGGATTTATTTACCGGTGTTTCATTGGCTAACCAATGTGTCAATCATCATTTGAATCGATCACTATTGGCTTAAGTTATTCGGAGGTCAAGAGGCGGATCCTTTTTATCATTTACTGGCTGCCATTGGCTTAAACGGCAAACAAAGCCTGCAATTGGCCGAAAAAGATGTGTCAATAATCAGTTGAATCGATCACTATTGGCTAAAGTTATTCGGAGGTCAAGGGGCGGATCCTTTTTATCATTTACAGGCTGCCATTGGCTTAAACGGCGAAACAAAGCCTGCAATTGGCAGAAAAAGATGAATGCGTATAGCATGTGGCTGACGGCATACGGAAAGCATTTTTTTATATTCTGTATTTGTAAATATTGTATTCTCCTAGATTTACTACCCTCACGGATATAAGAGGACATTGCCTGCACATTATTATGAACACAACGACTTCGGTGAGCTATTCCGGGTTTTACATTGTCCCTGTATCTTGTTTCAGACTGAACTCGATGTTTCTGTGATAAGCGGTGCAGATAATGGATGGAATGGAGTGTCTAGTTTTAAATTAAACTCAATTCCAAGTGTTTATTGTCATGCACAGTAAAGTTGCGAGCGAAAAAGAAAATAGAAACTAAGGAATGGTTATCATTTCTTGAATCCCAAGACTTTAACCTTCCGAATGATGGAACGATGCATTTGAGTGACATCGTACGGACACCGCATTTGCACGTGTTCTCGACACGTATTTGCGTCTTTGCAAGCTTTCGGAATGTTAAGGGGGTAATAAGTTTGACTGAACTATCTGACTGTTTTGTCGACGTTCCCATTGTAGCGCCTTATAATCTGGTGCGTCTTATGTATGTCAAAAATAGGACCAAAAACTTTTTTCGGGGTGTGCCCTATAACCCGGTGCGCCTTATAGTGCGAAAAATACGGTAATACAATTGAGGCTTTTTTTCAGCGAGTAGGCAATAGTTGACGTGGATCATTTGCCTCTTTGCGGCATCAAATTATCCCAAAATGAGGAAAACTACACACAAGAGATTGTGTTCTGCTATTATATACATATAATTATTTATCCTTTGTTACAGAAATTCACTTAATACGGGTGGTTATGGAACACATTATCTGCAAAGTTCGAGGGAATACTGTACATAAGTGCTTATCAAGCAATGAAACATGTAATCCAATTTTTAGCTTCAGCTTCCAACGGGTTTTTTTATGAAATTTTTTATGTGTCCTCTGTCTGTGGCAGAAAGGGTCCAATGCAATAAAATGTGAAAACTCAACATGTGATTATAAAAAAAAATAAAAAACTGACAACATAAGTACAGTTTGTAAGTTTTAATTCATTATAAGAGAACGTAATAAGTTACAAAGTTGTTAAAAAATGTGGACATTTGATTTGACGTACGCATTTGTGAAGGAAAGTAATTAAGTGCAAACATCAGACTATTCATTCAATAAATTAAGATGGCATCATTAAATAAAGGCAAATAAAAGGTCGGGGATATTGAAGCCCAAGAGTTGCCATAATTTAATTGATCAAACAAGGTTTCAATGAATAAATGTCTCAAAATAAATCTTTAGAAAAAGATTAATAAAATGTCAATTTAATTTTTCCATAGTTTTAATTTTAGAACAGCATATTTTTCATAATATTTAAATTATGTTTGAAAAAAAAAATCCAAATAATGGAATATTCGTTTTGGGGCTGTGTTAATTAATTTGATGTTTGTTATTTCAATTGGCATACAAGGAGGCCGGGGATGGAATTCGCTGTCCCCGATGCGCAGTAATATTGAGTATTTCTGCTGAACTCTTGGGTTGTCTTCTTTTTACACATTTCATGATAATTATCTTTATTATATTTTGAGTGTGCATACGTTGTCATCATTGAAACAATGGTTTACAGCACTGGTGCATATGTGCAATTTTAGAAAAAGCAGGAGTGCTTTCCTATTTATCTGCTGCTGCTGCTGCCTCTGCTTTTTTCCTTTTGAGCAAATTCTTCAGGAAGAATTCTCCTGTGGAAAAATGAGACAAGTTTATGATAATGAATGGAAAACGTCCAAGACAAAGGGAATCCCATTTGACTGCAAGTGACCTTTGAAAAAGGGGGTTTTAATTTTATTATTTTTATTCACAAGTCTCTTGACTTCTGACCTGCTTTGTAGGAGGATCGAACCAGCGGCCCGCTGGCAGTGTAGACAAATCCCATGTCATTTCCCACTTTCTCCCAGTGTGCAAACTTTTCTGGTGTGATATATTCATCCACCTAAACAGAAATTGCCATCATTAGTTTTATTTCATATATACAGTAGACCCCTCGGATACGGCGTTTCCAACTACCCAGCTCAGTGACCTTGTGGGTAGGGCGCCCGCTCCGAGACTGGGAGGTCGCTGGTCGAGTCATACCTGAGACAACATTGGTACTCATTGCCTCCCTGCTTGGCGCTCAGCATTAAGGGTTGGAATTGGGGGGGTTTGGTCCAACACAGCAGTTGGGTCTAAAATCACAGCGCCCTGTTCGGCTGCGGCTACATCGCTACAGTTTAACTGTGTGGGTCAGATGTATCGACATTTCATTCTGTGTACATGGGCACAAGAATGACAATAAAAGAAAATTCTTCTTCTTCTTACCTTATGATGTTATCCCTTTACGATGTAAGATTTTATTTTGGCTCTTACTGACTGCATTTTCCACACTACAGGACATCAATAATTATTTTATGTGCCCAGAAAAGTGGTGCATGTAACTTAAAAAATGCTACTTGCTGATGCCATCTTTCGGCTGGAATCATCATTGAAGCTCATTGAACACATACACAAAAACAAAGAAAAGAAAAAAAGGAAAAAGTAGCAATAAACACAAACTTGACCATGGCCAACCCAAACGACACCCAAACAAGTTAAGTGCCTCTGCACCCAAGTTAGTCACACTTTCGTCCCTCCAGATGAAACGGGACGCAAGAAAGCGGCCCTGTCACTCGGGTCAGGGTGACAACACACACTTGTTCAACAGCAGGGCCCGACAGCTTTCACTGGTTTACCCCTGCCGCATCATACAGGTGCCGTGCCCGTCCCTTAAAACACATCCAAACATCCAACTATACTTTCACAACAGCTCTCCACTCATTCCTATCACCAACAAGATAATTTAGACCCTTTTCATCCAGTGCACTCATAACACCATCCATCCACGTCAATCGCAGGCTTACTGTTTGTCTCATTCCATTTACTTCTGCTCTATAGATCCTCTTCAACATTTGCTTCTCATCCATCCTCTCCATGTGTCCAAACCAACCGAGTACTCTCTTATCCACTCGCTTGCTCAGTTCCATTACTATTCCAGTTCTGTCTCTCACAATTTCATTTCTCAATTTATCCAATCTTGTCACTCCTAACATACTCCTCAAACACTTCATCTCCCAAACCTTTGATTTCCTTCTCAAATCTGCGTTTAGGCTCAAGGTGTCTGAACCATACAACACAGTCGGCACAATCACACTCTCATACAGTCCTCTCTTTACATCCATACTCATATTACTCATCAAGGTTTGGAATTTACTAAATACTATTTTGTTAGTAAGGATACATATAGTCAATTTTAACATTTTTACCTTAATTAACAAGTGTTTGGAACGTATTAGCTAATTAGCATGTGTTTCTATCCCTCGCTATACGGCAATTTCACTTTGCCATCTCCACTTCAGAACAGATTAATATACTGTATTTTAGAACGTCCTGGACCGCTTTTTCTTTACCTTGAGGTGCCGTTTGGTGGGTTGCATGTACTGTCCCAGGGTAAGACAATCCACTTCAGCCTCTCGCAGCTCTGTAGCATCAAAAAACAGCATTAGGACAGACCCGATAAATGATGCACGTGTTCGCAACACATACCAGTCAGTGTGTTGTGAATTTGTTGGTCTGTCTCTCCCAAACCTAGCATGATGGATGTTTTGGTAAGGAGAGCAGGGTTGGCCTTTTTGGCATGCTTCAAAACACTCAGTGATTGGTCAAAGTTGGCTCGGGGATCTCGGACATGTCTGGAACAGGAAAGAACAGACATCTGTGATTTTATTTTTCAAATAAAAATCATTGCTTAATTTGGATTTTGACTTCAAAAGAGTGAGAAAATGCAAAGTCAAGGTGTACCTTTGCAGCTCTCGGACAGTCTCCACATTATGCGCGTACACATCCAGACCCGACAAGGCAATCTTCTCCACTGCTGAAAGGTCACCTCGGAAATCAGGCGTCAGACATTCAACCAGGATCTGAGGGTTCCTGAATGAAATGAACGGCATACGAACGTCTTCATTTAGTCACAGGATCCGACCAGGGGCTGTAAATCCATGAAAATTCTTGAATAAATATGTAGGTGTCATATTTGACCCCAATCCGCCCTTTCAAACACACGTTAAGAATATTACTAGAACAGCTTTTTTCCATCTTCGCAACATTGATAAAATTCGCCCTATGCTGTTTCAGTCGGATGCGGAGATTATAATTCATGCGTTTGTTACCTCCCGTTTTGATTACTGTAATGCACTACTCTACGGTCTCCCGAAGTCCAAAATCAAGAGCCTGCAGCTGGTACAAAACGCTGCAGCGAGACTTTGAACTAAAACAAAGTTTTATCACATTACCCCTATTTAAGCTATCCTGCATTGGCTCCCTGTTAGCTTAAGTTGTGATTTTAAGGTTCTGTGGGTATTATACAAAATCATGCATGGACTTGCTCCTTTATATATTTCAGATTTATTTTCCCCAATTTTCCGGTCCGGAGCCTTCGCTCTGAAAATGCTGGTCTACTCGTGATCCCAAGAGCCAATAAGAGATCTGCAGGTTCGAGAGAGTTCCCCATTCGGGCCCCGATGCTGTGGAATGCTCTTGCCCCTGAGATTTTATCTGCAACCTCAGTGGAACGGTTTAAATCTAGGCTTAAAACACATTTCTATTCTATAGCATATGAATAAGCTATATTTTGTGTTGACAATATCTGTGTATTATTTGTTATTGCAACATCCATTGCAGCCTGGTCATCCTGGAAGGAGGATTACCTCGTGTGCAGTCCCTTCATAAGGTTTTCATTTTCCTCATGTTGAGGTTTCTGAGTTTTTCCTTGCCCTCAGAGGTTTTAGATCAGGCAGTGGTGTAATAATTTTCTGTAGTTTGCAATAATATGTGTTCTGTGCAGCCCTTTAAGGCTCTTTGTGATTAAGGGCTAGACAAATAAACATGACGACTATTGCGTTTTAAAGGTCAGGAAATGATTGAATTTTGGGTCAAAAGGCTTGAAATTGTTGCCATTTTTGGCAGTCCACGCAATCAATGAACATATTTCATGAGGCGTGAAAAACGCCTGCTCTGGTGGCTTGTCATTATGGCATAGTCATGTGAAACATAACCTCCCCTTTACTGGTCACACCTAATTGAAAAACTCCATTTAGAAAAGGGGTCAGTGACAGCTCCTCAGAATTTTTTGTTTTTAATGATATATTATCAATTTTTAAAAAAACATTACACACTATTTTGTTAATATGTTTTGCAGGGGATCACTGAACATACATGGAATATAAATTAAAATATACAGGGATCTACAAAAAAAATTAAAATACAAAACAATTTCAGCTTTTTACACACTGAACAGATTTAAACAACAACACAAAAATCCCTGAAATTGCAAAACAATATATTATAAATTAAACATTTTAACTCTTCAGAGCTATAAATAAATGATGAAATGCAAAAAAGAACTTAATTCTATTTTCACCAATTTAGACACAGATCCTCTGAAAAGACACAAAGGTATATAGTAAAATAAGTTTAAGAAAAAGCAAAAGATCTGCAGTCGGTTGAAAGATTTTATGCACTCTGCTTCGGAGCAAACAATATCATTAAAACGAGGCCGAATTTGCCTTATTTTTCTGCTTTTTATACATACAATTATTTTTTTTTTGTCTTCCGTATTGAATTCAATTTTTAGCCAACACCTTTAGATCCCATTTCTGTGTTTGTAAACAAGTGTGATGTAGCCAAGCTTTGCAAACATTGTTGAGGCAGAATCGATGTCAGTTTAAAGCCGGCCAATGACACAAAATGATCATAGATAGCAGTAGCTCAATATAGCACAAAGTATGAACTAGCAGCATGCTAGGACTTTAGTAACTAAACTCAACAAATAAAACATTCTTTTGATCAGCGCTGGATTTCTTCCTTTGAAGGTACTGGAATTTTTTTTTTTAAATGGCCTTAACAGTGCTTATAAAGTGCCTGGATTTGGCCATAAAAAGGTATACAAACCCTTGAACCAGTACTCCAGTAGCTAGATGTAATCAAATCCGATTGATTTGATTTTTTTCAAGAGTTTATAATTAATGTGTCATAATTCACCATTAGAGGGCGTTGTAACAGGGAATGGAGCAGGGTGTGTGCATTCAAAGAAGACACACTAGAACCCCAAAGGATACCATTTTACTAAATTCAAAGTCTACCTTCATATTTTCTTTTGCGACCAAGGATTAATTTCAGACAAGGACAAGACAAGAATAGCTGGTGTTACTCTCATGACACTGAAGAACGATGCAGGAGCAGCCAACAATTTCACAAATTTCTAAATCTATAAGTCTACATGAGAAATAATATTTATGAGATAGTAGATGTCTTTCTGCTTTGATTTAAATTAATTATTTTTTACACCACTGAGGTTGGCTATAATATACATATACTGGGTCTTAAAGAGAAAAAAAATATCTATTTTTTTACTATTATTAGTCTGCAATCTACACAATTGGGAATTTTAACAAAAACCTTTTTTGGTTCAATTAGTTTAATTCAGTTTAGAGCTAAAAGTAACCTGTTATACATTCATACATGCAAAATTCCTTTCATTTTTGTAAACTTTTTTTTCAAATGTATGCTATTAGTTTAAGTCAGGGGTCAGCAACCTTTTCGGTGAGGAGTGACACTTTCAAATTTCCTTGTAAATCAGTGTGCCAAAACAAGATTAATGACTCGCACAAAAAATTTTTATATCGAACTGGGTGTCATTTTACACTAGTCCAAATATACAACATGGATATACATTGAAATCGTATAACTGACCCATTTATCCAACACTATTCTTGTTCAACAATAAACTAAAAAATGAATGTGAGCAACATGTGGAAAGGCCTGTAGACATCCATGACTTCAACTTTTGACCATAAGAATCAACCACTCTTCATCAACAATGAACTATAATCAAAAAAAAAGTGATACGGACAGCTACAAAACTATTCACCAATGACATCTTATAGCAGAAAATATCAAATTGAAACACACACGCTTTCTGTCAGCCCCTCCACTTGACGTTCAATACTACTGGCTGACATGGGGATGTGTTTTATTCTCGTCTTTGATTGTCTATTTCAGGGGTGGCCAATTATTCAGCGACTAAGAGACAATTTTTCACAATGTCTGACCATTTCCTTTTATGCACTATGATGTCTATGTTTGCACCAATGCATATGCTGACTATTTTGCACTATGATGACTTTGCACCAAATGCAATATTGCACAACCCTTGCGATACCAACGGTATCACGTCAACACTGTATGTAACAACCCACATGCCGACATTTCTTGTGTAAATACCATGTAAATTATAACTATAGCCTTATCCCCCTTGTTTTATAACATTATCTTCTCTGTTCCTTTATCTTCTTGCTCATACCTCACTGTGAATGTGTAAAACTGGAGTGGTCATACCCAATTTCGTTGTGACAATATTTTAACCCATTTTGTAACAATGACAATAAAGGTATATTCTATTCTATTCTTAAATGGCTGGTCCAAATTGTCCCAAGTGTGACTGAGCGAGTGAGTTGTCTGTCTCTGTGTGCCCTGCGACTGGCTGGCAACCAGTTCAGGATGTCCCCTGCCCACTGCCCAAAGATAACCGAGATGGGCTCCAGCACCCACGGGAGCCTACTGAGGATAAGCGCTGCAGATGATGAATGAATGAATGATCACAAAGCTTTTAAATTCTTCCTGAAATAGATCTAGGCTCCCGGTAAGCGGAAGATGTGACTTTAAAGTTCTCTTACTGACATACAAATGTTTGCATGGACTAGCCCTTTCTTATGTTTCTGATTTGATTTCTCCCTATGTTCAAGTCAAGTCATGTTTATTTCTATAGCCCTTAATCACAAAGTGTTTCAAATGGCTGCACAGATCAAAGGCAATTTCAAACTACAGACAGTTATGACACCATCCCCTGATATTGTCAACATAAAATATAGGTTATTCACATGCTATAGAATAGGGGTGTGTTTTAAGCTAAGATTTAAACATTTCCACTGAGGTTGCGGATCGAATCTCAGGGGGAAGAGCATGCCACAGCAACGGAACCCGAATGGAGAACACTCTCGAACCTGCGGATCTCTTCTTGGCTCTTGGGATCACTAGTAGACCAGCATTTTCAGAGCGAAGGCTCTGGACCGGAACATAGGGGGAGATTATATCTGAAAGATATGAAGGAGCAAGTCCATGCATGATTTTGTATACTACCAACAGAACCTTAACATCACAGCTTAAACTAACAGGGAGCCAATGCAGATTACCTAAAATCGGGGTAATGTGATCAAACTTTCTTTTCTTAGTTAAAAGCCTCGCTGCAGCATTTTGTACTAGCTGAAGTCTCTTGATTTTGGATTTCGAAAAGGCCAGAGACCCTGCTCGGAGCCTCCGCTCAGAGAATGCCGGTCTATTTGTGATTCCAAGAGCCAAGAAGAAGTCTGCAGGCTCGAAAGTGTTCTCCATTTGGGCCCCTGTGCTGTGGAATGTGCTGGCTTCTGAGAGAAGATCTTCAACCTCAGTGGAAATTTTCAAATCTTGACTTAAGGCAGCACGGTGGCGCAGTGGTTAGCGCTTGTGCGGCACAGTTCATGTCATGGGAACCTGTCGTGGGTTCAAATCCAGCTCCAGACTTCCTGTGCGGAGTTTGTATGTTCTCCCCGTGCTTGCGTAGGTTTTCTCCGGGCACTCCGGTTTCCTCCCACGTTCCAAAAACATGCATTTCAGGTGAATTGGCCGGTCCAAATTGTCCCTACATTATCTTCTCTGTTCCTTTATCTTCTTGCTCATACCTCACTGTGAATGTGTAAAACTGGAGTGGTCATACCCAATTTCGTTGTGACAATATTTTAACCCATTTTGTAACAATGACAATAAAGGTATATTCTATTCTATTCTTAAATGGCTGGTCCAAATTGTCCCAAGTGTGAATGAGCGAATGAGTTGTCTGTCCCTGTGTGCCCTGCGATTGGCTGGCAACCAGTTCAGGGTGTCCCCTGCCCACTCCCCGCAGATGGCTGGGATGGGCTCCAGCCTCCCCGCGACCCTAATGAGGATAAGCGGTACGGCTAATGAGATGAGATGAGACTTAAGACACACTTCTATTCTAGCTTATGACCGATTCCGACCGCATACTTTTCTTTTCCTGTTCTTCTCAGGCCGTCTGGTTGGTGGTGAAATGAGGGAGAAGGAAGAAGAAATGTGTGTCAGCGGACCAGCACCTGGATTGGAAGCATGTCATCATCTGCATCGACCAGCCAGTTGAGAATCTATGTCGCTGCTGTCGTGGACTTTTTGGACAATTTTACATGTTAGCTATGTTTTTTATTGATCTTTTTGTTTTGTAACATCTACTGCAGCGTAGTCCTTCTGGAATTGGGATTACCATTTGTGTGGTCCCTTCTCAATGTTTAATAATTTTCTCATGCTGAAGTTTTGATTTTTGTCCTTGCCAGCATGACGGTTCAGATCAGGAAATGGTGTCTTTGTGGTATTTGCATTTCTTTGAGACATTTTGTGTTGATTGGCTATACGGACAAATGTGACTCGACTTGAATGTGACCTAAAAGCTACTCATAGTTCTTGAAGGCCGCCACGTGCCCGCAAGCACCACGTTGATGACCCCTTTTCTTGTAAAGTAAGAAAATAAAATATTTACCTTTCTTTTAAGTGAGAAACGGTCTTGGCAAAATGTTCCGCCCCTCCATCAGCGATATCTAGCCAGCGAAGACATAAATACAGAGACCATTAGGGGGATCCTTTTTAAATGTTGTCTATAAAGCCGTTGTTACTCTGTTTTTTATAGCACTTAATTTGGTGTGTAATAGCCAAATCAGTTATTAGTAGTAGTTATCAGTGTTGGGCACGTGACTTCAAAAAAGGAATTTGTTATATATTGCCATTACTTCTTCCAAAAAGTAAGTGGGTTAAAAACTGACTTATCCTAGTAAAATCAACTTGTTACCAGGGAAAGTAACCATTTCTGTTACTTTAAAAAGAAGTTGTTGAATCTTAAAAAATTGGAAATTTTCTGAGCAGAATTAGACAAACAGTTATCAATATGATGAACTAACAATCGGCAGTAAACAATAATAAAGTCAGTTAAATAAATTGGCATGGCACTGTACTTCACGCATTTTGTTTACAACACAAGTCAACTGTAAAACAATATAAAGTACTTTACAGGACTAGAAGCTCACATTATAATTACACACTACTTCTTCCAAAAGGTAACAGATTGTAATTGAGTTATTCTTATAGTAAAAGTAACTAGTTACCAGGGCAAAGTAACTATTTCCGTTACTTGAAAAAAATAAGTTATGTGAAAAAATGTAAAATTTCCTGAGCAGTATTTGGGTTAGTTGAATAAAGAAGAACAGACAGGTAGTTGTGTTATAGAGCCTTGTAATAGTTATTGCACCTCACCAGCAACAGGTTTTTTCCTACACTTAAAGTGCAACAAAAATACTCTAAACAACATAATAACATAAGAATCAGCAGTACAGAATATAAATGGAGTTAATAAATTAAATCCGACTCGAATGGTCCGTTTTAGAGATGTTGAATTCCGACTCTTTTTAGTTGCTCCACGGCTAAGCGCCTGTACGTTGGGGTTCACCCCGGTAGACGAGAGGGTAGCCACTTAGTCTCTCACTTTTATCTCAGTCTTTGGGAATGTAATAGCGATATTGTCACCAAAACCACTTTGTCTCTCTTTTGTTGGGAATGTAATAGAACTGTAATGTGCATTGTGTAGAAATCACCAGAGTGGAATTAATGGAGTTGTGACCTTGTTAGCCAGAGATAGATAGGGGAACATTTTAGGTCAGGAAGGCCAACCTGATGCCGTTAATTGCTGCAAAAGTGTGCAGAGAGACTGACTTTCAGGTTGGCGAGCAAAGAAAAGCAAAGGTGACGGGCCTTGCGGGAGAAAGGTCACCTCTGACTAGCTCTCTCAAAATGACAGGCAGATGGAGTATTCATTGAATTACTATACTTAAAAATATCAGTTGGTGGCTTCTGTCTTCCAAATAACGCACATTATTCATAACTTTAAAAATACAGGGCAAACTAATGCACATTTTTCTGAACTGTGTGAAATGGATGAAATATGTGATACAAAATCATTTATGAGCCGACTGTCCTTACTGTAATCAGAATTAATCACGAAATAGGGGCCTAGTTTGCTTATCACGATATTATCGATGATTTTGCATCAAGAAAAGCCAGAAAAGTCAGGTTTTAGTTTGCGTTTTCTTTACATTATGCAACTACATTTTCTTGATTGTGTTTTCAAATGCATGTGATTTTTGGGATTTGCTGTGTAAGAATAAAAATACACAATACATTGTATTATTTTATGGTGTTGTATGTATGTTGTTCTCTTCACAATTTTGAAATAAATATTTGCCATTTTTATGTCTACAGTGGACTTGTATACAACCTAAGGCACTGGTCAAGTAGAAATAGGCAACCACACTTCAAATTTTATGTAGACAACAAAAGCCAACAGTAAGACAATATAAAGTGACTTTCCAATCCCTCTCTCTATGTGATGTTGTTTACTTAATAAATTAAGAACCACTCTACCCATGATGCCACATTGTTAATGTGCATGTGCGGTGTGTCCCCTAATGTTTACAGTTGTATGTCATGGTTTACTTACAAGTGAAACGAATGTAAACACCCTTCCAGGCCAACACACCTCGTCTCAATTAAGTCAAAGTAACGAACCCCTTTAGACGGTCAGAAACGTAACAGCGTTATATATCATGGCGTCATTCCCAACACTGTTGGCAATACAAACTAATGTGCTAATTATAATCAACAAAACAAAATTTCATTGGGAGTAGAGCAATGACTAACTGAATTAATCAGATATCAGGAAGCCCCACCTACCATCTCTGTCCACTGATGTTAGCACTACGTAGTCCAGCCCCCATGCCGCAATAGCTTCCGCCGTGTTGTAAGGCTCCTTGGGGTCCAAAGGTGGCGGATTGCGAGCGGTTTTGACAGAGCAAAAGCGGCATCCGCGGGTGCATGTGTCTCCCATCAGCTAGCCGTGAGAAAAAAAATGAACCTTAAGAGTGTTAAATCCATGATGTATATTTAGTTGGGAGATGTTCAGACTGACCATGATGGTAGCAGTAGCTGTAGAGTACTCTCCTCCTCCCCAGCATTCGCCGATGTTGGGACATCTGGCCTCTTCGCATACCTGACGGAACATGTCCATTCAAGGAATTTGTATGAGGACGGCTGACCCCAAGATACGGCAACTCCACCTTACATTGTTTTCCTGTTACTGTGTGAAATAAGGAGTTTTCAGCCCCTTGTTAGACCAATTTCAGAGTATATGACATTTACAAATATTTATTTTCTGTACCCAAATAACTTACCAATTAAAACTTTACGGTGTTGTTGCGTATGATAAAGTTACGTCTTTAAGTTGCCTGTCTGCTATTAGTCAATGTCCGATAAAATGCTAGTTTACAAATGGTTTAAACGTCATGAAAATGCCAATATGGAATTGGCGGGGATCCCTCCCACAGTGCCTTTTTCTTTGTTCAGTTTAGAAATGTTGTGCAACAACAATGGGTGCCAAAACTTCAGTGATGCTGAAGAAAAAAACATGATAACCATGTAAAGCTTGCAGTTATGTAGAAATACAAAGAGTGTACACATCATTATCCTAGCTAAGAAATATGGCTGTAACAATAGACAATCGGAACAATAATTAAAAAGGAGACGATGAAAGGAAGGAATTCCACAAGTGATGCTAAAGGGAGAAGCACAAAATTATCCATCCATCCATCCATTGTCTTCCGCTTATCCGAGGTCGGGTCGCGGGGGCATTAGCGTTAAAAGGGAAGCCCAAACGTCCCTATCCCCAGCCACTTCCTCCAGCTCATCCGACGGGACCCCGAGGCGTTCCCAAGCCAGCCGAGAGACATAGTCTCTCCAACGTGTCCTGGGCCGCCCCCGGGGCCTCCTGACGGTGGGACATGCCCGGAACACCTCCCGAGGGAGGCGTCCAAGAGGCATCCTTATTAGATGCCCGAGCCACCTCAACTGGCTCCTCTCAACGCGGAGGAGCAGTAACTCTACTCCGAGTCCCTCCCGGATGACTGAGCTTCTCACCCTATCTCTAAGGGAGAACCCGGCCACCCTGCGGAGGAAACTCATTTCAGCCGCTTGTATCCGGGATCGAGTTCTTTCGGTCATGACCCAAAGTTCATGACCATAGGTGAGGGTAGGAACGTAGATCGACCGGTAGATCGAGAGTTTTGCCTTTCGGCTCAGCTCCCTCTTCACCATGACAGACCGGTACAGGGTCCGAATGACGGCAGACGCTGCACCGACCCGTCTGTCGATCTCCCGTTCCATCCTTCCCTCACTCGTGAACAAGACCCCAAGATACTTGAACTCCTCCACTTGGGGCAAGACCTCCTCCCCGACACGGAGGGAGCATACCACCCTTTTCCGACTGAGAACCATGGCCTCGGACTTGGAGGTGCTGATCCCCATCCCGGCCGCTTCACACTCGGTTGCGAATCGCTCCAGCGAGAGCTGAAGATCACGGGCTGAGGAAGCCAACAGCACCACGTCATCTGCAAAAAGCAGTGACGCAATGCTGAGGCCCCCCAAACCGGACTCCATCCCCGCCAAGGCTGCGCCTAGAAATTCTGTCCATAAAAGTTATGAACAGAATCGGTGACAAAGGGCAGCCCTGGCGGAGCCCAACCCTCACCGGGAACAAATCCGACTTACTGCCGGCAATGCGGACCAGACTCTGGCACCGGGAATACAGGGACCGCACAGCCCGGATAAGACTGTGCGGTACCCCATACTCCCGAAGCACCCCCCACAGGGCCTTCCGAGGAACACGGTCGAATGCCTTCTCCAAGTCCACAAAACACATGTAGACCGGACAGGCAAACTCCCAAGCACCCTCAAAGACCCTGAAGAGTGTATAGAGCTGGTCCAGTGTTCCACGGCCAGGACGAAAACCACACTGTTCCTCCTGAATCCGAGATTCGACTTCCTGGCGGACCCTCCTCTCCAGTACCCCTGAATAGACCTTACCAGGGAGGCTGAGAAGTGTGATTCCCCTGTAGTTGGAACACACTCTCCGGTCCCCCTTCTTAAAGACGGGAACCACCACCCCAGTCTGCCAGTCCAGAGGCACTGTCCCCGATGTCCACGCGATGTTGCAGAGGCGCGTCAACCATGACACGCCCACAACATCCAGAGCCTTAATGAAGTCTGGGCGGATCTCATCGACCCCCAGGGCCCTGCCACCGAGGAGTTTTTTGACAACCTCGGTGACTTCAACCCCAGTGATACGAGAGCCCAACCCAGAGTCCTCAGGCTCTGCTTCCCCGAAGGAAGACGTGCCGGTGGAATTGAGGAGGTCTTCGAAGTACTCCGCCCACCGATTCACAACGTCCCAGGTCGAGGTCAGCAGCGCCCCATCGGCACTATACACAGTGTCGATGGAACACCGCTTCCTCCCCCTAAGACGTCGGATGGTGGACCAGAATTTCCTCGAAGCCGTTCGGAAGTCGGCTTCCATTGCCTCGCCAAACTCCTCCCATGGCCGAGTTTTTGCCTCGGCAACCGCCAAAGCCGCATTCCGCTTGGCCAGCAGATACCTGCCAGCTGCTTCCAGAGTCCCACAGGCCAGGAAGGCCCGATAAGACTCCTTCTTCAGCTTGACGGCATCCCTCACCGCCGGTGACCACCAACGGGTCTGAGGGTTGCCGCCGCGGCAGGCACCGACTACCTTGCGGCCACAGCTCCGATCAGCCGCCTCGACAATGGAGGCGCGGAACATGGTCCACTCGGACTCAATGTCCCCCGCCTCCCTCGGGACATGGGCGAAGTTCTGCCGGAGGTGTGAATTGAAACTTCTTCTGACAGGAGATTCTGCCTGCCGTTCCCAACATACCCTCACAACGCGCTTGGGTCTGCCGGGTCAGGCCAGCATCTTCCCCCACCATCGAAGCCAACTCACCACCAGGTGGTGATCAGTTGACAGCTCCGCCCCTCTCTTCACCCGAGTGTCCAGAACATGCGGCCGCAGGTCCGACGAAACGATGACAAAGTCGATCATCGAACTACGGCCTAGGGTGTCCTGGTGCCAAGTGCACATATGGACACCCTTATGTCTGAACATGGTGTTCATTATGGACAGACCATGACGAGCACAGAAGTCCAATAACGAAACACCACTCGGGTTCAGGTCAGGGGGGCCGTTCTTCCCAATCACGCCCCTCCAGGTCTCACTGTCATTGCCCACGTGAGCGTTGAAGTCTCCCAGCAGTACGAGGGAGTCCCCAGGGGGCGCGCTCTCAAGCACACCCTCTAAGGACCCCAAGAAAGGTGGGTACTCCGAACTGCTATTTGGTGAAACAACAGTCAGGACCCGTCCCCCCACCCGAAGGCGGAGGGAGGCTACCCTCTCGTCTACCGGGGTGAACCCCAACGTACAGGCGCCGAGCCGTGGAGCAATTAATATGCCCACACCGGCTCTGCGCCTCTCACCACGGGCAACTCCAGAGTGAAAGAGAGTCCAACCCCTCTCTAGAGGACTGGTACCAGAGCCCAAGCCGTGCGTAGAGGTGAGTCCGACTATATCTAGTCGGAATTTCTCAACCTCACGTACCAACTCTGGCTCCTTCCCTGCCAGAGAGGTAACGTTCCATGTCCCAAAAGCCAGTTTCTGTAGCCGGGGATCGTCGCGCCAAGGACCCCTCCCTTGGCTGCTACCCAGCTCTCTGCGCACCCAACCCCTTTGGCCCCTCCTACAGGTGGTGAGCCCATGGGAAGAGGGTCCCACGTCGTCCCTTCGGGCTGTGCCCGGCCGGCCCCCGTGGGTAAGGGTCCGGCCACCAGGCGCTCGCCAGCGGACCCCACCTCCAGGCCTGGCTCCAGAAGGGGGCCCCGGTAACCCGCGTCCGGGCGAGGGAAATCGAGGACCAAAGTTTTCTCTCATCATTAGGGGTCTTCTGATCTGCGTTTTGTCTGGCCACTCACCTAGGACCTGTTTGCCATGGGTGACCCTACCAGGGGCTTAAAGCCCCCGACAACATAGCTCCTAAGATCATTGGGACACACAAACTCCTCCACCACGATAAGGTAGCAGATCAAGGAGGAGCACAAAATTATAACCTTGGAAAAAAAGTTGTGATCATCAATAAATACAAAGAAGGCGCATGCATTTTATCCTTGCTAATAAATATGGCCAAAACCAATTGGTTTTCGGAACAATTATTACGAACAAGGAGGCAATCAAAGGAAATGTATTTTAGTGAGGGAGAAGCTAAAAATTGCTAGAAATTGAAAACAAGCTTGTGATTACCAAAAAATAAGATGAAAGCACATGTGAATTTATCTTCGCTGAAGAATATGTTAGAAACTAATTGACAATCGGGAAATGTATTAAAAATAGGGAGGCGGTGAAAGGAGGGGAGTCCTCAAGTGATGCTAAAAGCAAAACAGTCATGAAAATAAAGTTTGCAACCATTAATAAATACAAAGGAGGCCTACATGTCTTATTCCTTAGTAAGAAATATGGCTATTGATGTCTTATCCTCTGGTCTAATGTGTGTGGAAAGGTTGTGTAAAAACAGGAAACGCTATTACCGTGTGAAGATTGAGGTCCCTCAGAGAATTCTTCAGTCTGTTGAAATTTTTCCCAATTGGGATTTCGGTCTTCAGCCAGGGTGGAAGACGAAGCCTATGGAGAAATATATATTTTAATGCATATCTGGCCCAGTATAGTACATAAAGACTATGCAATAGACATTTCAACAATAAACATTTTTTGTGGGACGCTTGGTGTGGTAAAATGTTCTCCAGGACTGGTTTGTAGTAACAATATCGAAGACATTATTGTTGTTAGCTTACAATTGTGCTAATGGCTAACGCAACCACAAAATGTCCCCCCTATTACTGCTGTGCACTGTAACAGGGAACATATTTGGCCTATGTCATGAATGAACATACCTGTCAACCTGTACGGTTTTGCCGTACAAAGTGTGTTTTTATGCATTTTAAGACAAGTATGACGTACAAGGAAATCTGTCCGGGAAAACGCAAATTTGTCAATCGCATGCGTCTGCTGCCTCGGGATTCCCCATCATGCATCATTCAGGAAAAAAAATATATGGTGTACGATTATTTTGTATAGGAAAATTCTACAGTTTGTACTGGCATGGAGCCGTGGAGGTTGACAGGTATGGATGAAGTACAGAATTGGTCAAACAAGTGTTAAGGAATTATATCCCTAATTGCACCGATACATTTATCTTATAGTAGGATAGTCCCGCTTTCGGATAAAATGTTGAAAACATTTAATGTAATAATTTTTTTGAGTTAAGGTTACCTTTCAGAAATGGTGCCAAATAGGAAAAATGCCTCTGGCAGCAAATGCCAACGTCATTGAAGATTGCTAGAGTAGGAGAGTGAATGTGGTTCGCTTATAGAAAAGTAGTTTGCGCCTGGGACATTAGTACAAGGGTTTTTGTATTCCGCCTGTTAGAGTGACGTACTGTCATGTTTGGATGCAAGAAGTATCCATCTGGATGTTTCTGACAAAACTTAAGTAAAGAAGCAAAACGTCTGCGAGCATTATTGCCAAAAGCAACAACTCAGATTACCACCGTTTATATTGTCCCGGGGATATACATAGTCTGTCTTCCTGTGAGTAAATAGGTGCTGCGTTGGAAAGTTGTTTATCAATAAATAATGGGCAGAGGTTGGCAGGTATCGAAGAACATGATATATACCGGGTAAAATCAAGTCAAACATATTTTAAGCGTTTTGCACGTATCATTTGCCTCTTAAACTGCAAGTCCCGCTGTGCTTTGCGTGACAAAATGTCCCGGATAAGCGACACTGCGTGTGAAACAATGCGCACACGTAAACAGATTCCTTGTCTCGCAGTGTATTACATAAATATGGTTCCCATTTCGCAGGAATTCACTTGATACGGGTGGTTATGAGACGGATTTATGACTAAACTCTAGGGAACACTGTATTGTGCTTTTTTGTTCGTCGTGCATGTCCAAAACGATCAAAAAGAAATCCAATTTTAAAATGCTCACAACAAACTCACCGTTCACCTTTCTGCTTTTTCAAATTGCCTTTGTACTCTTCCCAGTTTTTTTTCTCGGATAGTTCTCCAGAAATGAAGTCCTGCAACGTGGGGCCCTCATTATCGCTAAGAAGCTCTTTGCTTATGTTAGTCGGAGAAGATTTAGCTGCAGAAGATATTCGGCTCGCATAGCGCTGAGAAACACAAAAATATATATATTAAACGAGATCCCAACGCAATATCGACACGATTTGTAAACTTTGCCCGCGTTGATGACACTGCTTTAAAAATAAAAGTCAGACAATGCGAAGAAACCATCAAACGACATTTTTCGATTAAATACTGACGTGCGAAATACTTGTCGATCCCAGCCACAGACATTTGGCGCATTTAGCGGAAAGACGACCTGTTACAACACAACTTTGTTGAAGCAACGCCATGACATTGCCTTGTTAGTCTAAGGCCAGCAAGCCAGATATTGAACAAACTAGCATCGGTTAGCGATTGTTGAGGCCTGGCGTTGCGTTCACTGAGAGTCGAGAACTTGGCAGTTGTGTTGATATGTATTCTAAGTAAAAAAAAGTCAGTTTGAAATGAAATTGTATTTTCTGTCATTATTGATTAATCCATGTATTTTGGGTAGTGTAAGACATTTTAGTTTGACACTTACAAATTGATAATGAAAGAATGAATGATTTTATCACTAACATACATTTGTCAAAAAATATAAAAAATTACCTTAAAAGGTGGGGTGCTTAGTTTGAGGTGTCTTAAAAGTTTTAAATTAAATATTTTCTCAATTATTTGTGTAATGGCGGCTGGAGGAGGTAAGGGAATGGGTCACAATGATATCACAAACGTGGTCGTGTTTTTTTTTTTTAATTGTAGGATGAAATGGGGAAAGTAAGAAATTGACTGTTTCAAATACAGTCCAAATGCCATTCCAAGCCCCCAAAAAGCTGAAAAAGGAAACGTTTAATTGAGCGCCTCTAAGAATTTCACATACAGTGGAACCTCGGTTCTCGACCATAATCCGTTCCAGAACCCTGTTCGATCACCGAAATATTTTTTCCCATTAAAGATAATGTAAATCGTTTTAATCCGTTCCAACACCCTGAATGTTTACCCTGAATGTTTAACGTAAACATGAAGCTAACCCAGGCTAATCGTACGTTCGTGTTAGCGTAATCTTTCGTACAGAAGATGAATGTGTAAAAACAAAAAAATCAGGTCATTTACAAATCACTTAGCACCCGGGTCTCCAGAACAAGTGGTGAACGGTTCATTGGAAAGGGGGCTGCGTCCCAACACCCTGAATGTTGGGCTCCGTTCCAAGACCCTGAATGCTTACCTTGAATGTTTAACGTAAACATGAAGCTAACCCAGGCTAATCGTACGTTCGCGTTATCGTAATCATCCGTACGAAAGATTACGCTAACATGAATGTGTAGAAAAAAAAAAGGATACAGAAAAGAAATATGAATAGGATTTCTTACCTTTGTGGTGGTCCTCAGAAGGCGCAGGCAAGATCAGACACTCGCACACCTCCTTCATATTTTGCTATTATTTCTTTCTTAAATGCAATAGTTGTACGCACTACTTTTCCTTTTTCACCTGTAGCAACTTTGTTGCTTGCACTGACTTTCTTCGGAGGTATAATTGGCGGCTAAAACACTTCGTACACCTTTTTAAAAGCGAAAGCAAAACGAAGCACGTCCGCATGCGATAATAGTTAGTCATGAAAAGAGCAATCTACACCCGTACGCCGCTCAGCATCGCACCCTAGCGTACGCACTCACGCACTACCGGCATTCGAACTCTGATTTTTTGACTGAACAGCGAAGCTAGAATTTCTCTAAATTTTTGGTCGGACTCCGATTTGTTCGAAATGGGAGGCGTTCGAAAACCGAGGTTCCACTGTAGTTGCACACGCTCAAAGGGGGTTGAAATTAGGATTTTAGCCAAAAGATGGCGTCAGGGTGTAGACTATTTTTGAAGTTAAATACACCATATTTAAATAAATAAACATACATTAAATAATAATAACAATGAGATAAGTATAAAATCAATCAATTAAGCTCCAATGATAAGCATACAGTGCATGAATATTATGACAGAAATACCATAATAATGCGACTAAAAATACAAAAATACTATAGAAATACTATACAAACACTACACTATTTCATTGTTACAATAAGAAAATACTAGATATACTAAGGAAATATTACTATGGAACTACTATGAAAATACTACCATGGGAATAGTTCAGAATTAAGTCTACAGTAACACTACTTCACTAACATTACTTTATAAGTCCTAGAGATGGAGATAACAATGAGATGTGGCTCTTGTCTCATTTGGACTCCACATGGCGACCCCCCATGGCCAGACCAAGGAGGTACAGAAATGGGAACAAGATGTAAGAGGTAAGAAAGTCGATATCAATTTTGAAGATAATGAAGTTATTTACAGGATCACATAAGATAGAAGAACCCTTAATCACAAAAATGTCTCAAAGGACTGCACAGGATTACAACTACACAATTACCTGATCTTAAACCAACATGCGGGCAAGGAACAACTCAAAACCTCTGTGTGAGGAAAAAGAGAAACCTTCAGAAAGGACCTCACAAGTGGTAATCCACCTTCCAGGATGACCAGGGTGAATCACAATTGGCATTACTATACACAAGCATAGTAAACACAAGGTAACATGTTGAATTTTTTTCCGGAAAGTGTATGTTAGCAGCGACGTCTCCAGCCTGTAACCTAGCCCAGAAAGTCTATGACGGCCACGACACAGTTTCCCATCCCTGCCAGCTGGTCCATTCAGACGTTCACATGCTTCAGGTCAAACGCTGGTCCGCTGACTCATCTCCAAATCGTCCTTCTCCTTTGTATCACCACCAGGCAGGCAGTCGGAAAAACACAGGACAATACAGAATATGAGGTGGGCATCAATCATAAGTTTTGGAATAGAAGTGTGTCTTAAGCCTCGATTTAAAAACTTCCATTGAGATTGCAGATCTTATCTCCGGAGGCAGGACATTCCATGACACCGGGGCCCGGATGGAGAACACTCTAGACTCTAGAGTCTAGAGCCTGCAGACTTCTTGGCTCTCGGAGTCACGAGTAGACCGGCATTATCCGAGCGCAGACTCCGTGCAGGAACATATGGGAAATCAATTCGGATAGATAAGAGGGGGCAAGCCCATGCAAACATTTAATGGAAACTAATATGATACTTGCGGATAATGTCACCAAGCGGGATCATATAAATATTAAAAAGAAGGGGGCCAAGTACAGAGCCTTGTGGAACACCACAGGGGACATTAGATTGTTTAGAGGTCAGATTGCAATATTTAACACATTGCATTCTGTCTGACAGGTAGGACCTAAACCACGAGAGTACAGTTCCTGAGATACCAATGCATTTCAGATGAACCAGTAATATGTTGTGGTCGACAGTATCAAAAGCAGCACTGAGATCCAGCAGCAGTAACATTGATGAGGCACCGGAATCTATTGCTAAAGGGAGATCATTGGTTACTTTAGCTAGGGCTGTCTTAGTAGAGTGATTTGCCCTAAATGCTGACTGGACAGTTTCAAAGAGGTTATTTTCTGACAAAAAGTCATTTGTCAGCTGTGCAACGACCTTTTCAAGTAATTTTGAAAAAAAAGGCAGATTTGACACTGGCCTATAATTACCCATGCTTTCTGGGTCAAGGTTAGGTAGCTTAAGTGTGGGTTTGATGACGGCAGACTTGAAGGCTACAGGAACAATACCCGAGGATAGCGATATATTAATAATATTTAAAACTGATGGTCCTAAGATCCCAAACAGATCCTTCACCAGTGAAGCTGGAAACTGATCAAGCAGGCATGTAATTTGTTTGGACCTACTGACCATCTGTGTTGGACTATCAAGGGACAAATCATTGAAACTGGAGAATGTTTCTGAACAACCGCCGACACAGTCCTAACCTAACACTTCCACATCTTTGAGATGAGAGGTTACAGTGCGTTCTTTTAAAATGTCATTCCTGATTGATTGAATCTTTTTATTGAAAAAAATCCAAAATGTCTTTAGCAGAATAAGTGCAACCATTTGGGTTAAGTCGTTGTCTGGTAAGTTTCGCCACTGTGTCAAACAAAAATTTCGGATTATTCTTATGTTTAACAATAATCTTTGAGAAAAACGAGGCTTTAGCTGAGGCAAGAGCTACTTTATATTTCAGCAAGCTGTCACACCAGGCCCGTCGGAAGACCTCCAGCTTAGTAGTGCGCCATTTTCGTTCAAGTTTTCTGCAACCTTGTTTGAGTGACCTGGTTTCTTCAGTAAACCAAGGTGTATGTTTCTTAGGTCGAAATTTATGCCTTAGGGGCACCACACAATCAAGAACATTAACCAAAGCAGTATTGAAGTTGTTTGTGAGTCAATGGACCCAGTGTACGAAGTGAAGGCTGCAGTTACCGTAGGTAATAGATCTTTTAAAGCTAATACCGTTGTAGGGCGGATATTGCGACTGCTAAAGCCTAAATTTTCCTTATCACAGTAAACATTAAACAGCACCTCACACTTAACAATATAGTGATCAGAGATGGCATTAAGATACGGTAACACTGTAACATTTGAGGCTACTACGCCACGGGTCAGATTGAGATCTAGAGTGTTCCCATCTTTATGAGTGGGCACATCAACTATTTGATTGAAACCAAATGTATCAATCAGTGACTTAAAAGCAATTGCAAGTGAATTTAATGGGGAGTTTATGTGAACATTAAAATCACCAATAATTACAACATTGTCCGCATAAGTTACTAAGTCTGTTAACAGTTCCGAAAATTCATCCAAAAAATTTGAGTATGGTCCAGGTGGGCGATACACAACTACATAAATTGGTGTTGACATTAAGGACCTCATAACAAGTGCTTCAAACGTTTTAAAAACAGCAGGGGTACCAGGAGTGAATTTCAACTTACCTTCCGATATAAGAGCAACGCCTCCACCTTTTTTGCATGGTCGTGCCAAGTGCGGACTTACAAAGTTAGGGGGAGAAGCCTCATTTAACACTACAAACTCATTTGGTTTTAACCAGGTCTCACAAAGGCCAATAGGTTAACATTGTGTTCATTAATAAGGTCATTGACAAGTAAAGCTTTTTTATATATATACATATATATATATATATATATATATATATATATATATATATATATATATATATATATATATATATATATATATATATATATATATATATATATATATATATATATATATATATAGATAGATAGATAGATAGATAGATAGATAGATAGATAGATATGTATATGTATATATATATTTATATATGAAATCGTTTGACATCTGAACATTCAATAATGATAATATGATAGGTGTAAAAGATTAGAGTAATAGAGATATTGTAGTGTACAGTGTTCATTTTGCCCCTGAGGGGTGGTGGGTCCCGGGGACTCGCATGCTCGGGGATCTGTGGGCCCCGGCAGAGATTTATGGGCCCCCAGGATTTAGTGTTATCGAGGTTGAGGTTGTAAATCGGTGACAAACATATAGTAGAAATTTATGTATTCATTCAGTTTTAATCATCAAATTATTAATTCATTTTCTGCATCGAATTGTTGTTGGTAATGTACCGATCAGGGGATGGCCACAGGCCTGTTTTTTTCATTTTCTCCTTTTATACTTCTTTTTTTCCTTAACTTCTTTATACAACATAATTCGTAATATTAATCATCAAAGCAAGTGAGCCGTTGGAGAGCTGGCTCCCTTTAATGAGTAGAGCCAAAAAAGCCAGTTCTCTAAAAAAGATGGACTTAACCTTCGCTCAACGACAAGCACCACAACAATGACGTAATCTCGAAGCTACGAAATCTCAGCGTGCAGACGAAAACTATGGCAATCTGACCTCTAAACAATCTAATGTCCCCTGTGGTGTTCCACAAGGCTCTGTACTTGGCCCCCTTTGTTAAAGAGTAATTAGGTAATAATGACAATTTTGTGGCAAAAAAGTTGCGTCCCAGGGACACACGTTGATTTGAGGCTATGCGTCCCCAGCAAAAACGATGCGTCTAGGACGCAGGGACGCGGGCAAACCAGAACACTGAGTGTATAATACAAGGTAATTATACAGAATAGTTTTAAAAGAAAGAATATGTAAATAACAAGACTAATCATTTCTCATTGGACACGTGAATAGCGGAAGGGTAAAAACTCTAAGACGTCTAGTTTTGCTCCTAATAAAGCAAAGACGAATAAAGCAAAGACGGCAACTGGGAACGTCCATAATTTTAGTGTCCGTTTTCTCGTTCGTTTGTAAATGGACCAGTTCGAGAGGCGTAGTGCGGAAATATAGTTTTTACCCATATTTATTAACATACTACTCTCAATAGAATATTGCACACAAAAGATTAGGTGATCTGAATCGTTTCAAATAATCAACATTTTGAAATAAGTTTGAAAATCTATCCATCTATCTACCTTGGGCATATTCCTCAAGAGGGGTGACCGACAGCAAGAAAAACACATACAATAACAAAGAAAATAAAAGTGGGAAAAAAATAGCAAAAAAAACGCTCACAAATTTTTGGGGACCATGGCCAACCCAATTGCCCAAATACCCAAACAAGTTAGGCACCTCGGCACCTAAGTTGGTCATGCTTTCGTCCCTCCAGATGAAATGGGACACCAGAAATCGGCCATGTCACTCGGGTCAGGGTAATACAACACACTCTTTTGTTCAACAGCAGGGCCCGACAGTTTTCACTGGTTTACCCCTGCCGCATCATACGGGTGCCCAGCCCATCCTTAAGAACGCGTCCACAATCCCACTATCCTTTCACAACTTCTCCCTGTGGTGAGGGGCCCTCTCCTTGTGAGAGGTAAGAGAATCCTCCCACCATGGTCCTCTGTGTGTCGTAAGAGGTGACTAAAGTGGAGGGAGCGAGGTGTTTGGGGATCCTCTCTATCTCTACTCCCTAAGAAACAGCAAGTTTGAAAATAACGACGTACAGTGGAACCTCAGTTTTCGAACACCTCTTAGTTCGAACAAATTGGAGTCCGACCAAAAATTTCGAGAAATCCTTGCTTCGCTGTTCGGTCAAAAAATCGGAGTTCGAACACCAGTAATGCGTGAGTGCGTACGCTGGGGTGCGATGCTGAGCGGCGTACGGGTGTAGATTGCTCTTTTCGTGACCAACCGTTATCGCGTGCGGACGTGCTTCGTTTTGCTTTTGCTTTTAATATAGGTGTATTAAGTGTTTTAGCCCCTAATTATGCCTCAGAAGAAAGTCAGTGCAAGCAGCAAAGTTGCTACAGGTGAAAAAAGAAAAGTAGTGCGTACAACTATTTTATATTAGAAAGAAATAATAGCAAAATATGAAGGAGGTGTGTGTCTAATCTTGTTACGGAATACGTCATGGCTAAATCTACGATCAGTAAGATACTAAAGAATAAGGAGGCTGTGAAATCTAGTGATGTGGCTAAGGAAGTGAGTACTATAAGCAAGCAACGGCTGCAAGTCTTCGAAGAGGTTGAAAAACTTTTGATGATTTTCATAAATGAAAAACAGTTTGCGGGAGATAATGCTAGTGAAGAGATGATTTGTGCGAAAACACTAGAAATGTACTGTGATTTGCTAAAGAAAGACCCGTCGCTTATTGTTGAAGGATTTGATTTCTAGGCTAGCAGAGGATGGTTCGAAAAGTTCCATCCCTCTGCCCACCGTCCACCTGCGCCTTCTGCTGACCACCACAAAGGTAAGAAATCCTATTCATAATTCTTTTCTTTATCCTTTTTTTATTTTTATTCGTTCATGTTTCTAATCTCAAATTTTCTTTTCTGTGTTGATAAAGTGGAACCTCGGTTCTCGACCATAATCCGTTCCAGAACCCGGTTCGAAAACCGATTTGTTCGATCACCAAAATCATTTTTCCCATTGAAAATAATTTAAATAGTCTTAATCCGTTCCAACACCCTGAATGTTTACCTTGAAAGTTTAACGTAAACATAAAGCTAACCCAGGCTAATCGAACGTTCGCGTTATCTTAATCTTTCCTGAATGTTTACCTTGAATGTTTAACGTAAACATAAAGCTAACCCAGGCTAATCGTACGTCCGCGTTATCGTAATCTTTCGTACGGATGATATATTCAGGGTGTTTGAACGGAGCCCAACATTCAGGGTGTTGGGACGCAGCCCCCTTTCCAATGAACCGCTCACCACTTGTTGTGGAGACCCGGGTGCTAAATGACTTGTAAACGACCGGATTTTTTTATTTTTACTCGTTCGTGTTAGCGTAATCTTTCGTACGGAAGATTACGCTAACGCGAACGTACGATTAGCCTGGGTTAGCTTTATGTTTACGTTAAACATTCAAGGTAAACATTCAGGATGTTGGACGGATTAAGATGATTTACATTATTTTTAATGGGAAAAATGATCTCGGTGATCGAACAAATTGCTTTTCAAACAGGGTTCTGAAACGGATTATGGTCGAGAAATGAGGTTCCACTGTATTAACACAGAAAAGAAAATTTGAGATTAGAAATCATTAATAACCTAGCTGAAGCTATTTGAGTCACTAGATGAAATGTGTTTTCTTTTTAAAAGAAGAAAAAAGGACACACAAGTATCAATAGTCAGGCCAGGTCATGTTTATTTGTATAGCCTTTAATCATAAAGGATCTTGAAGGGCTGTACAGAACAAAGACTATTGCACAGAGCAAAGACTAATAATACTGATAATCTCATCTAATTAGCTTCACCGCTTATCCTCAGTAGGGTCACGGGTGTGCTGGAGGGGTAGGGGACATATAAATGCGAGTCAACTAGATAATTCATAAGTGTTAGTGTATATTGAATCAATGAGAAAAGATTGATTATGATTATAGAGAGAGGAAATGAACTAAAAAGTTTTGACATTGAGTTCCATTTGGCATTTTTTGAGATTTTTGATGTTTAGGCAGTGTGAGGATTTGGAATTTTGCTGAGTTTAGCCCAAAGGATAAGATCCCTTAGACAACTAATTCCACACTCCATTTCTTAAGAATGAGCATGTTACGATGGACAAATGATTAATAAATATGTAACAAATGCTGACTTATAGTTTGGTTAAATTAAAATGAAACAGTTTCTATGGAAAAGAGCATTTTTAGAAGACAATGAGAAACAGATTGACCAATCCTGGAAACAATCATAGGAATTTAAAAATAACAGATTAATAGATTTCAAGACAGATCATGATAATTTAAAAATATAACTGCACAGGAAATAAATTGATAGAAATTAATTAAACTAAGATAATGTCTACATGGTAATTTAATTTAGAGAAAAATTTAGGCCATTGAATAGTCCAGCTAATTTACCAAGACATCCCAGTACATAAGCACGATGGACTTAGCAAGACTCTAAGTTTTGAGTTCCACTAAAGAGAAAAAACATTGTTTGAAAATCAATGGACTCTCCAAAGGACATATCAAACTGTCAAAAAGGGGGTACATCAGAATGAAGATGGACAAAATGTTATCTGCTGTGATGGGGAACACAGTTGAGAAAAATTAACAAAGACATCCATTCATCCATTGTCTACACTGCTTGTCAACAGCGAGGTCACGGGGGTGATGGAGCACACCCCAGCTGCTTTTCGGACAGCTAACAGGAGATACCTGAACTGGTTGTCAGCCAGTTGCAGTGGAACTGACAAAAGACAATGGAGTCATTTCGTTTTTGAGATGGACACATTTTGGAAAAGTAGTTTTGATGGGCCAAGAGCAACATTCAAACGGTGAATGTACTGTGGAATACGCAATTCAAGGCCTGGAACACAAGAACAAATAAAGAATGCGTCTGCTTGAAGTTACCGTATTTTCCGCCCTATAAGGTGCACCTAAAAGCCTTTATTTTTTTCAAAAGCTGACCACGCGCCTTATAATAGAGTGCGCCTTATTTATGGATCAACATTAAGTTTTCCAACTAACTTGCAGCCACCGGCTAGATTTTCCCCCGAACGCCAAGTAGTACGCGGTGTATGCTGGGATTTATTTACCGGTGTTTCATTGGCTAACCAATGTGTCAATCATCATTTGAATCGATCACTATTGGCTAAAGTTATTCGGAGGTCAAGGGGCAGATCCTTTTTATCATTTACAGGCTGGCATTGGCTTAAACAGCAAAACAAAGGCTGCAATTGGCCGAAAAAGATGTGTCAATCATCAGTTGAATCGATCACTATTGGCTAAAGTTATTCGGAGGTCAAGAGGCAGATCCTTTTTATCATTTACAGGCTGACATTGGCTTAAACGGCAAAACAAAGCCTGCAATGCGTATAGCACGTGGCTGACGGCACACAGAAAGCCTTTTTTTCTATTCTGTATTTGTAAATATTCTCCTGGATTTACTGCACTCACGGGTATAAGAGGACATTGGCTGCACATTATTATGAACACAACGACTTCGGTGAGCTACTCCGGGGTTTATATTGTCCCTGTGTCTTGTTTCAGACTGAACTCGATGTTTCTGTGATGAGCGGTGCAGATAATGAATGGAATGGAGTGTCTATTTTAAAATTCAACTAAATTCCAAGTGTTTATTGTCATATGCACAGTAAAGTTGCGAGTGAAAAAGAAAATAGAAACTAAGGAATGTGTGGTATTTCTTGAACCCCGAATGATGGAATGATGCATTTGAGTGACATCGTACGGACTCCGCATACGCACGTGTTTTCGACACATGTTTGCGTCTTTGCAAGCTTTAGGAATCTTAAGGGGGTAATAAGTTTGACTGAACTATCTGACTGTTTTGTCGACGTTCCCCTTATAATCCGTTGCGTCTTATGTGTGTCAAAAATAGGACCAAAAACAATTTTTTCGGGGTGCGCCGTATAACCCGGTGCGCCTTATAATGCGGAAAATACGGTACATAGAGTCTTGTAAATAAAAAGTGTATATACACATGAGGAAGATTGATAAATGTATCTTGCAAAATGATATATGCTGTTTTATTTCACTTGTATTCATAAAAGTTGAACTGAGTTCAAAACTCAGTTGGGGGGAAGTTTTTAAGAGGCTGGTAAATTCTAACTTCAGAACGAAACACGTGAAATGTTTTTGGTCAGACTTCAGTACAATAAAGGTTAAAATCTTACACTAGTTTTTTCCGCAATTGATGAAAAATTTTCTTCTGAATAAGCTCTCCATATAATTGTTTTTTGAAATTCAAATTCTAAAGTTTTGGACGGATGGAAAAATATTACACAAAAAGAATATGCTATAATATAAAACAATAAAACAATTCAAATGTTTGTCAAATAGCTTAACAATAATCAATTAGAATGACCATACACCGTTAGAGTATTGCCCACATTGAAAACATTTTTGGATGGCATTTTTCATTTTTGTGGAGTCATTCACCTTGAGCGTGAATTACCTGCCTTCTTTGCAAAATATTGTTATCTTAAACAAACTTACTTATTGAGAAGATAATGCATCGGGTTTTTTTTTACAAAAAGCTAAACAAAGAGTGAATCACAACAGTAAAAGCATGTTATTTGTCAGGTTTAACCCAACAGATGTACAAAACCTATATACAAAAAAGACAGAGAGAACGTGATATTTGATTTACTTGCAAGGAGAAATATCCATAGTCTACCCTAAGGCAGTCTGCTGGATACTCTGAAATATTCTTATGCTCCTTGTCTTTTTATTGTGTTCGGAAGGCCTTAATTTACATAAGGTCTTTTCTGGTAAGGGAAGTGGGAGTGACAAAACAAACAGTTGAGACCTGTTTATACGATAACATGTTATCTATAGCAAACAAAAACTAAGTGAGCCTGCGGTCAGAGAGGTCCCTTATCTGGCCGCAAATAAGGTGTTATCCTGTTTCCTCCTTCTTCAAACACAAGCAAGAAAGGCGCATTGTATGCAAAGAAGCTTGTGCAATAGTAGAATAACATCTTTAGAGTTTAAATCCATCATTTCCCTCCTGTTTATTCACTTTGCACTATTTCTATTTGTCATCCAATAACTTCTTCTCTTGATTTTCAGTTACAGAATCATGTTATAGTACTCATGTTACACTTAGAGGTTAAACTTTGTCGTCTGATTCACCGTAGTCAAAAATTTCTGAAAAAAAGATCTGGAAAATGTAAGGAAGTGGCATTTGCCAGGCCAAAAAGGTCCCGGCGACGACGATCTTGAGGTCTTTGCAAAAAAAATGGCGTTGTGGAGGAAGTTCTCAAAGAGCTTGAGAAAGACGCGGTCATCCTTCTCCCGGTCCTTCTCCTCTGGGGTCTTTGGGCAAACGCAGCAAGGACCCTTCTTGGCCCCGGACAATTCCGACTTGGTGGGCTTGCTGATCTCCTCCATGTCGCTAAATCCCGTGGCAGGGATCCGGATCGGGATCTTCAGCTCTTTGGAGTAGTAATTGTGCAGGTATAGCTCTCGGTCTTCTGGCTGCCGCTGCCATCTGACGAGGTAGTAGGTTAGGTTGCCGTTGGGAAAAAGAGGCGGCGACCATTTGACCAGCAGCTTCATGGATGAATTTGCGTAGGCACGGGGTTCTTTGGGCACGGTCGGCAATGACAGACGAGTTCGAATTCAAATAATGTCACTCTTTGCACCAGGAATGTGCTTGTCCTCCACCCGCAGGGTAATGGCCTTGACAAAAATGGCATACTGGGTCCAGGGTTTGAGGTGGTGAATGGCGACTTTGGGGTCCGTATTATTATCCTTTGGAAGATCCACGTCCACCATGTGCCAGCTGTTGGAACCGCAGCCGTCCTGGCCGTCGAATTCGGTGATGTTCTGAGAAGGGGCCTCTTTGTAGTAGACCATAAAGCTGATAAGGCCTTTGTAATCCCGTGGATGGTAGCGCTCCCACATCAGGCGGATGGCATAGCTGGACGTGCTGTTGGACAAAATCCTGAGGACGTGGCTCTCACAACTGGCTCTTTTGCCGTTATTGCGAAAGTTGCCTTCCTGGGGCTTTTCCGTGACGCTGGTTTTCTCCCACATGGTGTGGATCTCGGACATGCAGAGTTTGGGATTGAGGCGGAAGAAGAGGCGTCCCGCACGGATGGTTAGGTTGTGCTGAGTCCAGTCCCAGAGGTTGTGAAGGTGCTGGATGTTGATGTCCAGATTGCCGGCGATGACGGTGCAGTCCTTGAGGGACTGAGCGGCGTTCACCGAGTCGATGACGGAGGTGGAGCAGATTTTGTCGCATAGGCCGTTGCAGGCGCTGCACAGCATCCGATTACTCTCGTTGCGTGCGGACCCGGAGGGGCAGTCGGGCATGCACTCGCCCTCGTGGATGACGAAGTGAACGTCGCTGGGCAGGTGAACTTGTGAGCAAAGGTCCATGGTGATGCAGCGCCATCCCTCGAACTTGAAAGTGCCGGGCGGGCAGTCGGGCACGCAGCGGCCTTCGTGGTAATAATGCAGGCAGGCGGCGCATGCCGTGTCGCTGTTTGCGTGCGTGCAGCTGCCCAGACATTGGCGGTGGCAGCATTCGCCTTTTTCGGTGCAGGCGTGCTTGCAACGGCTGGGACACATTAATCGTTGTCCATTCGCAGCAGCTCCACCAGGATGGAAAGTCCTTTTTCCTTCCACACTGCAGCACGGTTGTATGCCGCAAACTTCCAGTGAGAGGTTTTGAAGTGACCCTGCAGCGCCCTCCAGAGTTGCAGGGTTGGAGCTCTCAGCAAGGAGTGTCAAATATGGCTTCACCACTGCCGGGTGCAAAAGCATCTCAGCGCCCGTGGGGTTCTTGGAGAAACCTGGGGAACGCCATCCCAGTTGTCTTCCTGAGAGTTCTTTTACTTTTTCTTCTTCTCTTTTGCACATTAAGGTTTTCTTCAAATAACAATAAAAACGTTGCTATAATTGCTACTACCAATTCGCCTACTGCTACCATTCTACCTGTTAGCATTCTACCTGCAGATCTGCAATTCCTCCTAACACTTCCAGAGTTGTGGACAATCTTCACTGGTTTGAGACGACTGCAAACTATAATTGCAGCCCCCTTTGTAGCCAGACTTCCTCTGAAAGTTTTGTTGAGGAATAACAGCTCTCCAGTAGGTACCACAGTGCTATTACAATGACGCAACTAAGAACAATCAAAGCGTATGCTAAAATAGAAACATTGAAACAGTTATTTTACTCATGCTTAATTACTTTCTTACAGTGTGTCAAATGAGCCCATGTGTTTTTTTTTTTGTTTTTGTTTTTTTTTGCAATCTTTACTGCTTTTTATCAGGACCCAATCACCTGGTTCAACTAATTGGCTTTCCTGTGGAGACATAGAAAGTGTTATCATCGTTATCATTACAATCCGCCAGTTGCTTCTGGTGCTGCAACATTTTTCTCATGTAATCAGCCAGAGTACTTTCATCTTCAGTTTCCCACATATTTTTAAAGAATGGTAATTCACCAAATATTACTTCATATGGTGTTAGCACATTTGTACTGGTGATGTTAATATACAGTTTTACTAATTCTAGATATTTAGTCCATAGTCTTTTGGTTTCTTCCATACACTTCCTAAGTCTATTTTTTTATAGTTCCATTCTTTTTTTTTTTTTCCACCAACCCTGCACTTTGTGGGTGATAAGCACAGTGATATTTTAGGTCTATATGAAATGCCTATTTTAGTTAAGTTTTTAATTTACAAAATGAACCATTATCACTATAGATCTTTTCTGGAATCCCATAACATGGAATTATGTCTTGGCATAATGCTTTAGCTACTGTTAGCGCATCTGGGTGTTTTGTAGGAAAAAGCTCTATCCATTTTGAGAATGAACCTATTATCATTAAACATAACTTTTTCCCTTCACTATTGTTAAGTTCTATAAAGTCCATAAAAGGTGATTAATTACAGTTCTCTATCTTTGGAAACTGTCCTCTCTTTGGTCTTAGATTACCCTGAGCATTGTGCTTTGCACATATCAAACATGTTCTACAATTTTTTATTTTATTATTATTATTTTTTTAATAAGAGTTAAAACCATAGGTTATCAATATCTGGTTAATCAATCCTACATCCCTCCTGTTGAGACATGTCTTCCCATGTCTCAATATTTCTGCCCATTTATATAGATTTTTTGGTAGGATTGGTTTATCTTCTTGTCATTTACAGATTCCATCTTTTAGGTGTACTCCTTTTCTTTTCCAGAGTTCTTGCTCTGGTTTAGGCGATTGTTGTTGCATTTCTTGTAGTATTTTGTTTTTTAAGGCATTTTCTGTTAGACTTAGAACTGTTATTTCTCGTTGTGCAGCTTGTTTTGCTATTTTATCTGCAAATGCATTGCCCTTTGTAACTGGGTTTGTTTCTGGTGTGTGGGCCACACATTTACATATAGCTAACTGTTTTGGCAGCTGCACTGCTTGTAATAGTTCTGTTAGCAGTTTTGCATGTGTCACTGGTTTTCCTGTTGATGTTATCATACCTCTATTTTTCCAGTGTTGTGCAAACGTGTGAGTTGTTGCATAGGCATACTGGCTATCTGTGTATATTGTTGCTATTTTATCTTTCATAAGTTTGCAGGCTTCTGTTAGGATCACTAATTCTGCAGTTTGAGCTGAACAATGTTGAGTTAATGCTTCTGCCTTTAATACTTTATCATGTGTTACTACAGCATAGCCTGTCCTCCTTTTTCCTGTTTCATCTTTCTTTCCTACGAAACAATACTTTCTCTGTTATTTTAGCCTCTTTTTCTTTTTGTTCACGTTCTGTTTCCTTTTTTCTTTTAGTTAAATGAAAACATTATTATTTTTTTTTATCCATGCAGATATACATTTTTTAAAATTTTCATGATCTGTCTCAAGATAATTAATCTGCTATTTTTAAATTCCTATGATCCTACCTCAATCAGTTTCTCGTTATCTTCTGAAAACACTCTTTCCATAGAAATTGTTTCTTTTTAACTATAAGTCAGCATTTGTTACGTATTTATCAATCATTTGTTAATTGTAACATGCTTATACTTAAAAATTAAGCGTGGCTTATTTCACCTTCTCTTGAAAGACTTTTTATCAGTTGTCCTCCTAGGGGATCTTGTCCTTGGCGCTAAACTTATCAAAATTCCAAACCATCACACTGCCTAAACATCAAAAATCTCAAAAATGCCAAATGGAACTCAACGTCAAATCTTTTTTAATTGTCATTTCCTCTCTCTTCAATCATAATCAACTATCTTTTCTCATTGATTCAATATACAACAACATATACTTGTCACTAATAAATTGCCTTATCAACTCGCATTGTATTATATTATATTATTATCATAATCTTCGGTTTGCAATAGTTTTTTCTCTTTGCAGCCCCTTAATATCCTTAGAGATTAAGAGCTATACAAATAAACATGACCTTATCTGAATTAATACTTGTGTGTCCTTTTTTTCCTTTTAAGAACAAAGCACATTTCATTTAGAGATTAAAACAGAAAATTTAATTTCCAATCTTACTATTTCTTTTTCTGTGTTAATACGTCGTTATTTTCAAACTCATTTCAAAATTTTGATTATTTGAAATGACTCAGATTTCCTGCTCTTTAGTATGCAATATTCTTTTTCTTTTCCTGATTCTACTAATATGTCATCTACATAAATTAGTAGTTGGCTCTTATTTAGAGGCTCGAAACTTACTTGAGAGTAAATTCTTGGACTTTCACAATACCCTTGAGGTAATCTGGTGTAGGTATATATTTTCCCTTTAAACGTAAACGTAAACCAAAATTGATTGTCTTTATGCACTGGTACTGAGAAGAATGCGTTGCTTATATCTACCACTGTGAAATACTTGGCCTTTGGGTTCAGTGAGTTCAATAGCGTGTGTGGATCCACCAAACAGGGACCTTTGGATCACTGTATTATTTACTGCTATCAAATCCTGAACAATTGTCCATCATGTTGATGGGGGTGCCTCATTTACAGAAAATATCGGTGTGTTTACGGGTGACTCAGCGTATTCTACTAGTACTCCCACCTTCTTTAAATCTTCTATTACAGGTTCTATTCCTTCCATTGCATCTGGTTTTAAAGAATATTGTTTTATTCTGGGCCGATGTTCTGTTTTGGGTCTTATTATTATAGTTTGTGCTACTTTTACTAGTCTTGCATATGTGGGTCCCTGGGACCATAGTTTATTAGGAATTTGTTTTAATAGCTCCTGCTGTTCCTTAGTAAAGTAAATGTGTCATTCCTTCTTTTTTTTTTCAGATGTACTCCTGAGTTTACTATTATAGTCCAGAATAATGACTTTCTGGATAGACCAGTATAATCGCTGAACCATGTGTTAAGGCCTGTTGCTACCCAATACCGTACATTTTCTCCTCTGTAATATTATTTGTGTATAAATATTGTGGTATTTCTTTCTTCTTCTTATAAAGCAAAACAAAATATTATGTCCATGCTTACTAGCATTTAATTAGATATTCATCCCCTTGAAATAATTTTTTTTTATATTTGTAGCTTTTCTATAAAAGTAATGTTATAAATGGTAAATGGTCTGCATTTATACAGCGCTTTTCAAATCAACGAAGACCTCCAAAAGCACTCTATAATGTGCTTCACTCTCACCCATTTGCTTTTTTAGTCATCTAGACTTAACACAATTCAATGTTGAAAAAGTAAAGTTATTTGTCCCAATCTATGGTATTACGGTTAGTCTCACTTAATTTTCAACCAATTATCTTTTTTGATATTTAATTAACTTTCCCCTTTATGTTTCTCTTTCTTTTTTTTTTTTTTGTATGCTCCTTTTCTTAATATTTATTTTCTTTTCCCTTTATACCTTCTTTTACTTACTCTTATCTTTCTGTATTTGTAACTTCCCTACCTGTTCTGCCAACAATCCATTCTCAACATAACATTCCTTCCTTACACGCCCTCTCACAATAGCTTTTTAGCTCACCAGTTTAATGCGAAAATGACGTATAATCATCTCACTCAATTTTAATTTTTTCCTTCAAACCAATTAAATCTACTATTTTAGCTTCACTTATTTAATGTGAAAATCACATATATTGATGTGCAACAAGTTATATTACTCATTTGTATTCCACTCAATACATTTTTCCTCCATATTCATTGAAAATAAATTATTTATTAACGCTTTTTCAATACTTTTGTATAAAAATGCCTTTATCTCAAATTAATTTATTCCAATTCACTCAAATAGATTTTTTCTAGTCTTCCCAGTCCTTATTTTACCAATTTTTGTACTGAAAACAGGAATATTTTATCTTTTTCTGTATTATTCTGTCATTATCTTGAATTAACGCATCTAAAATAGCTCACTCATTTTTTCCCTAAATTTCTCAGTTTTTAATTTATCGATTTTCAACTAAAAAATTCGGACCGCAAGAAAATCTCCAGAACCATCTGTGGCCCCCAGTGCCTGTGTTAAACACCCTTATGGTGAACACCTATTCCTCAAAAAATTTACTTTTTCCAACTCCTTTAATCTGTTCTATCAATTCTTCTTAAATATCACTCTTTAAACAATCTCAGCTCTTTTGAAAACGTACTTTTTTTAGCGTTTAGCTTTCTTTTTGACAAGTAAGACAGACAAACATATAACATAAGACATACACAGGGCCCAAACAATCAAACTTCTAATAAATTTAACAAAATTTGGTGATTTAGGTTTCTTATTTTCTCTTTATACAGTATGTTTTCTAAGTTTAAAACCTCTTCTTCAAATTTCTCATGGCGAGTTTTGAAAAGATATTCTTCCTCTTCCTCATTTTTATCCTTTAGCTTTATCTCTATCTCAAATTTCATTTCAGGCTTTGGTCCTGGTTCCGGGCCTAGTCATGCACTCTGATGTTCTTGTGGGGAAGGGTTGCTTCTGCAATTTATAACAATATGCCCTTCCTTCCCACAAGACCAACAGGTTCTAGGTTTATTGCTTGCACGTGATCCAAAACCTCTACCTCTTCCTCGGCCTCTACCTCTAGATTGTTGAAAGAACACTGTGGTTCCTTCATCTTCTTGGTAGAAAATTGTTGATGGCTTCTTCTCCCCTTTCTTACTTTTGATCACTTTCTCAGCATGGAGGGCATGATTTATGTATTCTGCAAGTGTTCCTCCATTCATGCTTATATAGTGGCGATTTACCCATCCACTAATCTCTGGTAAGGAGCCTGAGTGCAATGCATTTTTTAATTGTTGTTTATAGGGGCCCTCGTCAGCTCCATCACCAGGTTCTAACCCACTATGTGCCCTAAACACCTTTTCCATTCTTACTCTGTATTCATCAAATGGCTCATCTGGTTTTTGTTTACATCTCCCTATTTCATTGTAATTTGCTCTTTTCCTGTATTTAGTTCTGATTCTTTCTAGGAGAGGGGTCACCTGTTGTGTCAATCGTTCAGATTGGGGTGCAAGTATCACGGGAGGGTTAGCGTCATTAGTTGGAGAGTATGCTACTTTTACGTGGAACCAATCTGGCTCTAATTGTGTCATCCAAACTCGCTGTACTTCCATTCCGTTTAGATGATAAGATCGCCTTAGATTTTCTATCTGCGTTATGCATTCCTCTATATCCTCTCTCTCCTGTCTTGCTATTTTTATCCAGACTTGTGTCTGTTCATAACCTTCTTTTCTCATCTTATTATTTTTCTGTTTGCCGTTGTTTCCCATTTTTAGAACTAAATTTGGACTCAGTGGTTTTTAATACCTAGTGTATTCTAACACTGAGTTTCTCTTTCAACAGGATGGTGATAAATAACCTTTTGTGGTAAAACTCACTTCTACCTTTTTCCCAGGTGGAGTTTTCTTGCCTACATGCATCCACAAAGGCTCACCATTTATTCCCTGTTGCTTTGGTATAAAATACAATTACCTAGTGGTAATAGTATTTTCTTTCACACTCACTTTCACTCTTTTTGAAGAACAAAGAACTTCCCTTGAGTTCTTTTTAAACAAAGAGGAACCCTTGCCCTTTTACTTAGAGGAACCCTTGCCCTCTTACTTAAGACTTCACTGTGTCTTAAGGCCCACTGGCCACGTTTCTCTTTTACCTAATAGTGCCTAGGATTGTTAGGATTTATTTTCTTAACTCTGTTTTGAATTCTTCACACTCATACCCTTTTACTTTAGTCACATGCATTCCTTTTTAAAATAAAAGTTTTACTCACAATTCTCTGAGTCCTTGGACTTTCCGTCAACCTTCGGATCCCAACTTGTAAGGAAAGGACCAGTCCCGAAAAGGGTCTTAATGCTGTGGCCACAGACTTGCCTGGATCTTTACTCACACGCTGGGATCGTCAGGTATCTTGGAATCCGGCTCTTGAAGGACCAAATAAATGTCAGGTTTAACCCAACAGATGTACAAAACCTATATACAAAAAAGACAGAGAGAACGTGATATTTGATTTACTTGCAAGGAGAAATATCCATAGTCTACCCTAAGGCAGTCTGCTGGATACTCTGAAATATTCTTATGCTCCTTGTCTTTTTATTGTGTTCGGAAGGCCCTAATTTACATAAGGTCTTTTCTGGTAAGGGAAGTGGGAGTGACAAAACAAACAGTTGAGACCTGTTTATACGATAACATGTTATGTATAGCAAACAAAAACTAGGTGAGCCTGCGGTCAGAGAGGTCCCTTATCTGGCCACAAATAAGGTGTTATCCTGTTTCCTCCTTCTTCAAACACAAGCAAGAAAGGCGCATTGTATGCAAAGAAGCTTGTGCAATAGTAGAATAACATCTTTAGAGTTTAAATCCATCATTATTTGGCTAAGTTGATGATTTAACCATCTACCCTGGTCATATACCTCGAGAGGGATGGCCAACAGCAAGATAACACATATACAAATCAAGAGAAGAAATAAAAAAAAGAAGGGAAAATGGAAAAATACACACACAGAATTTTTTTACAATGACCAATCCACAAACAAGAAAACACCATGTCACTCAAATCGGGGTGAGTGATTCTGGTGATGATAATAGTTAAACAAATTCAGTGACTGAAATTAGTAAAAAGCCAAATTTGAGATTTAGAGCTAACAATTTTGAAAAAAAAATTGTTTATTTTTGATTTGGACTCTTGGGATATAGTGCTCAGAATGGATATGGCAACTTAAATCAGGGGTTTTGCCTTCACTAATAATAAATATAAAGATAATTTAAGAAAATATACGAATATATAAATAAATGAATTAGTTGTTTTTCAGGTTAAATTGAGCCATTAGGAAATGTCTCAACAGGGGGGATAAACATGTAATTAGGATAACCTAAATTATTTTTTTAGGTCTCTCTATCTCTCTCTACCTCTCTCTATATCTATCTCTATCCCTCTATCTCTATTTATCTATATTTATCTCTGTTTCACTCATCCACACAGGAGACAGTGACCCCTGGTGATCTGATGCTGGTAAAACAAAAAACCTGGTCCAGCCCATGCTGGGACGGCCCTTACATGGTTCTGCTCATCGCCCCCCATGGCTGTTGGGGCTCCTGGATTCACCAGGGCCACTGCAGGGGGATGAAAATGAGACAACCATCAATGCTCTTGCCACCATTGGGAGCCTCAAGAGCACCATGGCCTAGGAGGTGGGCGTGCAATGGGGATGGGTCGACAGGCTGTACTCTGGCAGCTGGTCTCAGGATGGTGTCAAGAATTGATGTCATCTCTGTTCTGCACCCAAGCAGCCCTCACCTCTTCCTGTTCGTCACCGAACCCGTCCAGCGGCTCCTCGTCGTCCTCGCATCCATCCAGGCCCTGCAACCTGTGTGAGAAAAAAGTTTGAAAACAAAATTCTAATACCGAATTTTAACTAATCCTTTCCTAGGATCCTTCAAACAGGGCACAGTGTCCCTGTCTGATGTCGACCTCATCTCGCCCGTCCTTGGCACTCGCAGCGAATGTAGCGAGGCCTCATCACCTGATTGCGACCTGGAAAGAGGTGAGCGAACAGAGGGTGCCGAAGTGGTGTTGGACAACGGGCAGGTTATTGTCAACAACAACAACCGGAACCAAAACGACGGCAGCAAGCGGACCTACAACCTGGAGGCTCGCTTCAATTTCCTCAACCTGCGACGACAACGAAACGACGCCAAAACTCTTTTAGGCAGTGGCAGGAACGAGATTCTAAAAAAAAAAAAAAAAAAAAAGGAAAGATGGCGGCGCCCTGTTCGGCTGCGGCTGCATCGTCTTGCAACGTTTTTTTTACACGTCGGCCATAAGATCCAGTCTTCGACTCAGTTTTGATGGCGCACAAAGTCGGCTTGAACTGCAGATTAAGATACGATCGCAGTTTTTTTTTTGCTGGATATGCGATCATCCAGACATCAAGCGCTCGGTGTTTATTAGCCACAGACTGCTATGTCAACAAGACCCAGCGGCCTACAAGGCAGCGAAGCAGAGTGTCAAGACGGCGGCGTGACCGCCGAACGAGGACATCAAGCGCTCGGTGCTACGACCACTCGACATCAAGCGCTCGGTGCTACGACCACTCGGGAGTGTTTATTAGCCACGGACTGCTATGTCAACAATGACCCAGCGGCCTACAAAGCAGCGAAGCAGAGTGGCAAGACAGCGGCGTGACGAGGAAGCGGGCCGGGCTAACAGCTAGGCTAAAGGCTAACCCTTCTAACATCTATTTTGCTCTCCAACGTTCGCGCTCTGGACAATAAACAGGACCATTTAACAACTGGAAGTGGCATCGAACCGCGAGATGACGAACTGCTGCGCTAAAATTCTGACGAAGACATGGTTAATCTTATCTATCCCGGCTGATGTTCAAAGAAACTGTGCGGGTCAGATGTATCGACATTTCGTTCTGTATACACGTGTACACGAATGACAATAAAGTAAATCTGAATCTGAATCTGAATCATCCGTTTTAGTATCTTGTCGTTATTGATTTTTTAAGAGATCACGGAAGTTGGTGTGTGGCGAAGGTGGCGTGTGAGAATGTTTGTTGGCCATATGTAACATTACAAACTAATGACTCCACACGACCATCCGTAGATTTCAGCCCTTTAATATGTGATGTATTAACAACGTCTTTAGAAATTTCTTCCCGTACGCGTTGAATCTTCTTATTAAAGAAGGCCGTAAGTCATGGGCTGAATGGGTAGAACTATCTGGGATAATCTGTTGCCAGCTTAGCGATGCTACAGATTAGAAAGGGATTTTGGGGTTCTTTTCTTTTTATTTTGTTTGTTTTAATTCTCGCGGTCTCCATCAATGACACTTATAGTTAACGATTGGTTACCTCGCGATTTGTCTTCATTTGTGAGAAGAATGAACTACACTGAAAACTAAGCGTTTTTTTTGTTGTTGTTCGTTTTAGTTGTCCAATGTTGTTTTTGTTTTGTGTTTGTTTTATCCCTTGTTTTCCCAGAAAAAGACATTCATGGGAGGAGAGATTTTTTTCTTTTTTGAATGTTTTCGCCTCTCCCTGAAATTACCAATCTGATGTTTTTTTAATGATGTTTTAATTTGAAACCGCTGGTATTGTTTTTATTGATGTTCTTTGAAATTCACAACTGGGGGGAAATGTAAAGTAAGCTACTTTTGGTTGTGTATTTTTCAGATTTCTATGCTCTGAAATTAACTTGTTTAACCTGTTTTTCTATTTTCAATATACAAGTAATCATCACACACACACATAGTCACGTTTCAAAGATCCATGTTTTCAGTCTAATTCCATTTTTTTGTGATACGTTTTCAATGTTTTTCCATTGTATGTAATGTAATACGCATGTGCGACTCCATTGTAGTCACTGCGCATGCGTGACCTATCATTAAATACATCTGCTGAACCGGATGTAGTTAGAACGACCTGGGCGGCCGAGCAAGATGTTTGCCACATGCGCAGTAGTTTAAACTCTATTTAAATGCTTTTATCTGAATACTATGGTCAGCAATGGGTTTATATCTTTATAAACTCCGACAGGAGTCATCCACTTTTCCAGATACTCCATACATGTCCTGTACAGGCCTTGCACATCGGCATAGAACTGGTCACAGCCCTTACCAAGTCTATCGTTGCGCTTTTGTGCAAGTAGTCCCTTAACTTTAGGAGACAAGAAGCTGCTTCACTTGCGTTCAAGAAGAATGGTGTGGATGTTGTTCGGAATTTGTTTTACCTTCGTAATGGAGTTGTTCTCCTTTTCCACTTCTTGAATGTGTGTGTGGAACACAGACATAAGTGAGAGCATGTGCCAGAGGTAGATGTCACTGAAGTCATTTTCAAAAAACTTCTTGATCACTATGGGTGGCTTTTTCTGAGACAGAAAGAATGCCTTGAAAACTGGAAACATATGTATCATCATCTTAATGCCTGGGAAAAATGACAGCCACCTTGTCTTGCTGTGAGAATGCATCCTTCTGTATTTAATGTCAACAAACTCATAGTACACCTTCACGTTCTCAGTGCGCACGGTGTAAATATGGAAGTGCTGGTAGATTTTGAACATGGCCTTTGCAAGGTCAACATCTATTGTGTCTCCCCCATGATAAACACAATTATTCAGTATTTGTGCTGGGCAACCCACACCAATCAGTCTTGTTGTGCAGTATCCTCTTCAAGCATGCAAACACATTCTTTCACCCTTCATCACGCCGGATTTGTCCAAAATTTATTTTGCAATTGTCACCAGTAAATGCAATACATTTTTCCGACAATTCGTTTTTTGCCAATATTTCAATGAGATATTGTGCAAGGGTTTCTGCTGTCTCGTTTGGTGTGTCTTTAAACTCAATTAATTTTGTTTGCACACCACCCTTCCTCCAGTCAAAGTACTGGATTATAATAGGAAATATTTTCACTGCCCCATGGTTACTCTGTAGAAACACTAGAGTAGAGGATATCTTTGAGGGCTTCATAAACGACTTCAATTGAGTGGAGTGCTATAACGGCATTCACATTGGCCTTGGTCTTAGTGCAAGCACTACTGAACTTTTTAGCGGCGTTTGAGTCTGGAAATGCTGTGATCAACAAGGCATTTGTGCAATCCATGGACCTGTAACTTTTATGGTGTTTAACAGTGTGAAATGCTAACACATTCCACTGCGTTTACAACCTCCTCTGTTTTTCCGGGTCTTACAAGGAAGTCCATCAGTTTAGCAGAAGAATTCTCACCACGCACAGCTTTTTTGTGTTTCTCTGTGTCCATGTGAGCTGTCAGGTCTCCGGCACCTTAGTGAGACACCGAAACATATGTGCCTGCTTTGCACACAGTACACTCTGCCTCCCATTTGTTTTGACCGGGATGGTATGTGGGGAATTTCTTTCTCATCTGTGAAGATGCACTTTCGCTTAGGCATTCTCGTTTTCTCTGTTTCTGAGCACAGCAGAACCAACCACTTGGCAGTCTCCCAGGGAATACGTCACAGGCAACCCAGTGCCGTCGTATTCCGTGCAAAGCGTCAGTCAATTTCAACACACGCAAATTAGTCGGACACCCCAGACGGAATGTAAAAAGTGGACATGTCCAGGCAAAAGAGGACGTTTGGTCACTGTTCTTTAACTTCTATCTGCCCCTTAATGCTTTGCTATTGTTAAAGCAATAGTTTTTCTACTTAACAAAACCAAAAAGATATCTCCATTTAGTTAAATAATAATGCTAAATGAATAATAATCAATAAAGACAGACAGACAGCATTTCTAGTTCATCCTTTCAGCACTGTCAATTCAAACAGAAATTATTAAAAAGGTGATTTAAAAATAAAATTTAAGAACTGTGTGTCATTATTTCACTTTTTAATCAAAGTTTAATGATTGTAACGGGTGTAATAATAACTTTTATTTTATTGAAATTCCTGCTGAAATATGTGTATAGTTTTTGGTAAATGTCCTGCAATGCTGAGTCCAACAGTGCCATCTGCTGGTATGGGGTGGGGTTTGGTTTTGGCTTCTAACATGTGATCAGGAGGCGGGGTTTGTTGATAGTCTTACCAGAAAACTACAAAGGTAAGACATATCTTTTGGTGCTCCACAAAATAAGATAATTTTAAACATTATAACCCCAGCTGACAAATCTCTCACCATGCATAGTAATGTGATTGATATTTTCAAGCTGTTTAGGTTTATTTTGGTTTTGTTTCTGTTTTACTAAATATTAATTTCCCTTGTAGAGATCAAAGAGATCAGACCCAGCAGAAAAAGCTAATGTTGTGACTCATCCATTTGCAGGTAAATTGTACCCATTTTTATACTCATTATTGTTTTTATTCCTTTTTTCTCATATACATTAAAAAAGTATGATGTTGGTTAAAATTCAGAGTAAAGAAAAACATGTTGAATTCATTGTAAGCGTTAAAAATCCACTATACGATCTCTTGTTAAAAGTATCTTGTTAAAATGCAAAGATTTATAAATGTATTGTGATATTCTAAAATGTATTTTCTGTAAAGTGAAAAGAAAACTCTTTGATATGCTTTGTTGTCAGTCTTACCAGAAAACTACAAAGAGATCAAAGAGATCAGACCCAGCAGAAAAAGCTAATGTTGTGACTCATCCATTTGCAGAAAATGTAATAATAAAAACCTCATCATCCAGTCCAGCGTGAATGTGGATCTTTGGTGGGACACGTACTCCGCGGTTACATGATGATTCAATAAAGAACAACTAAAATGCATAATATATTTCCTGTCCGGTTTGCCAGTAGCAAACACTCTGGGATCCATTGCTCCAGCCTAGTGACGCCACACACGCACGCTACATCTGAGTGGTGACGTCGTTCCTCTCTCTTTTCCTCTACGATCAACGAGGTGAGTTCAGGGGAAACTAACTGTTAGCCAACTCAATCTGAATTAATCCACCGTAATTTGACGTCAGGGTTTTTCCTAACGTGATAAATCATGCGCTACAAGCATTACTGTACACATATTAATAGTTATTATGTTTTTGTGACACGCCTGGGGTGGGGAGTTATTGACTATGTCAAATACGTGTTTGGTTGTCTGCTCTAGGCCGACAGCGCTAATATTTCGATCATCCAACTTAGATAAATGATATTACAGTGTTAGAGTTGAGCCATGAATCATGCTGTTTATTATTAAACCAAATTAAGGTTGGGCGACAAAGCTCTGCGTTCCTGTAGTGCTAATGCTAGTTTAGCTGTTGTGGTCCACTCTGAATGGGATTGATATATGCTAGTCATTCGATATAAAGTGCAATAATGTCACTAGTGAAACTTGCTCATGTCATTTTTAGGACTCCTGAGTTGGACAGAAATGCTGTGTTACAGCAGCAACATTTAAGGTTATTTTTTGAATGTAGAGTGAGTGTAAATGCACTGCATTTTACATAGCGTCCTTTAATGTACTTCCCACTCAGTCACACACCGTTAGGGACTCGGCCATGCAAGGTGCCTATCATCTTTTCGGTGGTGTCAGACAACATTTGTCCAAGAACTAAGACGGCAACTATGGTCTTATGTGACGACCCTCAATTTTCATTCATCTTTCAGAATGAAGACCATTCTCAGCAGCCAGGCGGTCGACATCCCCAACAACGGTAAGAAAATCACATGTGCATTTTGGGCTCGTGTCAACGTTGCATGTTGTTGTAGTCGATGTAAAGCTGAAGGGGCGGACTGTGACTGTCACCGGTCCCCGAGGCAAGCTCCGCAGGGAGTTCAACCACATCAATCTGGAGCTTCGTCTACTGGGCAAGAAAAATAAGAAGGTATGGAAGGTCATGACAAACTTGAATAGTTTTGATTAATCAAAAGGATATTGGTTGCATAAAGAAATGTGTCAAATCTTATCTTCTATAACAATTACTGGTATCTCCGTGTGGCTAAGATTTTACCGTCTCGGTTCATTGCACAACTTGCTTTTTGGGGTCAAGGAGCTGGCCTAGAGAAACTTTTGAGGGTCACATGACTTGCTCAATGGCCCCCAAAATTGAATTACAACTGACAAAGGAAAATAGTGCTAATATTAACCGACTCACTTGTTACACAAGCTTAGGCGAGCGTTAAAGGACTAAATGCAATAGATAGTTGAAGGAAATCATTTTAAATAGTTTTTATCAGTCAGTGTTTTAAGTCATGTGGCCCTCGTAATTCTCGACACAATTGACTTTAATGTTGTGTGCCTATTAAGTACCTGTGGTCACCTTGCAACTTTGGTTTGAGGTCAATTTCTGAAATTGTCAAAGTATCTTTGAGCAAGATGAACTCAGTTTTTAAAAAAAAATTACATTTTTTATTTGCTGATAGTCAATCACCAGTGTGTGAATGATAAATGAGCTTTATGGGGAAAAAATGAGCATCAGAGAAAGCATCCAGGAAATCTTAAATGGTGCATAATAAATCAGCAAAATGCCAATATTTTAATATTATTGTCCCCTTTCACCCAATGACAACATTCTGACACCACTCTTTCAACCATGACGATGTAAAAGAAAAAAAATATTTTCGCACAATGTTGCTGTTAATGCGATTGCATTATTTTTTGAGCACATACAACGTAAATCTGAGTCCAACTAGAACTCTGTAAATATTACCTGTATTCTTTTTATTAATTTTAAGTATTACATGATCATCTTGGAGTGCTGCATCAAATCTTGTTTTAACCCCTTAATGTTCCAACGGCCCGCTGGTGGGCCGCTGGACTTAAAATAAACGAATGTGTCAGTACGTTGTTACCAGTCGCTGAAATACATCATGCCGCATATCATTGGAAAGCTTAAACTCTCGGGTTTCAAGATAATGCAAGTCGTTTCAAAACATACCCATCACAGAAACACCATTGTCAGTCTGAAACAAGATACCCGAAAACTAAAGCCAAGGTTACTCAACATTACGTCCCCTGGCCGCCTCTATATTCTTAAAATGTCCCCCAAAAGGGCTTTGTTAAATCAAGGACAATCCATTGAATCTTACCGTTTAAATATTCTTACAAACACATGTTGCTAACAAAAAGACATATCTGCCATAAAACTTTCAACAGCCCACGATATAGCCTGTTATGGGCTTGTTTGATAAAACAAGTGATATGTTCAGCCAGTAGTAACCAAAAGGAATGATTGACACATTGGTTACCCAATGAAATTTCCAACATAATTTTATGCCATTTTCCAGGTTATATTAGAAGCATAGCTGGATTCATTTTTACACCCCATTATTACGCGCAAGTGTGTACAATCATTGACATCTGGAAAGAGAATTTAAACATTTCCAACTTCGTCACGATGGCTAAAAATGGCCAAAGAAAAATACAAATCTGCAAACCATTTTAGTGTAGTAAAATAACTTCTCCAAATGGACACTTCAAAACGCCTACCCATAGAAAAATGTGTAAAATGTTCGTAGTGAAGAAAATAAGTATTTGAACACCCTGCTATTTTGCTATTTCTCCCACTCAGAAATCATGGAGGGGTCTTACATTTTCATCGTAGGTGGCTGTCCACTGTGAGAGATAAACTCAAAAGAAAAATCCAGAAATCACATTGCACACTTTTTTTAATAATCTGTGTAATAAAGCTGCAAATGAACACCTGCGTATCATCCTGAATTCTGACCCTGAAAGACCTGTTAGTCCGCCCATTAGAAGTCTACCTGCACTCCATGTATCATCCTGAATCAGATGTGCCTGTTTGAGGTGGTTAGCTGTCCACCCCATACAATCCGTAAGACTTTACAGGGATGTGATTTTTCCACTAATTCACGGAATTCCGCTTTTTTTATCTCCAAAAATAAAATTTAAAAATTTCCGATTTTCTAATAGGTAAAAAAAAAAAACGATTTCGTCTCGACAGCGTTCCATTTTAGTGTTTCCGTAACTGAAATGAAACGTACTTGCGATTGGTTGAAGTCTCCGTGTTGACCAATAAACAAGCTTGTTATAAAGCCGTAGGAGTATGCCATTGTTCATTTCTCACATGTTTTTGCAGAGTGTTTAAAGAAAGATGTCCGAGATCGAACGCAAAGATGCTCCGCGAGTTAAAGAAATTGCTAAGATCGTAAAAAACAAGTTTCGATCGGACTGGTTAGAGAAGGAATTATCTACAAATGTTGGTGACCCCGACGTGATCCAATGTAGCGAGCAGAGACGGGAGTCGTAGGCGGAATGTCAAACAAAGGTGCCAACGAAAGCTGCTTTAATGACATTTAAACTGGCAATAACAAAACAAACACGAGAGTGGCTAGAACCGGCCGAATTAAGAGTCCCCCTAGGAACTCGCTAACTAAACAATGGTTCCGTGGGTGAATTATGTACAACCCACTACAGTACTTTCATTTATAGATAACATCTTCTGCTATAACAAAGACATTTGTGGTATGTTCTAATATGAGTTACTTTTCATTTGGTTATGATACAATTATTTGTTCATGAAATTTGAACTCCTCAACATGATTTATGTGTTAACTTAGTAATCACATGAGTTAGATATGATGATATTCTCAGTGATAGTTTTTAAAAGCAAAGGCAGTCCAATGTTTTTTAATGTGACTGATTTTGAGTTGACTTAAACTGTAATTTTATATGGGATAGTTCAAAATACATTGAAAATTTATGCTGTTGTTTTCTCTATTTCTTTGTCATCTGAGTGCATTGAAAGTACTTAAAAACACGGAAAACCCATGAGCTCCGGGGGGCTTCGCCCCACTTGTCCCCCCACCAGGGCACTGCCCTGGACCTAGCTGGGTCCCCGCGGCCCCCAGACCCCCGCCTAATTTTCAGATGATTTCACTTTGGTCAAATCACATCCCTGGACTTTAACTTGTAACATGGTAAAAACGAAAGAGCTGTCCAAAGACACCTGAGACAAAATTGTACACCTCCACAAGGCTGGAAAGGGCAACACAGTCATTGCCAAGCAGCTGGTTGGAAATAGTCCACTTAGAAAATGGAAGAAGCCGAACATGAGTCTCTCAATCAGTGTGGATCCCCATGCAAAATATCGCCCCGTGCGGTCTTGTTGATTCCAAGAAAGGTGAGGAATCAGCCTGGAACTAATCGACAGGAGTTGGTCAATGACCTGAAAAGAACTGGGACCATCGTTTCCAAGGTTACTGTGGGTAATACACGAAGACGTCATGATTTGAAATCATGCACGGCATGAAATGTTCCCCCGCTTAAACCAGCACATGTCAAGTGTTAGTCAGATGCTTGTAATAAGCTTAACTTGCACACGAGTTTGCAGCATTAAGCTGAATTAACTTTTTACTTGTGTATTTCAGCTGCGTGTAGAAAAATGGTGGGGAAACCGAAAGGAGCTGGCAACAGTCCGCACCATCTGCAGTCACGTCCAGAACATGATCAAGGGAGTCACTCTGGTAAGATGAATCCATCACTCACCTCCTGTTGATGACACTGACCCTCTTGTCTGATCCCAGGGCTTCCGTTATAAAATGCGTTCCGTGTATGCTCATTTCCCCATCAACATCGCCATACAAGAGAATGGCTCCATGGTGGAGATCAGGAATTTCCTGGGTGAGAAGTACATCCGACGGGTCAACATGAGGTTAGGTGTGGTGTGCACGGTCTCAGGCCAGAAAGACGAGTTGGTGTTGGAGGGAAACGATATTGAGCTGGTTTCAAATTCAGGTACCATATTTTTTTTTGTGAACACATTATTTTAAAATGCGGGTGGCCAACGCATTGCTCCAGAGTCTTATGTCCTACATGTTTTGGGGGGTTTTCTTTTCTAACACAAGTGATGCAGATTATCATTTCGTTAGCAAGCTTTGTGGAAGCTAGTGATGGGACTTACTAGTAATTTTGGTATTGATCCCGCCCAATACATATGGCATTCCCAGATACCAAACAAATACAAAATTTTTCAACAGATTTGAAACAGTTACATGGTTACATTTTTGGTTACAGTTCATTGCTCTGAAGGGAGGGCTTTTTTTGTGTGTCCATGTTAATTTGTGCTTTTGCCATTTATGCTTTTGTCTCTGTCATCCTTTGTTTTCGGTATGGGTGGTTGTATCAATCTGGCTACTCGGTCACTGTCCTGTTGCCCTCTATGACTTGCAGCAAGGTAGTGGAAAGGACTCAGTGTGCCTGTCAGTCACTATTCAGGCATAACTCTGAGAAGCACTGTACGATAGGGTAGCGAGGTGCGATATCTGCGTAAAAAAGCAGAGGAGAGAAGCATCTATCCATCTGCACCGCTTATCCTCAGTAGTGTCGCAGGGATGCTGAAGCCCATCCCAACTATCCTTGGGCAGTGGACAGGAGACACACTGAACTGGTTGCCAGCCAGTCACCGGGCACATTGACGGACGACTCGCTCAATCACACGTAGGGACAATTTGGACTCAATTCACCTGAAATGCATGGTTTTGGAATGTGGGATGAGTGCCCGGAGGAAACCCACACAATCACAGGGAGAACATGCAAACTCAACACAGGAAGGTTCGATCTTATGACGTCAGAACTGTGCGGCACACGCGCCAACCACTGCGTTGCCGTGCTGCTGCGAATTCCTGATCAAAGTTCTTACCGTATTATCACGACCATAAGGCACACAGAAGTATTACATTTCCTTCACATTTTGTGGCGTGCCCGATTGAACGGTGTGCCTTGTGTGAGATGGAAAGCGGCAGATGTTGCTGAAGACACCATAAGGCAACAAAATGGTGAGGTGTGGGTGTTTATATAAGGGTAAGTTCACATTGCAAAGCTTAATGCTAAATTCCGATTTTTGGGTGAAATTTGATATGTGAGATTGTTCATTCTAACTACATGCGACTTGTATGCGATCTCCTCTGACTTCTGTGCGTTCTTTGTTTGCCTAAGTACTCATTGATGCCAACGCTTTAGTGTATCTAGCAATTTGAAAGTTAATGTTCTACCGCAGGCTGAACAGAGTTGTCCTATCAAATATTAATTAAATCCAAAACCTCACTTTCCTTCGATTGAATGCTTTGTGTTTTCGTTCGCCATGGTGCGTTGATTTTCACTTTGGAGAGAACATGGAAACCGAGCAGCCGCGAGAGTATTGAAGATTAAGTCGATGGTTTGCAACAAGTATGTGTTTAAATATAACTAACTCCGGAGACTGCGCCATTCAAACACAGTGCCGTATGGTCAGGAATATAGGGTTATATTGGTTATATCAATTGGGAGCTGGATAACTTATTCTGGCAATGGGAATCACATTTTGGAGCAGAAAAAATACAAAAATATATGCAGGATCTACAGCTCTTGTGGACTGGGTTGGCCACCTTTATTTAAAATTATCCAGCTTTGTGTTTAAATGTTCTGCCTTATTTTTGCAGCGGCGCTTATCCAACAGGCCACCACAGTCAAAAATAAGGATATCAGAAAGTTCTTGGATGGCATATACGTGTCTGAGAAGGGAACAGTTGTGGATCCAGACAAAATGTGAATCCCCACCTGAGGTTGGAGTATGAATATATAATATATATATATATAAAACACTTTCAATGAAATACAAAATGGACCTTGGGTTTCTGAGATTTGTCATATGTCCACAGTGACCGCGATGAACCAACATGTCACCTCGCGGAAGGTCACAAGAATCTCCAATTGACATCCATCAAAAATGTTCTGTTATGACCAATAAAGTTGGAATATTGTCTCATTTTTGTTTTTCTTGATTGTTTTCACTTTTTCCCTAAAATAAATTTAACGGTTTTGGTTTCTATCACAGGGGTGGCCAACCCGCGGCTCTCGAGCCGCATGCGGCTCTTGAACTAGTTTCATGCGGCTCTTTAGGAGCTGTTATAAACTGGTTTAATGCGGCTCTTTCGGAGCTGTAACATGACATGCATCAAGAATGTTTAGCCGGCACTGTAATTTGCCTTCCCTACAGCTAGATGGCACTCCGACAATGAATGTCTGTTTTAGTGACGTAAAACGAGCGACGAGAAAATATTTGTTTGACAAAATGTATTGTAGTCAATTTATGTGAAATAACCTCTCGAAATGGCAGGTAAAAAGGCACAGCCAAACTAAAAAATGAAGAACACAGGACGTTTTTGCCAGAATGGGAGAGTTTATATTATTTTATTGAACGTAATGGCAAGTCTATCTGCCTTATACGATACGTAACACGGCATTAGCACATTTCAAAGTTTCAAATCTTCAGCGTCAATTCAGCTCACTCCACCCTAACATCGAACAGGAATTTCCAAAAGGGACTGAACTTAGTAAGAAAAAGTTGTTGACTACGAAAAGCAAAGCAGAAAAACAGTTGCATTTCTTTCAAAAAAAAAATATGAAACACTGAGACCGTAACGCTTGCTTCGTATCAGTTAGCTTGGAACATAGCACGGTGTTGTGCCCTTTTCCGACTTCTATGCAAATTCCCCCCCCCCTGATCGTATTCTATATAAAACGCTTATTAAAACAATAAAGCGAGCTAATTAGAGTAATTGGGAGATCCTAGTCTCTATAACGCGTTTATTTAAACAAAGCGTGATCTTATTCTACAAATTGCGTTTTTTAACGCGGATGAAAATGTCACCAACGTCAATGTACGCTTCCGACAAAAGCGATCGTATTCTATATAATACGCTTCAGCAAATAAACGCGTTTTATAGACTAGGATCTCCCAATTGTTATAATTAGCTCGCTTTATTGTTTTAATAAGCGTTTTATATAGAATATGATCGCTTTTGTTGGAAGCGCAGCAGAATAGCAGAATGCGCGTTCACGCGAGGGGGGGAGGAATCTGCAGAGGAGTCGGATTTGGGCACAACACCTGTTACAAATTGCGTTTTTTAACGCGGATGAAAATGTCACCAACGTCAATGTACGCTTCCGACAAAAGCGATCGTATTCTATATAATACGCTTCAGCAAATAAACGCGTTTTATAGACTAGGATCTCCCAATTGTTATAATTAGCTCGCTTTATTGTTTTAATAAGCGTTTTATATAGAATATGATCGCTTTTGTTGGAAGCGCAGCAGAATAGCAGAATGCGCGTTCACGCGAGGGGGGGAGGAATCTGCAGAGGAGTCGGATTTGGGCACAACACCGGCAAACAAACTAACTGCTACGGATGGAGCGCCAGCCATCATCGGATCAATGAACGGGCTTGTGGGACTGTACAAAGCTGATCAAACATTTCCAGACCTTTGGGATTTCCACTGCATCATCCACAGGGAGCAACTCGTGTCTAAATCACTCAAATTTGACAACGTCATGAAACCTGTGAAGGAAATCGTCAACTTCATCTGCACACATGCGCTTAACCGGTGGATATTCAGGAATATCATCGCTGAACTGGACCAAGGACTTCCAGGTGACCTGCCGCTGCACTGCACTGTGAGGTGGCTGTCAAAAAGCCAGGTACTATCTCGCTTCTTTGAGCTTTTGGATCCAGTGAAACTGTTCATGGAAGAGAAGGACAAGGACTATCCCAAGCTCTCAGACCTCAAGTCGATAATGGATCTGGAACAGTGCTCACAATGTTAACTGTTGAAAATTATTGATATTATCATGTTGGTGTGGTTATTTTCATCAGATCTAGTCGAGTAGAGATTTGTGTATGCGTGTGTACATGATTAAAAGATGTTTATGTGTATAATGTGGCATTTTTAGTAACAAAGAAAAAAAATAATCAACTCGCCCCCGTTAACAACTATGATGTGGCTCTTTGTAGTAACACAGACGAAAAATTGGCTCTTAGTCGCTGAATGGTTGGCCACCCCTGTTCTATCAGATAACAAGGGATGTTTGAAAAATGAATCCAGATTTCTTAAAATTACTAATGTGGGCTCACAATACAAATGTGAATTGATTTTTACAATCTTGACTATACTTGCATGACATCCTAACTTTAGGCTGCGTCCCATTCTTCGCACTTTCACTCGCTATGTGCCCTAGTCACTCGGTTTGCGCGTTCACGTGAAAATGGGGTGTGTCCCGATACTCTCAAGACCGAGGCAGAAGTGCCCTCAAACCAAGTCGTAACCACTTCAAGACCGAGGGGGCTCTCGACCTCACTTGGCAGCGAAGTGACTACCCAGAAGGCTTTGCGAATTCTCAATATCAACAAACATGCCCGAAAAGGAACCACACAAATGTAAGTAGTTTTCCACAACCACGCATGTATTTGCAATAAAATGTATTGAGATATCTTAGTTAGACGTAAATGCAATAGAAAATCGTATTTTCGCGTTAAAACACGAACATTGCAAAATCGCTACTTTACGAAGTGCACTAATCTACCAAGGGAGCTGGCAAAAAAAAAACCTTCACGCTACAAACTGTAAAGTAGGATAACTGTGCAGAAAATCACGGTTCAGCCCATCCCTGTTTTTATCTTAAACGAGTCGTGCTTTTCATGTACATGGCCAGTCGCTAAAGGAGCATAGTCAGAATACCGTTCTGGACATAAGCGCTTGTTTACTGCACACAATTTCGGGTGTCGTGTTTTATTTACAATATGATTCTTTCATGTGAGATCAGAATGCATTAGTTTTCATCATGCATTACGAGTAATGTCTCCGAATTTCACGTGGAAATACAGTTGAAACAAACTACTATCACATAGTTCACTGTCTTCTCTGTAAACACATATTAAGTGAACGAATTACCTTCTCAAAATGTTGTCCAAATGTGGAGACAATTCTAAAGCATATGTGATGCTGGCCAATAGAAGGCTCATACAGCCATAAGAATAACATGTCAATTTCATGTCTCACATCAACTAGTTGAGCATCGTATACACAGTTGTTTTTGTACAATACATCAGCATTAAGTAATTCTTGTTTTTTCCACCCAACCTAAAGGCCATTGTAGAACGTCCCGTGGAAGAGCTGGTCACCATCACAGCTACCACGCCATCCACACCACCGGGCACGTCGTTGGCACCTTCTAATCCGGCGCCAAACCCCAAATCACCCAGAAAAAAAAAGGAAGCACGATACACTCCTTGACTTTTTGAAAGTGGAGTCTGCCGGAGTGAGGAAAAGTCTCGAAGAAACTGTGGCCAAAACTGAGCGGTTCCCGTCCTTTTTGGGAAGCTCGTGGACAAATTTCCAGAACAGTGACATCTCTGCAATGTTTCCCTTTGTTTTATAAAAGGAAAATATTTTTTTTTATTAAGAACTCAATGAAGTTCCAGTTTGTGTTTTCCAGCTTCATGGAAGTATTGGTATATTTTTGTTAAAATTTGTGACACATTATTTATTTACTATTATGTATTTTGGCCCAATGTGAGTTTGTTTTTCTGAAAGTAATGTATTATTTAAGCTGGAGTGATTTGTAGTTGTTTTCTGTCCAACAGTCACATAGTTCACACGCAGTATCTCACATCATTATGAAATAAACCACCAAGGTGTTACTCAAAATGAAGATGTTTATTGAATAGTAATGCAGAAAAGCACATAATGCAAATGTGGGTCTGACTTAAAGAGCCTAAAATATGGCTTTTGGGCAATTTATTCCATATTAACTGTGGACAATTCTTTGTACGGTGGACCTGGGAACCCTGAAGACCCGTGACACCACACGGTAGGACAGAGCGTGGGCCAGCCAGTACACGTAGATCAGGACCTCCAGCCATGGCCCTGTTCCCTCTTTAGCAGCTCCTGCAGGGCCCACATAACCTTCTTGCTCAACCTTAAGTCCTGAATGAGTTCTGACTCCACATCCAACCATAAGCACAGGATGGGAACATTCCTGTCCAACCTGTCCATGCTTATAGGACAGCCACTCTGGAACACAATAGAAAACAAACATTTTAGACATAAATGTGGGCATAGAAAAGAAAAAGACCGCTTTAACTGTGATGTAAGCATCATGAAAAAATGTTGAAATTTTTTTGGTTTGAACAAATTTATTGACACTAATAACAAAAAAAAACAATCATGACAATCACAACAGCAATCAAGCACATTCACAATATTATATTCCAATATGATGTTATTAACAGCAAACACAATGTGAGGGTTTGAACAACCCTTCTCGAAAATCCTATTTGCAATCAAGCATATTCACAATTTCATTATACAAAACTCAATTCCAATGAAGTTGGGAAAGTGTGTTAATTGCAAATAAAAATTGATCCAAGTAAATTGCAAATTCTTTTCAACCCATATTTAAATGAATGCACAGCAAAGACAACATATTTATTGTCTTCACTCATAAACTTTATTGTTTTGGGAGAAAATCATCAACTCTGTAATTTGATGACAGCAACACGTGCCAAAATAGTTGGGACAGGTGTCAATAACTACTCAGAAAGTGGATGAATGGAAATCAACCAACTATTTGCAGGTGAACAGATGAATTAGCAACAGGTGAGAGTTGTTACTGGGTATAAAAAAGGGAGACCCGAACAAGCTAAGTCATTCACATGCAAGGATGGGGCGAGGTTCACCTCTTTGTGAACAACTGCGTGAGCAAATTGTTGAACAGTTTAAAAACAACATTCCTCAAAGTACAATTGCAAGGAATTTAGGGATATCATCATCTACAGTCCATAATATTGTGAAAAGGTTCAGGGAATCTGGAGAAATCACTGTGCGTAAACGGCATGGCCGTAAACCATTATTGAATGCCCGTGACCTCCGAGCCCTCAAGCGGTACTGCATTAAGAACCGACATCAATGTGTAAAGGACATCACCACATGGGCTCAGGAACACTTTGGAAAACCACTGTCAGTCAATACAGTTCGACGCTATATCCGTAAGTGTGGGTTAAAACTTTATGTTGCAAAGCGTAAGCCATTCATCAACAACATCCAGAAACGCCGCAGGGTTCTCTGGGCCCGAGCCCATCTAAAATGGACTGATACAAAGTGGAAAAGTGTTCTGTGGTCTGATGAGTCAGTTTTCCAAATTGTGTTTGGAAATTGTGGACGTCGTGTCCTCCGGTCCAAAGAAGAACAGAACCACCCAGACTGTTATGCACGCAAAGTGCAAAAGCCAGCATCTGTGATGGTATGGGGGTGCATGAGTGGCCAAGGAATGGGTAACCTGCACATCTGTGAAGGCACCATTAATGCAGAAAAGTACATTCAGGTTTTGGAACAAAGTATGTTGCCATCCAAACAGAATCTTTACCATGGGCGCCCTTGCTTCTTCCAGCAGGATAATGCCAAGCCACACACTGCACGTCTCACGACAGCGTGGCTTCGTAGTAAGAGGGTGCGGGTGCTTGACTGGCCTGCCTGCAGTCCTGACCTGTCTCCCATTGAAAATGTGTGGCGCATTATAAAGCGCAGAATAAGACAAAGGAGACCCCGGACTGTTGAACAGCTGAAGCTGTACATAAAGCAAGAATGGGAAAGGATTCCACTATCAACGATTCAACAACTAGTCTCCTCACTTCCTAAACGTTTATTGAGTGTTATTAAAAGGAAAGGTGATGTAACACAATGGTGAAGAAGCCCCTTTCCCAACTACTTTGGCACTTGTTGCAATTATAAAATTCTAAGTTTATCATTATTTGCTTATGGAAATAAAGTTTATGAGTTTGAACATGGATAATCTTGTCTTTGTGGTGTATTCATTTAAATATGGGTTAGAAAAGGTTTGCAAGTCATTCTATTCTAATTTTACTGACATTTTAAACTTTTTCCCAACTTCAATGGAATTGACTTTTGTATGATATCTTTGTTAGTGTCAATAGATCTGTCCAAGCCAAAGTCGATTGTCTTTTTTGGTCTGAACAAATCCCTTGACACCAACAACAGAAAACAATCATGACCAAACAACAGCAATCAAGCACCTTTTTTATATCCAATGACAACTCTTTTGAATTAAATTCCTTATGAACTAAGGTTTTTGGGTCGTACAGGGAAGTTTGGTGACGATATTATGTCAGCTTAAGGGTCAGGTGGACTGTTCTTGTGTTTGTTTACTTTTCGTCATGTCACACATTCAAGACCCCTACTATGTGTCATAAAATGGCATTAAGATACTAATAAGTAGATTGCCATTTATGTCTACACAAACATAGGGTATTATGTGAACGTGCATTGTATGTTAACTCTTACTGTATTTGACCGAACGGGTCATTTTTTTACTGAGTGTACGTACCTTGTAAAGGTGAATCAGCACTACAAAGCGCCGAAGCTGTCTTCAGTATAGCACATTTCTCCTCCGTTGATTGGAGACACGGAAAAGATGATGAGCTTTCAGGCAATCGGTAATAACACAGCTGTAGCGGGCATTTTTAACGTTGCACGAAATCTCCAACTGACACACTACAGGTTGAGACTCGAGTTGTTTACATGTGACGTAGGCCTATACGTCACTAAGGTCTACAGCCAATTAATATTACCGCCATCTCCTGGACAGGGGTGGAACCTTGCAAGTCTTGTCCAAACCTTTTCCACTTTGCACTCCACTCGATGAGGGCACTCCTCTATCGAGGGACCTCACTGGAGGGTTCTCGGGGCCGAGTGAGAGAAATGGGATTGGGCCTTACTATATTTTCCCAACTGGGGCTCAAAATTATACAGTTGTGAAATATCTTATTGAAGACACATGGAAGTACAGTATGAATTAAATTAAATCTACATAAAGAGCCAGATTTACATTAAGAGTCAGTAAATGGAACAAGTGATGGTAAATGTATATTATAAAATGGTTTCATAACAAAATCAATATTCATACCTGGTTACTCTAGATAAAAACATGCATTTCCTATTTTGTTTGCAGTACTTTCGATCCACATTGCCCACCTTCCTGGCAAATTTTGTTTTAGGTGCGCCTTATAATCTAGTAAATGCAATATGTTGACTTCACAGCCACGCCAGTAAATGGTCAATATTTCAGAGAATGCTGTTTCCTTCTGTTATTCTCATACGTTTATCATTTAAAATAAACGAGTGGAATAATTTATTTTAATTATTTTTATGTGGCTAAATATTTTCAGATTCCCTTAATATTACAGATTAGAGACAACTTGAGTTACTGACTCCCAAAAGGTTTATATTTTTATGTAACGATCTTTTTTTGGTTTTGGTTTGAACAAATTTATTGACACTAAAAACAGAAAACAATCATGACAATCTCAACAGCAATTAAGCACATTCACAATATTATATTCCAATATTACGTTTTTAACAGCAAACACAAAGTGAGGTTTGAACAAACCTTCTCGAAAATCAAACATATTCACAATTTCATTATATAACATCTTTGTTAGTGTCAATAGATCCGTCCAGGCCAAAGTCGATTGTTCTCGGTCTGAACAAATCCACTGACACCAACAGCAGCAAAACACAGCCATCAAGCATATTCACAATTTTTTTATATTTGACAATATGACGTGACGATATGACGTTTTAACATTTTTTCCTGACATTTCCAACATCAATTAAACAATTTCAGAGTTATTTTCTTTTAACAGTAGTTAACCAGCGTGTAAAAGGCAATACTATTGTGCAAGGGCATAGCTCTGCCATCCCACCCTCCCAAGCAGCATTCTTCCAGTCCTCTGTGTGGGTCCTTTCCCTTCTGCGTGGGTCCTCTCCCTTCTGGGTTCCACAACCCAGGCCGTTGCTGCCGGGACTCCCACAGCGTAGCTCCGGCTCCCCCCTCCGGGTGGGTACAGACGAGTCTTCTTTATGGCTGCGTCCTAGGCCCGCCGCTCGCAGATTGTATGGTATCTGCAGCCATTTGGAGCACAGCCACGGGGGGGATCTGCCTGCACCTCCATACCAGCAGGTTTCTGGAGGTCCAGATGGCGTCCTTGATGGCGGCGAGAGTGAGCCAGTCCCTGGCAAAGTCGTTCCGATGCCTCCTCGACCGACTCACCCCGTAAAGCACGTACTGTGCATCAGGGACCTCTCCTGCTGGCAAGTCCGGGAACTTTCCTAGTTGTTCGGCCATTGTCCACAAGACCTTGGCAGCGCTGCACTCACAAAAAAGGTGCCTCACCGACTCCTGGGCGCCACAGCCAGGTCGAGGGCACGTCGAAGTCGCTGACATTCCTCGGTGGTGCATTACAGCTCTGACTGGGAGAACTTCATGAGCCACCATCCATGACAAGTCTCGTAGTCTGTTTGGGAGGGCAGGATGATTGACGTTGCTCCAAACCGTTGTGGAATCGCCAAACGCAAGCCCCCGCACAGGGCTTACTGTAGCTCGCTCTTGCACAATAGAAATAAGGGCCCTGTGGTTTTGTAAAGTGTGACATTCTTGTGTTTCCAAATCAAACTTCTTCAAAAAAGCCCGAATAAAGAGATGTGTTGGTGGCAAGTTAAACGAAACTGGAATCAAACGATTGTTTGGTACAAGCTTTAGCTTCCGCAAATATGAGCCCATCCAAAAACGGGTCATTGCTTGACTTTTCGGGTTGTTGGGTGGGCCCACAGCGTTTTGGAAGTGGAGAGAGACATATTTGCTTCCCAGGAAAAGCTGGAGGTCAGGCACTCCTTTCCCCCCTTTTTCCTTTTTCTTTTTCATTGTATCTCTTTTTATCCTTTCCCACTTTGAGCCCCAGACAAAGCGAAAGATGGCTCGGTCCATTTGTAACAGCACGTTTCTTTTAGGCATAAAAATTAAACTGATTGACAAAAGCATTGGGAGGATGATCGCTTTGATGATTAGGACCTTCCCCTCTATTGTCAGTTTTCTTAGTGACCAAAAAACAAGTTTTTGCTTAACTTTCCTTGTCACGTCATCCCAGTTGGTCTCGCCTCCTCCATCCGCATTGAATTTTACCCCTAGGATTTTCTGGTCTGTCTTTAACACCGTCAGCGGGAGTCCTGCCTTTTCTGTCTCTTTCCACATTCCATAAAACTTCACTTGCGATTTTTCTCTATTTAGCCTTGAGCCAGACGCCCTCCCAAACAGGTCAGTCAAGTCAAGGGCTCTTTCAACAGATGCGCGGTCAGTACACAAAATATTAAAATCATCCATGTACAAAACACACTTGGTAATTTGTCCCCCACTTCCTGGGATATTGATGCCTTCGACAAATCTATCTTTTCTTAACATTTGTGCCAAAGGTTCAATGCAAAGAACATAGAGAAGGGGAGACATAGGGCAACCTTGACGTACACCGCAGTTGATCTCGATTGCTTCCGATAAATTCCCGTTAATCATGAATTTGCTGTAGATGTCTCGGTATAGCAGTCCTACCCAATTGATGTATTTTTGGGGGAAACCACATTTTTGCAATACCCTGAAGAGGTATTGGTGCGAGACTCGATCAAAGGCTTTTTCAAAGTCTAGGTTTAGGACCGCTAGTCGCATGTTTCTGTCTCTTGCATAACAAATGGTGTCACGGATCAGCATGAGACTGTCGCTGATCTTCCTTCCCACAATGGCACAGGTTTGGTCTGGATCAACCAAGTCTCCCAAGACAACAGACATTCGTGTTGCTAGAAGCTTGCTGAAAATTTTACAGTCCACGTTTAAAAGCGTTATGGGTCGCCAGTTTTTTAAGTCAATTTTGTCTCCTTTTTTGTGCAATAGAGTAACTATCCCGATTCTGAAACTGTCCGGCATATGGTCTCGACTGGAAAATTCGTTAAAAACAGTTAACAGATCTGGTGCTAAAATATCCCAAAAAGTCCGGTAAAATTCGAGGTTGAGTCCGTCCTCCCCGGGTGATTTGCCTTTTTTCATAGTCTTTATGCAATCATTCAGTTGGTCTTGGGTAAAGTCCGATGTTAAAAAGGGGTCTTGACGCACTGATCTTGAAATATGATCTAATACATGCCCCATTTCATTCTCATATGTTTCTTTCTTTTCAAATAATTTTTTGTAGTAGTCTTCGACCAATCTGGTTATTTCACTACTTTCCTTTGTTATTTGCCCGTTTTCGTTTTGAAGTTTAAAAATCCCCTCATTTTTGCCCATAATTTTTTTAAAAAAGTAGCGTGTACATTTTTCCCCTTCTTCTATTTCTCTTTCTCTGCTTCTTATTATGATGCCTTTGCTCTTTATTTCCGCCAAAGCGTTTAGTTCTTGTTTGGTCTCTTTGATTTCATCATTAAAGTCCATCCCCTTTTCTGTTAGGATGAAATAGCGTTGGAGTCTTCTTTGTAGTCCCGACATGCGTTTCATCTCTTTGAGTTTCTTGTTTTTCCCTGCATTTTTAAAAAAGGTCTGTGTTCGTTTCTTTGTCATTTCCCACCATTGTGCTCGTGAATCATACGAGTCTTGAAGGGTCTGCCAGTCTTTGTACAGCTCCCTGTATTGTGCGGCTAGAGCCTCATCCTCCAGCAGGGAGCAGTTTAACTTCCACAAACCCTTCCCAACAGTCATACCTGAAGGAAATGAGAAAGAGCAGGACAGTAGCAAGTGATCCGAAAAAAAAACTGGAATTAATCTTGCATCACTCTGTGCTAAACCCCTCGTAAATATGTAGTCTATTCGAGAGGCTCTGGCATTGTCACTACTGAACCAGGTGAAGCCCTCCTCTCCTGGATGTATGGATTTGAAACAGTCCACCAGTTTAAATGTCCGGCACATGTCTTGTAATAAAGTTGATGTTTTATCTACTTTAAACTCCTCATCATTCCTCTTTCTATCCTTCCTACTTAAGATGCAATTAAAATCTCCTCCCACGATTAGTGGTTGATGGCCTAGCATATACGACTGGATGTCCTCTAAAAGTTCGTACCTGAGTTGTCTGTCGGCATGGCCGTATATGTTAATGAGGTTAAAATCATTCCCTATATAAGAAAGTCTTGCTAAGATTGCGCGTCCGTCTCTCATCACAGTACTCCCCTTTATGATGAGTTGAGGGTTGTTTATTAAAATGGCTACCCCATCGTTACGGTTTTCATTCGAGCCACTCCATAATGACGGATATGGCCAAATCTCTTCCCACTGTTTATAATTTTTTAGAAAGGGGATGCAGCATTCCTGTAGTAAAAACACATCCGTTCTGATAGTTTTTAAGAACGATAAAACACTGTGAGCCTTAACCTTTGATCTCACACTTCTTACATTGATAGTAGAGAATGTAATGTTCATAATTGTTGTAAAAGTATTTAAACTAGTTAGACAAAACTGGGGGATCTGAGTCCATTCTTTGGTGATCGTCGAGATCATCGAGGGTGTCACCTGTGTCAGACACATCACTTAAGAGTAGTACCTCATTTTGAGACTCACCGGGGAAAACTCTGGGACCCTCTGACTCTCTGTCTGTGGTTCCAGGTCTTCCCCTTTTTTCTGGGTTAGGGGGTGAGCCAGAGGACCTATCAAGGGGTCTCTTACTTCCTTGCCCACTAAGGGTCAGGTTTTTTCCCTCCCCGACTTCCTCCGTCTCAACTTCATACAGTTCCCTTGTGGGCTTATTCACCGGCAATCGGCTTTCTTCTAAATCTCTTATCTTTGTTTCTGGTTTTTTCACCACTCCCAATTTTGTCTTACTTTTACTCCTCTTTCCAGTGCCCGTATGGGTTTTTGGAGAGTCATTCGCCTTTTCGATTTGTTTGTCTTCTCCAAATCCCGGCAATGGCGTAGCAAACAAATTTGCTAATTTGAACTCTCTTCCAGGCCCTTCCTGATTAATATGTGTTTTCGGAGTGGCAGTTGCTTTTTCTATTCGTTTGTCATGTCCAAATTCAGGTATTTTATGAGAAATCGAATTTGAATTTCCAGGTTCTTCCTGTTTCAATTTTGATTCTCTGGTCTCTGCTCCAGGGGTTTTGGTAGGTACATCTGTTTTTTCAATTTGTTTGTCTTGTCCAATTTCTTTGTGCATTTCTTGATCAATTTCATTGGGTATTTCCATAACTTTATTCATTTCCTGTTCATCTTCATTGGGTATTTCTATAACTTCATTAATTTCTTGTTCATTTTCATTTTGTATTTCCATGACTTTATCAATTTCATTGTCTTTGTTATCTTTATTCACTTCATTGTCTTTGTGACAATTATTCATTTCATTATCTATGTTGTCTGACATAATTTCATTGTCTTTGTTATCTTTATTCACCTCATTGTCTTTGTGACATTTATTCACTTCATTATCTATGTTGTCTGACATCATTTCATTGTCTTTGTTGTCTTTGTTAACTGCCTTCCTAGCTTTCAATTTGTTAGCAAACGAATTCGGGCAGTTTCTAAAGAGGTGATTCGTTTCTCCACAGAGATTGCATTTTCTGCTATTGCTACATTCCTCAAAGGAATGTCCAATTGTTCTGCACTTTCCACAAAAAATTCGATCACATACCTCAGCCAGATGCCCATGCTCACCACATTTGCGACAGAGTTTTGGTTGCCCTTGATAGTGGATAAAGCCACGGTTTTCCCCCAGGAATATAGTCGACGGAATTTGTTTCAGTCCCTGAAAGCCCTGAGGATCTTGCCGTAGTTGGACTGGTACCCTCCAGGCACCATTCCAATAGCCTTTCTCACACCTCACCTTCATAGCCTGGCCTTTTACTGAGCAGTATCTACTCAACCAAAAACAGACGTCATCAGCACTGATCATTTCACTAAACATTCTAACAACGACAATTTTGTTAGTATTATCAGTCAGCTTCTCCACTGTAAATCCTGAAAACTGGGACCTCACTCCCTCAAAGCGATTCCAAAACTCTTGATAAAGAGCTGCCGTTTCAAAACTCACATCAAAGCCTTTGCCAGAAGTCATTTTTATGACAGCATATACCTCCTCCTTTTTAAACTTCAGAATCTTCTCAACAAACTTGTTAATAAAATCCGTCCTTGACATTCCCTCCGAAACTGCCACAACATCTTTGAGCAAGAATCTCACGCAGTTACGTCTCCGCCCGCCGGTATAATGCCCGGCCATGGCAGGACTCGGCTGCTTTACTTCTAACTATGTTAAAATGGTTAGAATTGTAAAATTAATAATTAACAATACTCTTATAACCGACGCCAATGACAGTATAAACGCATAGAACGAGCAGTGCTAACCTGATGCGTCCACCATCAACCACTACGGCAAGCTGTATGTCACCAGCCCAGCTGCTAAAAACAGTCAGATAGTTCAGTCAAACCTATTACCCACTTAACATTCCGAATATTGTTTAACGATCTTGGAAATTGGAAGAAAATAACTTGGTTTGCAACGTTTAAAAGAGGTGGGCGATTCTTTGTATTTGGGTATAGATCCTATCCATTTTAACGTAAGGTAGTATCAATCCATGTAGATACTTATTGGAATAGTGATCATTGAATCATTGATCCGCACTGCTTGCATTTGTCTGAAATTGTGGGAGAGGGTTGGTAGAGCGATATCACACACGTGGTCGTGGGATGAATATGGTGAAAGTATGAAATGCCTGTTTCAAATACAGCCCAAATGCCAACTAATACCCCAAAAAGACGAAAAGGTGGCTGTTAAGTTGAACCCATCATAGAATTTTACACAGAGTACTTGCAAAGGAGCTGCAATGATGATTTCAGCCAGAAGATGACGTCAGCAAATACAATATTTTTGAAGTTGCACGCAACACATTTAAAAACACATCACTCCTTGTTTACTTTTCAAACAAGCTGATTACTTATATTCGTTGGGCCAATTTCAATAACATCGAATTGTCTGTTTTGTATATTAAGTCGTTTTTAATCGGGTGAAGAAGTTAAAGTTACCTCTACATTATTTCTGATAGCTGAAATCTTCATTCAATATGTTGTCTGAGTGATAACAAACAAGGGGCTCGCTATTCGTTTATATATTTCGCTGATGTGTTTTTATTCTAATTTTCTATCAGAACTTGACTTTCACATTCAGTGGGCAAAACCAAAGCAAAAAGACTACCAAGAATAACGAAAAAGAAAAAAACTTAAAGAAAGTAAAAAGAAAAGTGAAAGTAAAACTAAAAAAAGTAGGTACTAAAAACAAAAAAAAAATACGACACCACAGAGCATTGCAACATATCAAGAAATGCCCATTAAAAATCAAGCACTCACGATTTTTAATGAGTTAAAACGTTTTTAGTTTCATTACTTTAAAAATAATAGCATGAAAAAATATATATACCAGAAAAGTTGTCTGTACGGTATAATTTTCGACGGGACAATTTATGACGTCACTCTTTTGCGACAACCGAGTCCAGCTTCGCGCCAAGTAGCTGCTGCGGGCTTGCCTTTTTGACAACAAACCCGAAAGACGGCGTGGAAGTGTCCACGATGGTAACGTCTCTATTAATTATTTTCTTTGTCAAAATATCTGTGTCAAAAATCCTATTTCCCCCCAAAAAATCGCAAACTCTGCATTGATCTCAATAGATTCGTGCAAAACTCGCGTTCAAAATAGAGCCACTGGCTTAACTCGTCAATTGGCCATAAACATTAACGACATTAAATTTGATTTGTAAATAAAATATTTTATTCCTGGTGCGCTCAGAAAAAAACTTGTGCAACAGTTTCATGTCAATGAGTTTATAATCGAGTTAGTGTTAATTGATCTTCTTTCACGCTTCATTTTCTCTCAGGACATTCGGAAGTTCTTTGCGCCCTCGGCACCAAAAGCGACTCAAAATGGAAATGCAAGCACCAAGAAGAATTCTCTTTCCTCAGAAGAAGAATCGAGTAATAATAAAGAGACCAAGGTAGGAAAATGTCACTTAAAAGAGGATGATTGTCTCATGCATTGTTTTTTATTGCTTCAGGTGAAAAAGAAAGATAAAAAAGTGACAAGTGTGTCTGACAAAAAACGGAAAAAGCATGCAATCATTGAATCAGGTAATTCTAATGCTTTAACACCATCACACTTTTATTTATTTCGTGTTTTCAACGCTGACTTTGAAAAATCTTGCCTTTTTGGTCAAATTTAGATTTGAAGTTGCAGGGAACTTGTTGGGCTTTGAAAGTGCTTGAATTTGGCCATGAAAATGGTGTATGAACCCTGAAATAAATCCTTATATTGCACTCACTTGCTATTAAAGGTACATTGTGAAATGATAAATTAAAGATAGAAATAGCAGGTAGTAAGCTACCCAAGTGTTTGTTGAGTTATCCTATCTATCCACCCTGGTCATATTCCTCAAGACAGGTGACCGACAGCAAGACAAACGCATACAAAAAAAAAAGCCCCAATATTTTTCCATTTTGCCCTCCGTCTCTTTCTTGTGTCAGTATAAAAAATGAGCGGCCTTGTCACATCGAAACTCCACCCTGAGTCAAAGCCAGCTTCAAACAACTCTCTTTACATTTGAAATTCTTTAAAAAACTAAGGTTTTTATTTTTTAAATTGAATATTTTAAACTGAACTTTTAATTCCGGTAATTTTTGAACGGAACTTTGGTGCATCCCAGCTTGCTACTTTTTATTTTAGCTTGAAAAGCATTTAAGCTATTAATATTTTAAATGAGTATGAAAATGGCACAGCATCTTTTTAGTGATTCACCAAGACTACTTGGAGTTTTAATAAATTGTAGTGCTTGCTTTTGACCTGCTCAGACTCTGACTCGGAGGATAGAGGCAAAAAGGCCAAGAAATCACCTAAGAAGAAACAAAAAGGCAGCGAGGCTGCACAAACGCCCAGAAAAGAGCCTGTGCATTGCATCCTGGAAACAGGTAAAATTACGTATAACATAGACCTCCGGGACAAATATGCGTTCTAAAGTGGGAATTGCAAGGTGTTGTATGGCGGGGGAATGAGATCTATGATAATTCGCTAATGTTATGTGAACCATTGGTACCCCCAGGTAAGAACATTCAAACTGTATATACACATTAAACTGGGGATTTCAATACTCATTTGAGGTGGGTCTACATGCCTGAAAGAAATCTCTTGAGGGTTGGACTAGTAGGCTTAAGAGAGAGGAAGAAAAAGAAAGAGAAGGAAAAATTAAAACATAACAAGAAAGACAGAAAAGGTGAGAGATTAAGGGAATTAGAGGAAGCACAATGGAGAGAGAAAAAGGAAAAAAGAACAAGAGAAAGAAAGACTGAAAAGAAAAAACAAGGAGAGTGAAATAAATGTCAAGAATGAGAGAAGAGAAAGAAAGCAAAACGAGAGAGTTGTAGAGAGAAAAGGAAAAAAGTGATAAACAGTGAAAGGGACAAAAAAGAAGAGATTTAAAGAGAAAGAATAGAGAGGGAGAGATAAAGAAATACTACTACAGTTGCTTTGCAAGTGGTGCTTCGCTTGGGTGATATCAAGTAGACATATTAAAAACTAGTGTCATCTCTGCGCCTACAAATTCTGTCCTTAAAGGTTATGAACAGAATCCGTGACTCAGGGCAACTCCCACTGGATACAAATCTGTCTTAGTGCCGGCAATGCGGACCAAACTCTGCCACCGGGTATATAGGGGACCCTGATTAGACTGCGCCGTACCCCATACTCCCTGAGTCCCCCCCCTCCTACAGTGCTCTCAGAAGCACACGGTCTAATGCCTTCTCCAAGTTCACAAAACACATATAGACCGGATAGGCAACCTTTTATGCACCCTCGAGGACTCTGCATTGCCGATTGTGTATAGCTGGTCCACTGTTCCACGGCCTGGACGAATACCACACTGCTCCTCTTTAATCAGAGATTCGACTCCCTGATGAACGCTCCTCTCTAGTACCCCCGAATAGACCATGCCAGGGTGGCTGAGAAGTGTGATTCCCTATAGTTGGAGCGGTTTCCGGTCCCCCTTTTTAAAAGGGGGGGGCAACCACCCCAGCCAGCAAGTCCAGAGATACTGTTGCCGATGAAATTCCGATGTCCACGCAATGTTGCAGAGGCTTGTGAACCATGAAACGGCCACAACATCTAGAGCCTTAATCAGCTCCAGGCGGATCTCATCCACCCTTGCCATCAAGGAGTTTTTTTTAACCACCTTAGTGACTTCAATCCCAGAGATATGAGAGCCCATTTTAAAATCCCCAGGCCCTGCTTCCTTAAAGGAAGACGTCTTAGTGAGATTAAGGAGATTTTCAAAGTATTTTGCACATCGCTCCACAACATCTTGGGTCAAGGTCAGTAGCGCCTCATCTCCACTATACGTAGTGTTGCTGGATGCTTCGCTCAGACTCTCACAAGATGGTTGGATCTGCCGAGTCGTACTGGCATCTTCCCCCACCATCGGAGCCAACTTACCACCAGGTGGTGATCAGTTGACCGCTCTTCCCCTCTCTTCACCCAAGTGTCCAAAACATGCGGCTGCTGGTCCGATGAGATAACTACAAAGTCGATCATCAAACTAGCCTAGGGTGTCCTGGTGCCAGGTTCACATATGGACACCCGTATGTCTGAACATGGTTTTTGTTGTAGACAAGCCATGACAGTCAAAGAACTCCAATCACGAAACACTCTAGTTTAGATCTGGGGGGTCGTTCGTCCCAATCAGGCCCTTCCAGGCTCACAATTCTTGCCCACGTGAGCGTTTAAGTCCCCCAGCAGTACGAGAGAGTCCCTAGGAGGTGCGCTCTCAAGCACTTCCTCTCAGGACTCAAAGAAGGGAGGTTACCCTTAACCGCTGTATGGTGTGTAAGCACAGACAACAGTCAGTACCTGTCCCACCTCCTGTAAGCGGAGGGAGGTTACCCTCCCATCTACTAGGGTGAACCCCACCGCACAGGCAATGAGCTGTGGGCCAACTAATATGCCCACACTGGTTTTGCGCCTCTTGCCATGGGCAACTCCAGGGTGGAAGAGAGTCCAACCCCTTTTGAGAAGATTGGCACCAGAGCCCAAGCTGTGTGTGGAGGTGAGTCTAACTATATCAACTTGGAACCTCTAAACCTTACACACCAGCTCAGGCTCCTTCCCCAGCCAGAGAGGTGACATTTCACACATTTCGGTAAGCTATGGATGCTGAAACCTGGATGTATACTGTACTAGAAAATTTTTATTTGTGTGATTTTAAAAAAAACCTTTTCCTTTTTAGATTCAGACAGCGACAATTTTGAATCTTTGAAGAAACCGTCCAAACAAAACAGCACCTCTTATAAAAGCAAGTCAAGTTTACGCATGAAAGAAGCAGCAGATTCTCCCATTTGGTCAACTACTCACTCCAAAACTGGGGGCAAAGGCCCTGTCATGGCCATCACCCCCAAAACCGCGCCATCCCCTGAAAGAAAAAAAACCCCAACTTCCGTGTTTGACTACTTCGGCAGCAAAAGTATCCAGCGTTCCGGCAAGAAACTGGTCGCCAGCGAAAAACGAAAAACTGTAAGTAACAATTTTAAATATTTCTCTTAATTTGCTTTATGTGTAGGATAGGGGTCTCCAACCTTTTTGAAGCTGAGAGCTACATTTTGGTACTTATTAGTGAAAAGAGGGCCCTTTTTGATATACATTCCTAATATAACTTATCTTGTACTTCTTACTTTGTTGTTTACTATGTTATTACAGGTAAATATTGGAAATAGAAAGAAGAGAAAAAAGACAGAAAGAGCAAAGAAAGGGGAAAAAGAGAAAGAAAAAGAAAGAAGGGACAGGGAAAATAAGAGAAAGAAAGGAGAATTAAAAAAAGAGAGGGACAGAAAATAAAAGGAGACACAAAAAAGAAGGGAGAGAGAAAGAATAAAAGGGATATGCAGGATGTAGGGTCAACCCCTAAGGTTCCGACAACTTGCCGGCGGGCTACTGGACTTTTGATATATACATACACTTGTGACACTGAAAAACGTCATGTCACATATCATTGGAAAGCTTAGAATATATTCCTCAGAATAACACCACAATCAGTCTGAAACAAGATACTCAAAAACTATAAAGCCAAGGTATCTCAACATTACGTCCCCTGGCCGTCTTTCAATTCTTTGAATGTCCCCCAAAATGACTTTGTTACATCAAGGACAATCCATAGAATGTTACAGTGTAAAATATTTACTCCAAAACACACGATATTGCCGACATAAATGGGAATCTGCCTTAAAACCTTTTTTGTTTTGTTGGTTGTTGCTTCTTAAAATGTGTTTGTTTCGCTCTGAAACTCCTTTGTAAATAAAAAGACTTATAAAATTCTTCCTGATATAGTAGTTAGCCTCTCCCCTTTCGATTGACACCTTTCTGGGCCAATAGCAGGCTTTTTTCACGGTCCACAGCCCACATTGGCCTATTACGGACCTGTTTGCTAAAATGGATATCAGCTCCAATAGGTTCAAATATCATCAGCCAATAGATAGATAGATAGATAGATAGATACTTTATTCATCCCCGAAGGGAAATTCACTTTTCCAGCAGCATCCCTAAGCTGAGAACAATCGAAAATAACTGAGAACAATCGAAAAATAACACGGGAGCTGCTGGAGTGGCTGCCATTCGTGACGGCGCCGGAGAAACGATTCAATTTGAATCATGTACAAACAAACAAACAATTGAATCATGTACAAGAAACGATTCAATCTGAATCATGTACAAACAAACAAACAATTGAATCATGTACAACAAACAAACAAAATATTTATGTTTCAATAAGTGGAGTGTTAATAAAATGGGGGGAAAATAATTTCTGATACTGATATAACCAGGTAAAACTAATTTTAAGTTACCTGTCCAAATGAATGTTGTGCCATCTCACCTTTCCCACTCTCTCTGCTCGCTCCTGAAACTTTATCAAATAGTCCAAAATTTTACCTCATCTTCTCCGCTCACCTCGTCGTCCTCTTCTCCTTCCACTTCGCACTACAGAGACTTAATAGTAACCAAGGCAAATGATGCTGGACAAATTTAGTTAACCAATGCAATTTCCAGTATAATTTCAAACTATTTATCAGGGTTTTATCCAAATCACTGCCTAAAATAACTTGCACAAGGATATCCGTGATTCATTTTACACACCATTATTACGTGCAAGTGTTCACAATCATTGATTGACTACTGGAAAGATAATTGAAACATTTATAACTTTCACTGTGGCCAAAGAATTGACCTAATAAAATACAAATTTGCCAATGTTTTAGTGTAGTTAAGTAGTCGTCTCCAAATGGCAACTTTTAGAAATGCCTAAACTTAACCTAAGAAAAATATGTAAAATTCAATGTTTAATTTTTAGTTTGTGATCAATTTTGACAAGGAACCAGATAAGGCTTCAAGCTATTGTCTCACCTGTGTTCCAGCTAAGATGGCCGTGCTACACAGATCTGCTGGCATTTAATTGCAAAAACAAATTCCTTTTCCAACAAACAATTTACCAACTAAACTTTTCTTTTAAATGTCTTGTTCATAAACACATACATCTATACCAGGGGTCTCCAACGTCGTTGCCACCGGCACCAGGCTGCCCCCTAAAGACAGTTGAGGTGCTTGCAAACCTGTTCTTAAAGTAGCTCACCAGTGCTTGAGCTTTGTGATTTTCTAGTAAAAAATTTTTTTTTAATGTGCTGACTCAGTCTATTAATCCCTTTTTTAATGAGTAACCTGGTAATAACAGTAATAAAATGCTAAATTTGTTATTTTAGAAATTTAAATCAATTTCAATTTATTGGCTACATGGACAAAAAAAATCTATTCAAGTGTTTATAATTATTTTTAAGCAATTAAGAGAATAGAATGAGAATCTATTCTTGTCAGGACCAGGACAGGAGACGTGAAGCAGAACCCACTCGCGTAACATCACTCAGTTTATTGGAGAGAACAGGAATGAGCGCACACTCGATCCGGGGATCGTTGGTCGCAGAAGTAGATTGATCGGAACGAGGAAGTGGTCAAAATCAAACAGATCATGGCGAGAACAAAAAGGAGCAAAACACAGGCAAAAACGGAGATTCACTGGGCTTGGCAAAACAAGAGCAGAAAAACAAAGGCAAAATGGGGATTCACAGGCTTGGCAAAACAAGAGCAAAAACGCAGGCAAAAACCGGGGATTGACGTATCACAACAGAGTTTAGCAGGAGTTTCGCAGACGCTCCGACACCAGGTGACCTACAAGACAGCGTTTAAGTAGTCAGGAAGCAATCTGTCAACACGGTTCAACTCGTGTCCATGGGTGGGGCCAATTGGGCGCCGTGGCATCCGTGACAGAACCTGGCGCCACACGGTGGGGACCAATTGGGCGCCATGGCAACCGTGACAATTTTTGTTTTAAACAAATGTGTTTATTAATCTTTTTGTTTTATTTTACAGGAAATACAACCAACTAAATTCCAATTTATGGGTTTCACAAAGCGAATGAGCAAGAAAATGTGCAGTTTTTTTATAGCTGACTACCTTTCTTAGCTATGTAGCTCGCTAACTTTCTACATTTTTTTAGCTATTTAGTAAGCTATCTGGCTACTTTTTTTACATTTTTTGCATGCTAGCTAGCTAACATTTTCTCTCTTTTTCTAGTTATTTGCTAGTTGACCTCCTTTCTAGCTAACTGGCTATTTTTTTATCTTTCTATTTGGCTAGTACCGTATTTTCCGCACTATAAGGCGCACCTAAAAGTCTTAATTTTTTTCAAAAGCTGACCATGCGCCTTATAACACAGTGCGCCTTATATATGGCTCAATATTAAATTCGCAAGGTCTCGCAACTTACTCAACAGCCGCCGACTCGATTTTACCCCGAACGTGGAGTAGTCCGCGGTGTATGCTGGGATTTATATACCGGCGTTTCATTGGCTAACCAATGTGTCAATCATCATTTGAATCGATCACTATTGGCTGAAGTTATTCGGAGCCTCAGATTGGCTAGATGGCCAAAACAAACCCTGCAATTGGCCGAGTTTAGCAATGGCGTAGCAAGTCCGCGGTGTATGCTGGGATTTATATACCGGCGTTTCATTGGCTAACCAATGTGTCAATCATCATTTGAATCGATCACTATTGGCTGAAGTTATTCGGAGCCTCAGATTGGCTAGATGGCCAAAACAAACCCTGCAATTGGCCGAGTTTAGCAATGGCGTAGCAAGTCCGCGGTGTATGCTGGGATTTATATACCGGCGTTTCATTGGCTAACCAATGTGTCAATCATCATTTGAATCGATCACTATTGGCTGAAGTTATTCGGAGCCTCAGATTGGCTAGATGGCCAAAACAAACCCTGCAATTGGCCGAGTTTAGCAATGGCGTAGCAAGTCCGCGGTGTATGCTGGGATTTATATACCGGCGTTTCATTGGCTAACCAATGTGTCAATCATCATTTGAATCGATCACTATTGGCTGAAGTTATTCGGAGCCTCAGATTGGCTAGATGGCCAAAACAAACCCTGCAATTGGCCGAGTTTAGCAATGGCGTAGCAAGTCCGCGGTGTATGCTGCGATTTATATACCGGCGTTTCATTGGCTAACCAATGTGTCAATCATCATTTGAATCGATCACTATTGGCTGAAGTTATTCGGAGCCTCAGATTGGCTAGATGGCCAAAACAAACCCTGCAATTGGCCAAAAAAGATGTGTCAAAAATCAGTTAAATCGATCGCTATTGGCTGAAGTTAGTCAGAGCCTCCAATAGGCTAGATGGCCAAAACAAACCCTGCAATTGGCCGAGTTTAGCAATGGCGTAGCAAGCTTAGCAAGCTTGCTAAAGTACACCATAAAGAAACATGTTTTATTAGTCTGTATTTGCAAATAATTTACTCTCCTGGATTTACTTCACTAACGGTTGTAAGAAGACCATGATTGTGTATCATTATTGAACGTGAGAACTTAGGTGAGTTATGCGGCTTTATATTTTCCCGGTATCTTGTTTTAGAACGATCTTGATGTTGCTGTGATGAGTTGAGTGAATTAAACTCAATTCCAAGTGTTTATTTTTATATTCACAGTAAAGTTGTGAGCGAAAAAGAAAATAGAAACATAGAAATGTTTGGCATTTCTTGAATCCCAAGACTTCAACCTTCCGAATGATATTTGAAATGACGCATTTAAGTGACATCGTACGGACACCGCATCCGCACGTGTCTACGACACGTATTTGCTTCTTTGCAAGCTTTGGGAATGTTAAGGGGGTAATCAGTTTGACTGAATCATCTGACTGTTTTGTCGACGTTCCCATTGTAGCGCCTTATAATCCGGTGCGCCTTATCTATGGAAGATATAGGACCAAAAACAATTTTTTTGGGGGTGCGCCCTATAACCCGGTGCGCCCTATAGTGCGGAAAATACGGTAAGTTGGCTTTTTACTATTTGACTAAGCTATCTAGCCCCCCCTTTTAGTTTTTTATCCGTCAATTTTTTTGAGCTAATTATCAAGCTCCTTTTTAGCTATTAAGCAAGCAATCTAGCTAGGTTGCTATTTTAGAAATGCATATCAAACTTTGGTGCCCTTCACGCTAATTGTTTACAAAAAGTAGCTCTCAGCTTAAAGATTGGAGACCGTTGATCTATATAATACTAATTTTTATTATTACTATATTAATCACTAAATCTGGTATGTTTATTTTTTAAATGTACTCCATATACATTTTCCATAATTTGCCACAACAGTGTAGAACTTTAAGAGTGTTTTACACATTTAAAATAAATAAGTAAGGAGAGTAAAATTTGAAACTTACCCTTTTCCACCTTCGAACTCCTGCCAAAATCAAATGATGTCACTTCCTGTACATGGCTTTTATAGAATTGGAGTCTCTTTTTGGGTGGCAATGAGCACAGGTCAGAAAATTACTACAGAGACATATTATACATTTATTAGATAGATTCATAACATTGCCTAATGAAATTGGGTTTAGTGTAGTTTATCAATTTATTAAAGTATTTTTTTTAGTATATACTTTTATGGCCTCCACCTTTTAGGTAGAGATTACGTTGCACTGCGGACACTATAAAAGTGATCATGCGTGTCACCACAAAGTTATCAAAAATACAAAATCATGTTTGAAAAGCATTTTATTTATGGTTAAATGAATGTAAACACTTATAGTAAACAATCAAATTACTTTTTTATATACATTTAGCAGATTATGGAGAAAAATTTGGTTATGAGAAGTATGCAGACATGAAATGTTAATTTTTTTAATAAAGGCTAAGTAACAGTTCTCTTTTTTATTTTTTTAGCCAATTCAGGATACAGATGATCTGAGCGATGAAAAAATTGCAAGACAGCTACAAATGATTGAGGATGATGAGGTAAAAAACATACAACCCCTGATAAAGTAAGGTTTCTCGTATTGTTCTTAAGATTTAAAGCCCCGGTTTGTATGGCCAACATCTTCCTGTACATACATTACATAAAATTTAATGTATTTAATGCGTATGTGATTACATGAATTTACTGTATTAATTTTCTTGTATTTTCATTTGGAAGCCTGACCATTTTGCAAACATATCGTCTAGGGGTGGGACAAAAAAATCAATTCATGTATATAGCGTGATTTTATTTTTGAGCATATTTGAAATCGACATTTCTCACCGAATTGATTTTTGTGACTTCATATCCGGTATGTAAAAAGGTGGGAAAGCAAACACTAGTAGAAAATTGAGTAAGAAAGCCAACAAAATCGAACTAGGGCCGGCGGCCTAACATTTTAAATCCAGAGTATGGATGTGCATTGTTAGCTCGTCATTCATGGTTTATTGTCCCAGAAATGTATGATTTAAGAGTTGCTTCTTTTTTTTTAAATAAATTTAATTTGCAATCATCAATTATATCAAATCGCAATACTTGTACAATCACAATTTGCGATTGTCGTGATACCTTAGTATTGTGATACAATCGAATTGAGACGAAAGCATATTGGCCCACTCTTAATATTTTCTCCCGATGGTGTTTTACCTTCCCAAGCTAAGCCCTGCATATGATGGTCACCAAAGCATTTGACACGTGTCATTTTTGACTTTTTTTTCCACTGTTTCCTTCTCTAAACAACATGTTAGCCATTCGGTGGCAGGCTATGGCCTGCCGCTGGTTTTTATGGCTATATTTAGCCCCTCTTGCTTCGTTCTTCTGTGGAACTCGCCTTCTATAGCTCTTCATGCAAGCGAATGTTGCAGAGTTATGTGAGTAGATGTCCTGAAGTTTGCTTATATAATCTTTTACTGGCCTTTTTAGTACTTTTTCCCACTAGACGCTCAAGTTAGCCACCTACACCATCTCGGACATTCTCCAGCTATTCCGTCTTTTCAGACTAGCTTTCATTACCTGTCACAAGCTGGAATTCATGCTTGAAAATATGGAAGTAGGTTGGCCTGGGCACCATGACAAAAATTGTTGAATGTCTGCGAGTACTCAGTTGGGATTAAATCTTTTTTCTTTCAGCGTATTCTAACGCCAATACTGTTTTAAATGGTGGAATTACTTTGTCGTGTTGCCCATCATGGTTGGCACATGTTGTCTGATAGTTTGCAATCGGCGCTTCCGCTGTTTATTATCCGGCTACGTTTCCAAAATACCTCCAAACAACTGAGGAAGGGCCACTCTTGTCTTTGGCTCTTTCAGGGGGTATGCCAGTGCTATCTTTAGTGTCTTTTTCAGTCATTTTGACCGTGTTGTTGTTATTTCCCTGTTACTGTGTGAGGCCTGTATTTGCCATTCTTGCGAAATGATTGGCCGGTCCCTGTCACCTTCATCTCCTAAATGTTGGTTAGGAACTGGCATTTTTATTGCATTAGGTTCCCTATAGTTGATTTGAGGGACCAAGGCCGAGGTAAACCTGAAGCTGCACTTTGTTGCCAAAGTGCAGCGCCAAAGTATGCACAGTGCTGAAGTGCAGTGCAAAAGTGCAGATCTTCCATGAAGAAGAGGAAAAACTGCGAGGGAGAAGATGATTGAAATTTTATGCCCAAACCCGACCCGAAATTCAGGCTGGCTGGGGCCCGGGCCCAAGATCTTTCCTCTGTATCACGATAATTATCGTTTTATTACCAAGGCCTATCTCCAAATGCACACTTCAGCCTTATTCTAGACTACAAAACCATCTAGTGGTGAATTATTACACTCTCAATTTAAGATCCGGGACTATATGGTGCACCTAATTATAAGCTGTACTTATTTCTTTTGTGAAGGAAAAAAAACATTGTGCACATAACTATAATCCGTGTGGTTAAAAATTGTATTTTTTTCCTCAGACAGAAGGTAGTGGTTTGTAGTTTGGATTTTACTATCAATGTTTTCTCAATCCGTCTACTTTAGCTGGAAAGGCAAATCCACGATGACGAAGACTTTGCCAAAACTCTCGCCATGCTTGACACAGAACCACAAGCCAAAAAGGTGACGACAATATGAAGTAACAGGGTTCATGCGGGTGCTTGAAACCCTTTAAAATGTTTGAATTTTAAGGTTGTGTTTTCAAAGTCAGGAAAATTCCTACACTGGGTAAAGTGCTTGAAATTGTTGCCATTGCCATGTTTCCAGGCAGTCCTACTCTATAGACCACGCAATAAATTAAGAAAAACAAAAGTTTGTGAAAATGACGCTCTAGTGCAGGGGTGGCGAACACGTTTGACACAAAGAGCCGACATTTTTAACTGTGAGGGTAAAAGAGCCACACCCCACGCACTGACCTGCCATGACAGACAGACACACAGAATTAAAAACATTATTTCCAATAACACACACAACATAACACTATTTCCGTTTCGCTTTGCATTTTGCCATTTTGACCATGAAGGTAACAGTAGATAGATGGATAGATACTTTATTCATCCTCATAGGGAAATTAACACTTCCAGCAGTATCCTTGTGTTGAAAATAAAATAATAATAAAATAAATAGAATACATAAATACCCAATACATCGTATGCATGCTTATGAAATGTTTATTTAATTTCCCGGCATTAGACGTAACTTATGCAGATGATTGGCAGTCAGTTATGTGTCCGGAGCAGCATAAAAACAACAAATCTGCCAAATTAATTTCAAAATATTATTTATTATTTGTTTAGAACTCTGATGGCTTCAAGTGTGTTTTAAGAGGGGAAAAAAATAAACCTGAAACGAGGCAAAGAGCCACAGTATATAGAAAATATGATGAGGCAAAGAGCCGCATTCTGATTGGCCAAGAGATGCATGCGGCTCTAGAGCCGCGTGTTCGCCACCCCTGCTCTCGTGGCTTATTATTATGGCGTTATCATCTGAAGCGTCACCACCGTGAACTGGTCGCACCCAAGACAACAGCTCTATTTTGGAAACCACCTTTTTGGATCGGATCACTGAGAAGAGCTCCCAAATGGCTCCTCAGATTTTTTCAATAATATCATTAATAATCAAACATTATGCACCAAATTATTTTTTAATTAGTAATTTAATATTTTCTTTGCAGGGGATCCCTGAAAAACATGAAATAGAATAGTCACAGATCTACAAAAAAAGTAAAATACAAACCAATTTTAGCCTTTTGCATACTAAAAAGATTAAAAATCGAAGAACAACACAAAATCCCTGAAAATGCAAAAAATAATAAATGAATTATAAACATTAACTCTCCAGTGCCATAAACAAATGATAAAATGCAAAAAAGTGAACCATTTACAATTCTATTTTAACCAATTTAGATACCGATCCTCTGAAAAACATGCATAAAATATAATTAAAATAAGTAAAACAAAAAGCAAAAGATCAGCCGTCTGTTGAAAGATTGAATGCACTGTGCTTCAGTGAGATCAATATCATTAAAATGAGTCCAAACCTTTTCTTTTTGTGTCTTCCTTACTCAATTATTACCCTACACCCATAAACCTATTCCGTGTTTGTAAACAAGTGTAATGTAGCCAAGTTGCACGTGCATTGTTGAAGCAAAATGGCAGAATTCATGGCAGTTTATAGCAGCCCATTGACACAAAAAGATCATATAGGAACAGCACAAAGTATGTGCTTGCAGCAAGATAGCAACTTTATTGTAGTCATCAAGGTACTGGAAAAATTGAGAAATTAGCCTTGAGAGTGATTGAAAAGTGTTTGAATTTGGCCATGAAAAAGGTTTACGAACCCTGAAGTATTCATCTTTTATATGACCTCTTTTATACCCAGGTTCGAAAAAACTCCGACGAAATGTCCCCCAAAAAGAGGATTTCCTCAAAGCGCAACAGAGAGGATAGCATGTCCCAGGACATGGTTGGCCCTTCACCCAAGAAAAGCCCAGCCCTTGTTAAGCCTATTTCCAAACTGGGGAGGATGAAGAAAAGAGATGAGGAAAAGGAAGAGGCCACTAAGAAAAAAGAACAAACCACATTGAAAATCTCATCCAAAAAGGAGGCGTCGATTGCAGGAACCGTGATGAAAATGTCTCCAACGGAACTGGTGGTGAGCTGCAATTAATTTATCTAGTAGACCCCCGGATATGAAAATAAAACATTCTGAGGTGGGGATTAGAAAAGTAAATTACCTGACCTGGTAAAGTTGAGTTAGTGGGTGGATGCAGGGGGGGGGGGGGGCTGCAGAAAATGCATATAGTCAAGTCAAGTCACATTTATTTATATAGCCCTTAATCACAAAAATGTCTCAAAGGACTGCACAGGATTACAATTACCAAATTGCACACTTACCTGATCTTAAACCAGCATGCGGGCAAGGAACAACTCAAAAACCTCAGTGCGAGGAAAAAAGAGAAACCTTGAGAAAGTCAAGTAATTTTTATTTGTATAGCCCTTAATCACAGAGTCTCAAAGGGCTTCACAGGTTATTACACATGAGCAGTTTAGGTTATTCATATGCTATAGAGTAGAAGTGAGTTTTAAGCTTAGATTTAAACATTTCCACTGAGGTTGCAGATCGGATCTCAGGGGGAAGAGCATTCCACAACACCGGTGCCCGGATGGAGAACTCTCACGAACCAGCGGAACACTTCTTTGGTCTTGGGATCACCAGAAGACCGGCGCTCTCAGAACGAAGGCTTCGGGCCGGAACATAGGGGGAAATCAGATCTGAAAGATATGAGGGGGATAGTCCATGTATGATTTTGTATAATAATAAGAGAACCTTGAAATCACATCTTAGGCTAACAGGGAGCCAATGCAGGTTAGCCAAAATTGGGGTGATGTGATCGGATTTTTTTGTCCTAGTTTAAAGGATGGAGAACGCTCTCGAGCCTGCAGACTTCTTGGCTCTCGAAGTCACAAGTAGACCGGCATTTTCCGAGCGCAGACTCCGTGCAGGAACATAGGGGGAAATCAAATCAGAGAGATAAGAGGGTGCAAGCCCATGGAAACATTTATATGTTAATAAGAGAACCTTAAAGTCACATCTTAAGTGGACTGGGAGCCAGTGCAAGTTGGCCAATACAGGAGTAATATGCTCAAACTTTTTGGTCTTAGTCAAAAGTCTAGCTGCCGCATTCTGAACCAGCTGCAAACTTTTAATGCTAGACATCGGGAGACCAGAAAGCAATACATTACAGTACAGTGGGACCTCGGTTATCGCGGTTAATGGGGACCAAAACCACCCGCGATAAGTGAAAATCCGCGACGTAGCAATGCCCCCTTTCAAAAAAAAAACCATTTCTCATCTCATTATCTGCACCGCTTATCCTTATTAGGGTCGCGGGGGGGCTGGAGCCCATCCCAGCCATCTCCGCGCAGTGGGCAGGGGACACCCTGAACTGGTTGCCAGCCAATCGCAGCTGCAAATCACATTAGTTCTCGCAGCTAGCTGCGTTCTTCATCGACGCACGAGCCGAGTGATCCACCGCTAAGAGTCGTACAGCTGGGCGATTTTACGTCCACCCTGGACGATCGGAGACAAATTCACGACAGGGTTTTTACTTGCGTCGCACTGCGGGTTCCGTTCGGTCGATTCCGCGAGCGAGCCCCTAACCCGCGGCACGGGTACTTATGGCGCGATACGCACAACACCGACAGTTACGAGGGTCCCGCGCACGTCCGCCGCCTTTCGCCCGCTGCATGCGGATGGCCGCCTGTCGTCGTGCCGCGCTACTGGGGTCGTCGGACGAGCGGGCTCCCCCCAGTTACGGGGGTAGCCCGGTCACGCCAGCCGCCTTTTCTCGCGTCGCGCCGTGTGACGACGCGTCTGCCTAACTCGCTCCGTCGCGCGGCCTGGCAGTGGTTTGTCAATGTGGGGGACATGGCCCCAGGCAGGCCCCCTATGACTCTCTACCCACTGGATCTCACAAAATTCTGTGGGAAACACTTAAAAGATTTTATTTGAGCATGTTTAAAATCATCACATACTTGCACGCATAACAAAAGGAGTTTGACACAGGCTGCAATGATGATTTCAGCCCCATAATGGCATCAGCAAGTAAAATATTTTGATGTCAAGGACACCACCTTCAAAAAATGTTTGATGCATGAAGTCTATTGTTTAAGATCAATTAAAAATTATCATTGCCCTGACTGACAGATAATGTGATTAATGCAAAAAACAGCTTCCGTAAACTTCCTAACAGAAGTTTTGTTCTTCCCATCCCGTTAGAGCACCAGACCAGATGAGTCGGACAAGAAGAAGCTGAACAATGCAGCCTTCCGCAATTACCTCAACAGAGACGGACCGCGAGCGCTTGGCTCTAAAGAAATCCCAATGGTAGAGCATCAGTCGTCATTCCTCTCCCAAGCCCTGGGTTTGCTCACGGTTGACTGTTTTGGGGTCCACAGGGGGCCGACAACTGCTTGGAGGGTTGCGTGTTTGTGCTGACAGGCGTCCTGGAATCTATGGAGAGGGACGACACCAAATCCCTTATTGAGCGCTACGGTGGTAAAGTGACGGGAAACGTTAGCAAGAAGACCACCTACCTGGTGCAGGGGCGGGATAGCGGTGTCTCCAAGCTGGAAAAGGTGACCTGCAATCAATCATATTAATTCAATTCCTCAATTCAAATATTGTCATTTTAATACAAGCTAAATTGGGTCAATTTTGGTCAAGAGAAGTTTCATTGGGCGAGGGGTAAATATTTCCAGGGTTTGTATGCTTGATGAATTCTCAAAACTTTGCCATGTTTCTTAACGAGTTTGCTTAAAAATGACGCCAATACTGCTCTTTTAAGCTTCGTTTTGTCATGGCATTTTCTCTTTCCTCACGATAATGGCAGCTGGCATCATTTTGTTTGGCATTGTTCTATGAAGAGTCGTCACGGCCAAAAGGACAGGTGCAAGCTACACCTAAACAGAGCACCATGAAACACGTATTAGTGCAAGAATTTTGTATCAATTCTCAACATTTATGGATCATGTACAAGAATTAGGGTAGCATTTCCCAGTGGTAAATTGTAATCGGAAGAACTTCATGCAGCTCAAAATGTAAGCTCCATGTTTTTGCCATTTTACCCAACACCTATATAGGGAGAAATTTACCTCAAAAAGAATTGTACTCAAGATTTGCTTTAAAAAATCTTGGATATATTTCTTACTTTAATGCTACTGGAGAAATTGGAAAATTGGCTTTACAAGTCCTTAAGAGGGCTTTAACCTGGCCATAAAAAGGTGTACGAAGCCTGTATTTTTCTTGAAATCGAAATAGTCCACACAGGCTAATTCAGGGATCCGTGAACTGAACATTTTAATAACCAGGGTTGTCGGGGCACCACTTCCTGTGGTGTGTCTTGGGAAAGTACAGCCTGGCTGCGCCCATCCTTCTCCATGCGGGTTTTTTGGGTAGTGGTTTGCTCCCCCAAATTAAACTTAGTACTGGTTTCCATGCCTACCAGTGGCAGGAGAAGCCTACTTTGTTTTGAAATTCGTTCATTTGTTTGTGTCGCAGCTATTATTAGCTAGCTTTGCTCTTGTTAGCATTTAGCATTGCCTTTGTGACTGCTAAAATGAGCAGAAAAACCTTTTTTAGGCTAAGAGATACTTTTTGAGATTAATTTTTGTTAGATAACTTGTCATGTTATGTGTATGTTGTCACTATGTTATTTCTAGGTTAATTTTTGGAAGTAGGGTTAAGACCACTCAATAGACCACTACGTAAATTAGTTTACTAGAAATGACCCAGTACAGAATAGGTCCGCGGGTACCTTAGCTGTCCTTAGTGGGCACCTTAGTGCCCATGGTCACCATGTTGGAGACCCCTGCTCTTAAGTTAGTAGCTAGCTCTGCCATTGCTCAGCTAGCTTTACTGCTAGCATTAGCGACGAGTGTCGCACATTGTGGCCAATACTAGTAGCTCGTGTCACCCAACACTACCCATATTGTTGGTGGCTAGGATTGTCTAGGTGCCCTGATATTTCTTTTCTGAGTTGAAATAATAATTTTGTATCTCATCGTTACGTGAAAGATTTATTGGGATTCTTCTCAGGCGGAGAATTTTGGTACCAAAATCATCAGCGAGGACCAGCTGCTGGAGCTGATCAGGACCAAACCTGGGAAGAAGTCAAAATATGAGATTGCTGCAGAGGCTGAGGTCTGGACACTCAATATTCACATTTGTCTCAACTAGAGGAGCACCAAAATAAAAATTCGGGCTAAAACTGAAAATTGAAAATGTGAAACACTTGGCCAAAAAATGCAATTTTAATGTTGGGTTTTCAGGGCTTAAACAACTGATTGCATTTTGGGTGAAGTGCTTTTAAACGCTTGAAATTGTTGCCATATTTCTTGCCAGTCTGACTCAGTAGACTACGCATTAAATGAAAAAACTTAAAAAAATTTACTTTCTTTGGCTTGCACCCACCTTAAATAGATGGTTACTGTTGGTGGATCAATAATAATAATTATTATTATTACTATTATTAACAATATAATAGTGACCTATTTTTTTCCTTTAATGCTACTGGTAAAATAGGAAAATTGGATTTAGTTCTTGAATCTGGCCATGAATTTAATTTGGTGTAAAAAACCCTGAAGTGTACTTATTTTATACCAACTTGCTTAAAAAGGGTACCATACAAAATAGAAAAACAACTTCGTGTTATATTAGGTGCTAATTTTAAGTTACTTTTTTTCCTTTTTTCCTCTTCTTTGTTTTTGTCTATGTATTTGTCTTGTTGTCGGTCACCCTTCGCAAGGGATATGACCTGGGTAGATAGAATTTTGTGTTTCCCATTTAAATAATTGTTATAAAAACAATGGCATTTTAATCAGGTCAAAAGAAACACAATTTTTGAGAGAATTTAAATGCAAATAACACAGACAATATTGTTATACTTTGAGTAAAGTGACTTCTTGAAACGAAAAAAACAAACAAAAACTTAGCTAGTAGCTGCTACACCACACAAGCTTGCTCGCCCTTTTTTAAGGTACAGTATTTTCTGCACTATAAGGCACACCGGATTATAGGGCGAGCCTCCCCAAAATTGTTTTTTGTCAAATATTTTTCATACATTAGGTGCACCGGACTATACAGGGAGTGCAGAATTATTAGGCAAATGAGTATTTTGACCACATCATCCTCTTTATGCATGTTGTCTTACTCCAAGCTGTATAGGCTCGAAAGCCTACTACCAATTAAGCATATCAGGTGATGTGCATCTCTGTAATGAGAAGGGGTGTGGTCTAATGACATCAACACCCTATATCAGGTGTGCATAATTATTAGGCAACTTCCTTTCCTTTGGCAAAATGGGTCATAAGAGGGACTTGACAGGCTCTGAAAAGTCAAAAATAGTGAGATATCTTGCAGAGGGATGCAGCACTCTTAAAATTGCCAAGCTTCTGAAGCGTGATCATCGAACAATCAAGCGTTACATTCAAAATAGTCAACAGGGTCACAAGAAGCGTGTAGAAAAACCAAGGCGCAAAATAACTGCCCGTGAACTGAGAAAAGTCAAGCGTACAACTGCCAAGATGCCACTTGCCACCAGTTTTGCCATATTTCAGAGCTGCAACATCACTGGAGTGCCCAAAAGCACAAGGTGTGCAATACTCAGAGACATGGCCAAGGTAAGAAAGGCTGAAAAACGACCACCACTGAACAAGACACACAAGCTGAAACGTCAAGACTGGGCCAAGAAAAATCTCAAGACGGATTTTTCTAAGGTTTTATGGAGTGATGAAATGAGAGTGAGTCTTGATGGGCCAGATGGATGGGCCCGTGGCTGGATCGGTAAAGGGCAGAGAGCTCCAGTCCGCCTCAGACGCCAGCAAGGTGGAGGTGGGGTACTGGTATGGGCTGGTATCATCAAAAATGAGCTTGTGGGGCCTTTTCGGGTTGAGGATGGACTCAAGCTCAACTCCCAGTCCTACTGCCAGTTTCTGGAAGACACCTTCTTCAAGCAGTGGTACAGGAAGAAGTCCGCATCCTTCAAGAAAAACATGATTTTCATGCAGGACAACGCTCCATCACACGCATCCAAGTACTCCACAGCGTGGCTGGCAAGAAAGGGTCTAAAAGAAGAAAAACTAATGACATGGCCTCCTTGTTCACCTGATCTGAACCCCATAGAGAACCTGTGGTCCCTCATCAAATGTGAGATTTACAAGGAGGGAAAACAGTACACCTCTCTGAACAGTGTCTGGGAGGCTGTGGTTGCTGCTGCACGCAATGTTGATCGTGAACAGATCAAAGCACTGACAGAATCCATGGATGGCAGGCTTTTGAGTGTCCTTGCAAAGAAAGGTGGCTATATTGGTCACTGATTTGTTTTTGTTTTGTTTTTGAATGTCAGAAATGTATATTTGTGAATGTTGAGCTGTTATATTGGTTTCCCTGATGAAAATAAATAATTGAAATGGGTATACATTTGTTTTTTGTTAAGTTGCCTAATAATTATGCACAGTAATAGTCACCTGCACACACAGATATCCTCCTAAAATAGCTAAAACTAAAAAAGCCCCACTCCAACTTCCAAAATATTCAGCTTTGATATTAATGATACTTTTGGGTTCATTAAGAACATGGTTGTTGTTCAATAATAAAATTAATCCTCAAAAATACAACTTGCCTAATAATTCTGCACTCCCTGTAGGGGGCAAAAGTGGGAACGTCCGTTCAGTAAAACGTATTAACCCCTTAACATTTCGACGGCTCGCAAAGACGCAAATACGCGTCTCACACACGTACGGTCTGTGCAATGTCACCAATCACTCAAATGTATGATTCCACATATCATTAGGAAGGTTAAACTCTTGGGATTCAAGAAATGCCAATTATTTCTTAGTTTCTATTTTCTTTTTCACTGGCAATTTTCATTTTGCAGGGAAAAGTGGTTCTTTACTGTGCATATGACAATTAACACTTTGAATTTAATTGAATTTAAAAATAGACTCATCACAGAAACATCAAGATCAGTCTGAAAAAAGACACAGGGAAAATATAAAGCCCGGGTAGCTCCCTAAAGTTGTCTTGCAGCCATCACATTCAATTATAATACGCAACCATGGTCCTCTTACATCTGTGAGTGTAGTAATTCCAAACGTGTAAAATATTTACATACTCCAAAACACGCAATAATGCCGACAAATAAAAGGAAAAATCCACAGAGAAGCATCTCTGCATCGATGGACTTTGTTTTTTGCTAGCTATCTGTTTCGCCCCATAATTCCTGTTTACAAATCCAGACTAGTAAAAAATGTTTTCTTTAGGCCGTAGAGCAACCTAACTGTGATTCACATCTTTTTCAGCCAATTGCCAGCCTTTAAATGCCTCAAAAGGACCCGCCTCCTTTACCTCCGAATAACTTCAGCCAATAGTGACCGATTCAAATGATGATTGTTAGGAAATTAAACGCCGGTATATACCCCAGCATACACCGCGGACTACTTCTCCTACAGGGGAAAATCTAGTCGGTGAGACCTTGCGACAGAATATTAATCCATATATAAAAGGTGCACTGCATTACAAGGCGCATGGTCAGCTTTTGAAAAAAATAAAGGCTTTTAGGTTCGCCTTATACTCGTGAAAATACGGTACAATTTCTGGGGGGCATTTTAGCTTTCATTGGAAAGGAGAGTAAAAGGGGACAAGAAAATAGGGAATTTATGATGTTGGAGCGGTAGTTGAAGCTCGGACTTTCACGATTAAGAATTTCTGGAGATGATTAATTGTCACACAAATATATTCGTCAATGCGGATTATTTTTCTCCTCTGCATTATATGCTACTATGATGATATGAGCTTAATATCACATATTCTATACACCATAATAATGAGGAGAAATGTCATTTACCTGAAATCATTATCAACTCAACATTCTCCTTTGATTAAAAATGCCCAAATGCAGGATTTCAACCGGTTAAGTTAAAAATTTTTTTTAGGAACAATGCACAGGGGAGGTAACAGGTCAAAAGGTCTTGGACTCAACTTTTCTGTAATCAAGTACAAAATTGAACTAGGTGGACAGATGAGAAAAAAATCTCCCATAGAGCAGATAAATGTGTCTTTGCCTCGCTTCAAGTTTTAACATTTGAGCACATTTAAAGGAGCTAACAGCAGCATATTAATGACTCTTTTCTTGAAGTTCTTAGGCTTTTAAAACAAAGACCTGGTAGACAGTAAAAAGAGGTACAGTTGTGCTGGAGTTTACATACACTTGTGAAGAAAATAAAGTGAAAAAAGTGATACAATTTGCTGAGTCAAAGATATACATACAGCAGCGCTAATATTATTGGCCAAATTCACTTCAATTAGTCGCTTTTGGTAGCCAACCACAAGCTTCTGGCAAGCTTCTGGTTGAATCTTTGACCACTCCTCTGGACAGAATTTGTGCAGTTAAGTTAAATTTGATGGCTTTCTGACATGGACTTGTTTCTTCAGCATTGTCCACATGTTATCAATGAGGTTTAAGTCAGGACTTTGTGAAGGCCATTCTAAAACCTTAATTTTAGCCTGATTTAGCCCATTCCATTACCACTTTTCATGTGTGTTTGGGGTCATTGTCCTGTTGGAACACCCAACTGCGCCCAAGATCCAATTTTCGGGCTGATGACTAGGTTATCTTGAAGAATTTGATAATTATTATTTTTCATTATCCCATTTACTCTCTGTAAAGCACCTGTTCCATTGGCAGCAAAACAGCCCCACAGCATAATACTACCACCAATACTACCACCACCGTGCTTGACTCTAGGCATGGTGTACTTGGGGTTAAAGGCCTCACCTTTTCTCCTCCAAACATATTGCTAGCCATTGTGGCCAAATAGCTCGATTTTTGTTTTGTCTGACCACAGAACCTTCCTCCAGAAGGTCTTATCTTTGTCCATGTGAACAGCAGCAAACTTCATTCGAGCCTTAAGGTGCCACTTTTGGAGCAAGGGCTTCCTTCTTGCACGACAGCCTCTCAGTCCATGGAGATGCAAAACGCGCTGTGTTGCAGCAGCTTCTAATTCCTGACAGATCTGCTTTTTGGGAATTCTCTGTTGAATCTCCGCCCTCCTGACCAAATTTCTCTTGGAAGCAGGTGATAGCTTGCGTTTCTTCCTCATCGTGGCAGTGACAAAACAGTGCCATGCGCTTTATACTTGTTTGTTTAATTGTTTGCACTGTTGCTTTTGGGACCTGCAGCTGCTTTAAAATGTCTCCAAGTGACTTTCCTGACTTGTTCAAGTCAATGATTCACTTTTTCACATCCATGTTGAGCTCATATGACTTTTCCATTGTAGCGTTTATGGGCGTTTGCATCCAATGAGCCCTATTTAAATGGCCCCAGAAAAGTCATCAGCCGTAGTCACTCATAATCACTCATAAGTCAAGTCACATTTATTTGTATAGCCCTTAATCACAAAAATGTCTCAAAGGACTGCACAGGATTACAATCACACCATCGCCTGATCTTAACCAACATGCGGGCAAAGAAAAACTCAAAACCTCAGCGTGAGGAAAAAAGAAACCTTGAGAAGGGGCCTCACAAGTGCTAATCCCCCTTCCCTTGTCACAGTAAACAAACATAGTAAACATCAATAAAAGAGAACACAAGGTAACATGTTGAAATTTGTTCGGAAAGTGTATGAGAGCAACGACGCCTCAAGCCTGTAAACTAGTACAAAAAGTCCATAACAGCAACGGCGCTGCTTCCCATATCTGCTCGCTGGTCAATGCAGGCGTTGACATGCTTCAGGTCCAGACACTGGTCCATTGACTCATCTCAAATTGTCCTTCTCCTTCATATCACCACCAGACAGGCAGTCGGAAAAAGACAGGATAATACAAAATATGAGGTGGGCATCAATCATAAGCTTTTAAGAAGTTAAGAGGCCACGCTATGAAGCCCACTGACACAACTTTCTAAGTCACCAAAATTGCCAATTCGTGTTGCTGTATGTATATTTTTGACCCAGCAGATTTCATCACTTCTTCTCTTAACCCACAAAAAAGTCCTAAAAGAACCAAACCTCGTGAATGTTTTTGTGACAAAGAACTATCTGTTCCAATCACTATCCGAGAAAAGCCAGAGTTGTAGAAATAACTGGAAACTCAAGAGAGCCATTATATTATGTTCTCCACAACTGTATGTAACCAAATAAAAATACAGTTTATTTTAGAAACTGTAAAAAAAAAAAACAATTGCGCAGTTTAAGCCCTGTTAACATGACATCAACTTAATATGAACTTATAAACTTAAAGTTGCACCGGGCAAACAAAAATATCTTGGCCTTTTGGACTCAAAGCTTAGTGTAATAGATCTTTGTGACAATTACATTTTTCTAGTTTCTAGAAAATGTAAATAGAAATTGCCAAGAAAATAGGATGATTTTTTAATTTTATTTTGAGGCTGTAGTGGCAGCTATGGCTGTCATGATTAGGAATTTCTGGAGATGATTGTCACACAACTAATCATGATTGACGAATATATAGTTATTTTTTTCCCCCTCTGCATTATATGCTACTGTGATAATATGAGCCACAATAGTTGGACACAATTGTACTTTAACATTGACTGATATAAATATGCTGCTATTTCATTTGTATTGGTACCATGTCTGTATTCATGTTTATATTGGGTTATTTAAAAAATAACAATTTTTATCGATATTCTGTTGATCTTTGCATTTTCTTTTAACTGTGAATGAATGACTAGATGCTCCAAACAAAGTTTCTCTGCTCTTTGACAATAACAATAAGTATTCTGAATCTGAACACAGGCCAACAATGTATTTACCTTTTACGCCTAGCCTGAACTTTACTGTAAAATGAAAAACAACAAAATAATATGGGCATCTCTGGCCTAATGCCTCTACTCTGTGTATCTCCCTGTTTTTCTGTCATTATTCACAGAAAAAAAGACTAATTGTTAATGTGAAAAATATTTGCGATTAGACAAGTATGTAATATTCGCGACAGCCCTGGATGCAGCATTTTAATGCAACAGCAGTTGACATTTGAATATTTGGCACAGTAAAATGCCTGGCATTCTATTTTAGCAAGGTTGTTGGGGCCGTGGTTTGTTGAAAAAGCGCCAGGGAGTCACTAGGGAGTGCCAAAGGGCCGCGTGGCTACATGCAGCTTCAGAGACGCTTGTACACAAAAGCATGTTTTTGATTGATTTTGATGGTATTTATTGGGGGTGCCTTGACACAAAATCTTGCTAAAAACAATCCCAGAGGCCTGAAGTACAACTGTGTAAATGTTCACGAAAATTGGTTTAGCCATTTTGGAGCCTATAAACCACATAGGAACACACACGCAAATTGGGATTTATAATCAGTATATATTTAGATAGATAGTAAATTAGACTCTCGCGGCACGTTGCTTAGTGCTAGCCAATCATCTTCAAGAACATACTGCCTGACCAATGTAAATTTCATACATTTTAAAAATACATATATATTACTTTAAAATGTTAGTTGATGGATTGTGTATTAGCATATAAACATTAGCCAAAGTCTGGTTAGTGGCTAACAAAAGCATGGAAGCAGAGATATGCACTAAAATTGACCTCCATCTCCCTTCTGTTTGTGAGAAAAGAGTAAAGCCTCAAAGACCAAGACTCCTCCAGGCCCAGCCTCAAAGAACACACCTAAATCTTCAAAGATCTCTCCCTCCAAAGGCAACTCCAAGTCCCCTCAAATCCCAAGCCCCTCCAAAACTGGACAACTCACACCGACAGATGGAGCCACACCACCCAGGAGGGGCTCTACTCAAACCGTCCGACGGGACCGGGGCCTTTCTTCCCCGAAGTCTTCCTCCCCTGGCTCACGCATAATTGACAAAAAACAGGAGGTGGGCAGTCTGCTGTGGGTGGACAAATACCGTCCTTGCTCCCTGAAGGCTCTGATTGGCCAGCAAGGAGACCAGAGTTGCGCCAATAAGCTGCTGCGATGGCTACAAAACTGGCATAAGCATCACAGCGCTGGCGCCTCCAAACCACCAGGTATGAACAACGTGCTGTCTATCTAGTGGTTGCACAACTAATTCAGGGGTGTCAAACTCATTTTAGCCTGGGAGCCACGTGGATGAGAAAAACTCAAGGGGGGGAGGGAGAGAGAGAGAGGGAGAGAGAGGGAGAGAGAGAGGGAGAGAGAGAGAGAGAGATATGATGTGGGGGTCAGCTCTGGAGGCAAGAGAATACTTGCGCTAGTCAGAAGACAAACGAAAGCGGTTGTTTCTGCTAGTTTTCATGTCATGTATTTCTGTGCCAGAATTAGAGAAAAAAAAATGTGGTCGTAAATTGAAGTTTTACATGATCTCAGCGGACACTCCTGGTCAAAGAAAACAGTTGTGCAATTCAGCGAAAAGGTTGGACCTGAGGCACTCATTAAAAATTCTCGAGTTTGCAGCTCACACTTCATATCAGGTATTAGTAAGTAAATGTTTATGATTGTTGCCATTGGGTCAATATTACTGATTATATCGTCAAAGTATCTTGTTCTTTTCTTAGCTTCAGCCTACTGTAGGCATGTAGCTTAAATTCCATCAAAAAATGCTTCTCCTAAAATGTGTTTTGTTTTGTTTTTTCTTTGGTCCACTTTGGCTTGGGTTGCCAACCCTTGATATAAAGTAAAAAAGAGGGACCACTAATTAAAGAAATGTTGTCTCATCTCATCTCCCGTACCGCTTATCCTCATTAGGGTCGCGGGGGGGCTGGAGCCCATCCCAGCCATCTCCGGGCAGTGGGCAGGGGACACCCTGAACTGGTTGCCAGCCAATCGCTGGGCACACAGGGACAGACAACTCATTCGCTCATTCACACCTAGGGACAATTTGGACCGGCCAATTCACCTGAAATGCATGTTTTTGGAATGTGGGAGGAAACCGGAGTGCCTGGAGGAAACCCACGCAAGCACGGGGAGAACATACAAACTCCGCACAGGAAGTCTGGAGCTGGATTTGAACCCACGCAGGAGGTTCCCATGACATGAACTGTGCCGCACAAGCGCTAACCACTGCGCCGCCATGCTGCCAAGAAATGTTGTTTATATAGAAAAATGAATGTCCCTGTGTACTTTACTTAAATTTACGGTATATGTAATACTTTTACAAGAATCTTTACTGGTCAGCCTACAAACACACAAGGTTGTTTTATTTAGAATTGAATCATGAAAAAAATATTAACCACTTTGGGGTCTTAATATAAGTTTGATTTTGGATGAAGATGGTGAGCAAAGGTTGTCATCCTTATAACATCAGTCAAATGACAATAAAAAATAATTTAAAAATTAAATTTACTGACATTTTGACAGTATCTTGAATGCACCAGTTTACATTTGTAGCAATTTTAAAACTACACTTATTTGCCGTCTATTTAAAGTTCATTTTTATTTTTCGAAGTGTGTGTGTGTGTGTGTGTGTGTGTGTGTGTGTGTGTGTGTGTGTGTGTGTGTGTGTGTGTGTGTGTGTGTGTGTGTGTGTGTGTGTGTGTGTGTGTGTGTGTGTGTGTGTGTGTGTGTGTGTGTGTGTGTGTGTGTGTGTGTGTGTGTAATATAGTGTTTTGTTTTCGTTTTGTTTTTGATATCCACATAATAGTTGAGTTTTCTTCTGCCAAAAATCCATTTTATTCAGGTCCTAAACCAGGTGTCACCAAACCCGAAGACCAGCTGAGTAGCCTACTGACTAGTTCTGAAAATAGCTCACCAGTGATGGTTCATTGTGATTTTATTTTTAGGAAATTTGATATCCAACTATCATGAGAAATCATTGGCATGATGAGTATATTTAATACATGATCAATTCTTCCAAAAGTATTTTTGAATCTAGACTATAATTCAAATATGTGAATCACTCTGTGCCCTTAAACTAGGCAGATATTATTGTGGTTGCCTTAGCCTATTTTAACCCTACTAATAGTCACGTGGTAATAGTAGTGACATAAGTTATTTTAGAAATGCATACCAAATATGGCTGCAACTAGCGATTGTTTTATAATCAATTAATCAATTATTTTTTTTATCTGATTTCTTAGACATTTTCAATTTTTTCTTTTATGCAGATATTAACATTTTGAACAGTGATTTAATGTAAAACAATAAAAAGTGATTGTCAAATAACTTGACAATAATACATAAAAATGTATGCTATACACTTGGAAATATGTAAGATACTCTTTTCCTACCACCTTATCCTAAGATAGATGATATTATATTTGGACCTATTATACAAAAATTTAAGCCCACTTTTCAAAATGTTGTCAACAATTCTTTTTTTATTTTTTTTCTGTGTTAAATCTTTGAATATGATAAACTTTCCTAATATGAAAATGATCTACAATAATTATTATATATAGACTATGGTATATAGTATGAATAATGCTTAAAAATCTGACCCTTGTGTAGAGCTGAACATGTCCTTAATAATATTATTTTTCTTTTCACTTTATTTACTTTTTTTTTTTTTTTTTCCCTCTGTACTTCGGTTCCATTGAAAATTGTTAAATTTGTTTCATGATAAAACAGTACACTACAAAGTTGAAACTTTCATGCCAACTTAGTAATTATGCAATGTTCAATGAAATTTTTTAAAAGAAATGGAAGATAACTTTTGATAAAAACTGTCTTGGCGCCCTCTGCCAGACCAAGGTAGTACTACAACTCTAAGCGTCACTACGAAGTTTTGTACAATTAAATGATCTAATTGGTTGCCAAGCTTTTAGTAATCGATTTTATTGATTAGATGTTGCATCCCTAATATCAAACCGGTAGCCCCTCACTGTAGTCGGCAATAAAAAGTAGCTCTTGGCTTTACAAAGGTGCGTGACTTCATCCCTAAACAAAAATAATGTGTAAATGACTGCAATGATGGTAACATACATTTTATTTTCCTTCAACGTGAGCAAGATCCATTTCTTTTTTGGTGTGTAGCCGCTAGATTCGGAAAGTTCGGTGCCGCAAGGGATGACGGAGCAGGATACAAAGCCGCTCTTCTTTCCGGACCGCCCGGGGTGGGGAAGACCACCACAGCTGCCCTGGTCTGCGAGGTCTGTGGAAAACTGAAGGCAATGCGTTTACTGTTGTTGGGAAGTCGTGAAACTCTGCATTTTCTCCCCTATACTTCTACAGGAGTTGGGGTTCAGCTTCGTTGAAATGAACGCGAGTTGCACACGCAGCAAAAACAACCTGAAGGACGTAGTGGCAGAGTCCCTCAATAACACAAGCATTGAAGGCTTCTACAAAGGTAAACTGTTACTGTGCTCAAACGTCTTAAATGTGTCATTACAATTCTGATCATTAGGCACGTCTCAGAAAGTCAGCGCGAAGCACGTCCTGATCATGGACGAAGTGGACGGCATGGCAGGCAACGAGGATAGGGGTGGCATGCAGGTTAGCGCTGAATTTGCTTCTATAAACCACAGCCGCACTAATCTATACTGAAGAATATTTTGGGTCTCATCGCAGGAATTGATCGGCCTCATCAAGAATTCCAAGATCCCCATTATCTGCATGTGCAACGATCGCAACCACCAGAAAATCCGATCTTTGGCCAATTACTGCTTCGATCTTCGTTTTCAGAGGCCGAGGGTGGAGCAGATCAAGGTGAGGTTACGATTTTGGTAAATATTAAATACTGAGTATGTATCTTAAAAATTGTCCAATGAAGCGAATTATTGTAACAAAATACTCAGTAAAGCATCTGTGAATAACTAGAATAGAATAGAATATGCCTTTATTGTCATTTTTACAACATGGGATGTGCTGTGACAACGAAATTGGACGACTCCAGTTCCACATTTACAGTGAGGATAAGGAAACATATATGTCTTAAACAAAGACACAAAGAACTAACTGACTTTGTTATCTTCGGGGGGGGGGGGGGGGGGGGGGTTTGAGGGTCAAACAGAGTTGCCGGACACAACCGAATGTTTGATCTTACATTACATTACTGTTTGATCTTACATTACACATAGTCCAGCGTTTTTCCGAATTGCTCAGTCCACAATTGAATGGATTTGGGAGTCCACAATTGAATGGATTTGGGAGTACAGTCAATAAACATGCCCGATTAAAGTCGCCGTCGACGATAAAGCTCCGTTGGGGTAGTGCAAGCTGCTGTTTAGCAGCGGGCGGGAGATTTAGCGGTATGCTAACGTTAGCATCTGGTGAAACTGTTAGCGGTGGAAAGTATACAGCAAACACAAACACCACAGTTAACTCTCCCGGTACATAGCTAGAAACTCCATATCGAGTGAGCAGTGTGTGTCAATGGTTCCGCTATTGTAGCGCGTAGTCTCCAACCCCTGTTTTTACCAGAGTCTTCGTCTCGTTCGAGCCGGTGATGTAATGCGGCGTCGGGAAAGCCAAGACTCCGTGATGGCAAAAAAAAAGTCCTCCAATTCCGGACGTTGTTGGTGGCGATCCGCAGCTCAATTCACTCATTGTGGACGGATGGATCTGGCGTTGGTTGAACATGCTTGGGAGCGCTGGTCTGTGTGGTCGCCTTCTTAGCTTAGCTCAGCCTTTTCTCCGTCGAATGTCATTGTCGGCAGGCGGCAAATCTTCCAGGGAGATCCGGTGGTCTCTGTATATCCCTCGGGATGTAGTGGATGTTATTGTAAATGCGAAGGGAGTCGAAGGGAAAATAAGAGGGATCAGGGGACACTGAAAAACAAAAGACGAACTGGAGCCCGAGCCGCAGCGTCTACCCGACGCGCCGCCATCTTGACTTGATAAGCACACTAACTAACTAACTAACTAAGGGTTTATACAATGCTTGCAGGAAGAAAAACACTTAATATAGAAAATGCATTAAACTAAGAACTAAGGAAGAAGAATCCCTATATAAAACATATAAAAACAAATTGACGAGCATTTTGTTAGCCAGTAAGACATTATTTTATACCAATTTATTACATATGAACAAAAGCAATATTAAAGGTATTTGGGGAGTATTTAATACTATAACTAGACAATTCCCGCGGAAATTGTAAGAGTTGTGATTGATCTGGCAGATGTTGGTAGAGAACCGGTAGCGTTGAGTTGTTAGCCTTATGAGTTAGCATAAAGTTTTTAACTCTGAGAGATGTATTTGTAATTTTTAACTTGGCTCTGTGGGGGGACTCCGCCCCCCACACCCCCCCAAGTTCATTTGAGATGGACCCACAACCGTTAGCAACAAGGATATGATTGTGGAGGTCTAAAAAAACACATTCATGGTAAAAACGTAGTAATAACACTGTTATTACACGTTAGCATCACTTTCTAGCATGTACCCATTAGCATAACTCATCAACATGAGGCCATTAGCATAATTTGTAAATATGAAGTCGTTAGAATATTGCCATTATGAAAAAATTTTAGCATGAAGAAGTTAGCATTTAGCTGTTAGCATCACTTTTTAGCATGTATCCGGCAGTATAACTCATCAACATGAGTCAATTAGCATTATTTGTAAATATGAAGTCATTTAAATATAGCCTTTACCAAATTTTTTTAGCATGAAGAAGTTAGCATTTAGCCGTTAGCATCACTTTTTAGCATTTATATGTTAGCATAACTCATCAACAAGAGTCCATTTGCATAATTTGTAAATATGAATTCGTTAAAATATAGCCATTACCAAAAATTTTTAGCATGAAGCAGTTAGCATTTAGCTGTTAGCATCACTTTTTAGCATGTATCTGTTGGTATAACTCATTAACACGAAGCCATTAGCAGAACTTGTAAATATGAAGTCGTTAAAATATAGCCATTACCAAAATTTTTTACTATAAAGCAGTTAGCATTGCCGACAGTGTTAACAGCTAGCTTGTGCCAACCCATTGCCAACAGTGTTACATCTAGCTGCGCCAGCCCAACTTGTCACTGACAGTTTTTACAGCTAGCATAAGTAAGCATAGCATCAACCTCTCATCGCTAATACTTGGGCTGGCTATGCCAGCCCAACTAATCACCAACAGTGTTTACAGCTAGCTTGCGCTAATATTTGGGCTGGCTAAGCCAGCCCAACACTTTGCTAGCGGCGCACATAGCTGTTAGCACCCTCTCGCTAGCATACACTCTTTGGAATTCACCATTTACCTATGGTTAAAGGTCATGTGGGTCGGGCCCCCTCAAGCCACCCTGGACAGTCCCTGCTTACTATGACAACCCTCTGGAAAAGCCCTCATTACCATGACTACCAATAGAAATGAATGGGCCCATGTATTCCGGATGGGAGATTTTCAAAACCCATTATTCCGGATGGGGACTTTTTTTGGTCTCCGGGGCCCGGAGACTCGTATCGCTTATCCGTATCGTCGCAGGGAAGTCCTGATCGGGCCGGAATTTTTGGTATATGAATCGTTGGGCTACTCCAAAAGCTCTGGGAGGAGAGGCCTGTCAAAATTTGGCGGAAGAAGATAGATATAATAATATTTTTGAATAAGATCTCGGGGGATTATAATAGTTGTGCCTGCTAATTATATTAGTGTAGTAACAATTATTAATAGCGATTTATTTAACCTAAAAAAAACTAAAAATATGGATTGATAAAAATAAATTATTTTTAAATTTAAACAAAACTTAAGTGATATTCTTTGGCTATCACAAAGCAAATACAGAACTGGCGGTGAAAATGGATGGTGTGGCCATAGAAATGACATTTTTAGGAGTTCCATTAGACAGTAAATTAAACTGGAAAACATGCCAGACACATACAAATTAAGGTATCTAAAAGGATTTCAATCATTAAAGCCAGATTCTTTTTAAACTAAAATGCATTGTTTTTATTATGTTGCTCTCTAGTTTTGCCATATTTAACATACTGTGTAGAAGTTTGGGGCAATAATTACAAAAGTTCACTCCATCCCCTTTATATACTCCAAAAAGAACTACACAAGGCAGGATACTGTGATCACTAGCGATCGACCAATTATCGGCACCGATATTTGGGGATCTCACGGTTATTTGCGTTATTATGAAACTGATATACAGACGCTGCCCGACTTACGAACAAGTTCCGGACGTCGTTGAATTTGAAGTTGAATTCGTAAGTTGTTTCAGTGCTATGTTCTGTAGGTTTAAGGTTTATACAAGCATGTTTAAGGCTTGCATAAGTAACCTGTAATTGTTTTTTTTGTTTTTTTTTTTTACGAAAGATAAACATTTCATAAAATATTATGCTCTATAAAGTGAGGTTTAACTTAATTTTGGGAGATGTGCTTCAGGAGGTCCTTCTTTGTGGTAAAAAGTGGCTGAAATAAAGCGGACCATTTTTCAACCGCATTAAGCGTCCTTATTCCCCTTCCAAAAGAAACTGCTTGCCTCTCCTTTACACCAACCATATTGAATGGATGCACAAGATTTTAAACATTAAAAATGTCAAAGTTCTGAGCACGCTGGAAATAGTGTAGGCATACAATTTGTGGTGCGCATTAATGATGACAGTAGGGCGACGGATGTCGCGAGAGTTGGTTTGAGACTGTAAGGGAGGCAGAGACTTAAGTTTTGGAGAGAGTTCGGTGTGTTTACAATAGACTGGTGCTGACGGTTGTCACTTTCCAAGGCGACCGGAAGTGTTTGAGTATTTTTTCATGAACGAGAAGCAATCCACGACTCACACAAAATGACACGCTACATTAGTGTCAGCGCTGGGATTACGAACTGTTGAAGGGGAGATGTTTACGTTCGAAGTAGGAAGAGGAAGCAGATTTTTTTTTTACTTCCGGGTGGATGCTGGGTGACCTCTTCCAGCACCACATGCCGGTAGAGGCGGAAAGAAGCACTACAGTAATGTCCTGTACTCGGAAAAAGGTGCACACACACTACAAAATCTAACTTACAGCAATGGCCGGATATTTTTCGACATCCCGAAAAATATGTTCGTATCTACCGTTTTACGTAAGTCGAATGGTCGTAAGTAGGGGAGCGTCTGTAGCCGATATTAAGAACAACACCGAGCAACAGCCAGCCCGAGCCGTTTTTTTTCCCCCTCCTGCCTTGTCTCTGATGCCACCCACCCAGCGCCTCCTGTTTGAATAAAAAAAAAACGGGAGGAGCCTCTGAAGCCGAAAGTCCCCACTTAGCACCGTCCGCAGACACAGACTTGAACGAAAGTTACGGTTGTCGCAAATATTTTTCATATTTGCGAATACGTTTCACATCACAATTAGCGTCTTACTCTCTCTCCACCCACTTTGTGACCACCCAATTTGTGACTGAAATGTCGAGTAAATGTCGTCAACGTGCAGCAACGCGCTCACGGTAGCAGGAAACACCGATGTTGTGCCTAATTCTGACTCCTTCACGTTAACGCGAATTCCGCTATGCGCTTCCGATGGAACCAGTGTGGCGATTGTAGTCTGTATAATGTGCTTATTAGCAAATATGGATTGTCATGATTAAGACAAAAAACGATGAGTTTATTGAGACATGCACGCGAACGTTACTAACACTGGAGGTGACCCAACGTAGCTAAACGCTATAATTTTCACGACCAGGGGCGATTTCAGGTTTAGAGCTTTGGGTGTGCTAAGCACTCTGAGTGCCCTATCACTCTCCTTTTCCACCAAAAAAACACATACAAACATCTTTAAGTCATTAAACATATTAATTCAGTCACTTAAGTAATAAATCTCATCTCATCTCATTAGCTGCACCGCTTATCCTCAGTAGGGTCGCGGGGGTGCTGGAGCCCATCCCAGCAATCATCTGGCAGTGGGCAGGGGACACCCTGAACTGGTTGCCAGCCAATCGCAGGGCACACAGGGACAGACAACTCGCTCGCTCATTCACACCTAGGGACAATTTGGACCGGCCAATCCACCTGAAATGCATGTCTTTTGAATGTGGGAGGAAACCGGAGTGCCCGGAGGAAACCCACGCAAGCACGGGGAGAACATACAAACTCCGCACAGGAAGTCCGGTAGCTAGATTTGAACCCACACAGGTGGATCCCAAGACTTTGAACTGTGCCGCACACGCGCTAACCACTGCGCTGCCGTGCTGCCCTAAGTAATAAATAATAGATAAATAATTAAGCTACCTTAGTGTTTTCAAACAAAAGCAGGTTTTATTACCAAGAAGATAAGAATTCAGTATCATAAAAATCTGTATCAATTAATATTTTTAAGAGTGAGTGGTTTGTAGATAATCCATCAAAATGTAATGATAATGTGGTCAACTGATGAGGAAAAAATACTTATTAACAGAATACATAACGCTGTGCTGAATCAAATGTACTGAACCATTTCAAAGCAGGGGAGTGTTTGTGACCCTGCGTTGTTCACATTTTTGTTTTGTTTTCCTTATTTGTTTAGCGTTTTCATCATATTTAAGCTTATCCTGTCCTATATTAAGGAGAACAGGTTTAAAAATCGTATAATTTTTGGGGGTGCTTGAGAACCCCAAAAACGGGCTGGTTACACTAATGTTCACAACCACGACTAGTAGTACACAAGCAGGCTTTATATTGCGTACTATATTAGCTTTGTGATATAATGATAATGCATGTTTGTTTGTAGTTGTTTACTGATACCGTTAACCAGGGCACAATTGTGACTGAGACCCTGGTTTTATTGAATTTCCCTGTGTAAACCACCACACTTATTAGTCATGTGAAAGATAAGTCACGTTATTTGGGTTAGAAATCTAATTTTTTTCCTATAAAAGTTTTCATTGCGCTTGTAATGTTTTTTTTTACTGAAAATATCGAGCGCGGCCTTCTCTTAATCCTAATAATTGGTATTGGCCTTGAAAAACCACATCTGTCAATCCTTAGTGATTATACCAATATTCTATTTCTATATGAAAAGCAATGATAATAATTGATACTATAATAGATACGCTAATTGCCTAATATATTAAAAAAACTATGGAGACAGCAATTATAATAAGGATGCCGTTGAAAATGGTGATGGTGATAATAAAGTGTCCATCCACACAACCTATGGAAATATTTATGTTCATGAGGTGCTTGTTACGTGTAACTACATGAGATCTATCTATAAGACCATTTGTAAAGGAGGTCAGGGGGTTGAATAAGCATTAGAGGTAAGATCGGGCCAAACAAAAGCACCCGAGCCCGACGCAGGCCCGAGGGGTATTAAACCCGACCCGGACCGAGCCCGACTAATTAACTGGATTTGCTGGCCCGCCCGAAAGGGGCCCGAAATTACATATTTTATTTATAAGGAGGGGTGATTTATGATAACAAATTAAACTCTGCCTTTTGTTACAACATCTAGGCCTAAGTTAAATAAAACTGTATAAACATTTACATCTTTTATATTTCTGTGTCTGCACTGCAGATGTTACATTAAGCGACAATCTGTCATTGACGGGTTTTTTTTTTTGAGGTAGCGAAAACATTTAAGGGCGTCCGTCATTTTGACGACTTGATCATTGGGCCATAATCCGCAGCAGTAGTAGTACGTCCTTAAGATTTTAGCGCAGCACTTTCATTGAGGGAGTGTTGACCTGTTGTGCCCTTTTCCGACTCCTATGCAAATCTCCCAAACCCCCCCCCCCCCCCCCCCCCCCCCCCCCCCGATCGTATTCTATATAAAACGCTTATTAAAACAATAAAGCGAGCTAATTATAATAATTGGGAGATCCTAGTCTATATAACGCGTTTATTTAAACAATAAAGCGTGATTTTATTCTGCAAATTGGTTTTTTAACGCGGATGAAAATGTCACCAACGTCAATGTACGCTTCCGACAAAAGCGATCGTATTCTATATAAAACGCTTATTAAAACAATAAAGCGAGCTAATTATAACAATTGGGAGATCCTAGTCTATATAACGCGTTTATTTAAACAATAAAGCGTGATTTTATTCTGCAAATTGCGTTTTTTAACGCGGATGAAAATGTCACCAACGTCAATGTACGCTTCCGACAAAAGCGATCGTATTCTATATAAAACGCTTATTAAAACAATAAAGCGAGCTAATTATAACAATTGGGAGATCCTAGTCTATATAACGCGTTTATTTAAACAATAAAGCGCGATCGTATTCTACAAATTGCGTTTTTTAACGCGGATGAAAATGTCACCAACGTCAATGTACGCTTCCGACAAAAGCGATCGTATTCTATATAAAACGCTTATTAAAACAATAAAGCGAGCTAATTATAAGAATTGGGAGATCCTAGTCTATATAATGCGTTTATTTAAACAATAAAGCGCGATCGTATTCTACAAATTGCGTTTTTTAACGCGGATGAAAATGTCACCAACGTCAATGTACGCTTCCGACAAAAGCGATCGTATTCTATATAAAACGCTTATTAAAACAATAAAGCGAGCTAATTATAAGAATTGGGAGATCCTAGTCTATATAACGCGTTTATTTAAACAATAAAGCGCGATCGTATTCTACAAATTGCGTTTTTTAACGCGGATGAAAATGTCACCAACGTCAATGTACGCTTCCGACAAAAGCGATCGTATTCTATATAATACGCTTTAAAACAAAATAAAGCGAGCTAGTTATAATAATTGGGAGATTCTAGTCTATATAACGCGTTTATTTAAACAATAAAGCGCGATCGTATTTTACAAAATGCGTTTGTTAATGCGGATGGAAAAGTCACCAACGTCACTGTACGCTATGATTTCCGCAATCACAACTAATTGTACACAAATAATATTTATTTGATTGACTATATTATAAACTATATAGGTTTTTAATGAACATATATTTATAATTATTAATTAATTAAAAAAAAAAAAAAAAAAAAAAGCAGGACCGAACCCGACCCGACCGTATGACTGACATTTCAGGCCCGACCCGGCCCGAAATTGCCTCGGGTTCGGGCCATAAATCTTAGGTCTAATAAGCATATTCCTCTTTCTATTACTTTTAGACATATTACCTTAACATTGTTTTTGTTTATTGTCTCACCAGTGGCTTAGATACGTACATGAATATACCAACTTAGTGCTTGTATACCTACGCATAGATTTTTATTATATGTGTAAATATGTACATACCTACCTGTAGATACATGTACATATATGTAGATACATGTTAAATTGTTTTTTTCATATTTTGTTACCATAAGAAAACATGTTTTTTTTTTTTTTACGCAAGGGTCTCCAACCTTTTTCAAGCTGAGAGCTAATTGTTGTTAGTGTAAAAGGCACCCAATTTATAAATGTCTAAAAAAGCTTGTGTTGTTAATATGCTATTACCAGGTTAATTTTGGAAGTAGTGTTAAATAGACTCAGTCAACCAGTAAAAAAAATAATTTTACTAGAATTTTTTCCCAAAAAACACACTCTTCTAGCAAGTCAAGTCACATTTATTTATATAGCCCTTAATCACAAAAATGTCTCAAAGGACTGCACAGGATTACAATTACAAAATTGCACAATTACCTGATCTTAAACCAGCATGCGGGCAAGGAACAACTCAAAAACCTCAGTTTGAGGAAAAAAGAGAAACCTTGAGAAAGGAGCTCACATGTGGTAATCCCCCTTCCAGGATTGACCAGGGTGAATCACAATTAGCATTACACAGAATAGTAAACACTAGGTAAGATGTTGAAAATGTCCGGAAAGAGCATGACACCAACGACGCCCCCAGCCTGTAAACTAGTCCAGAAAGTCTATGACGGCCAGGACGCAGCTTCCCATCTCTGCCAGCTGGTAAATGCAGGGGTTGACATGCTTCAGGTCAGACGCTGGTCTGCTGACTCATCTCAAATCGTCCTTCTCCTTCGTATCAGCCAGGCAGGCAGTCGGAAAAAGACAGGACAATACAGAATATGAGGTGGGCATCAATCATAAGCTTTGGAATAGAAGTGTGTCTTAAGCCTTGATTTAAAAACTTCCGTTGAGGTTGCAGATCTTATCTCCGGAGGCAGGGCGTTTTATAACACCGGGGCCCGGATAGAGAACGCTCTCGAGCCTGCAGACTTCTTGGCTCTCGGGAGTCACAAGTAGACCGGCATTTTCCGAGCACAGACTCCGTGCAGGAACATAGGGGGAAATCAAATCAGAGAGATAAGAGGGTGCAAGCCCATGCAAACATTTATATGTTAATAAGAGAACCTTAAAGTCACATCTTAAGTGGACTGGGAGCCAGTGCAAGTTGGCCAATACAGGAGTAATATGCTCAAACTTTTTGGTCTTAGTCAAAAGTCTAGCTGCCGCATTCTGAACCAGCTGCAAACCTTTAATGCTAGACATCGGGAGACCAGAAAGCAATACATTACAGTAATCAAGCCAAGAAGTGATAAACGCATGAATTAAAACCTCTGCATCTGATTGGGACAGCATCGAACGAATCTTTGCAATATTACGGAGGTGGTAGAAAGCTATTCTAGTAAAAAATTTTACGTGTAACTGAAACGACAGATTAGGATCAAATATAACACCTACATTTTTGACCGAGTCACTATGGGTGACATTACATTTGTCTAGGTTCAGGGTAGTGTTTGAAAACAACTGACGACAGTGAGCTGGACCAATAATCTACATTTCAGTTTTTTCTGGGTTAAGGCGTAAAAAATTAAGTGACATCCATCTTTGAATCTCAGTAAGGCAAGCCTCCAGATTTCTACAACTTAAATGTCCAGTTGTTTCCAGTGGCACATACAGTTGAGTGTCATCTGCATAGCAATGGAAACTAATATTATACTTGCGGATAATGTCACCAAGCGGGATCATATAAATACTAAAAAGAAGGGGGCCAAGTACAGAGCCTTGAGGAACACCACAGGGGACATTAGATTGTTTAGAGGTCAGATTGCCATAGTTAACACATTGCATCCTGTCTGACAGGTAGGACCTAAACCACGAGAGTACAGTTCCTGAGATACCAATGCATTCTAGACGAACCAGTAATATGTTGTGGTCGACAGTATAAAAAGCAGCGCTGAGATCCAGCAGCAGTCACATTGATGAGGCACCGGTGAGCTATCTTAAGAACAGGTCCGCAGTCACTTTAACTTGACAGCAATGATTTGGGCTGGGGTATTATGAGCCAAACCCAAAGTTGTCTTTTCTAAACAGTTTAATTTAAAGTAAATATTTTGTTATATAGTACAGGAAGTGAGTATAAACATTTTTATTCCATCTGATTTGCTCATTGATCAACAAGTGATTGATTATTCAATTATTAAAATCCTTTTCTGCAACCATAATCAGATATGCAAAACAGGTGCTCCATTTGCACGTTCACAGATCCTTTAACCACTAAGGGTCGTAGGGGCACCACTTCCTATGGTTTGTCTTGAGGAAGTACAGCCTGAAGCCTCCTGATCTGACTCAAATGCAGCACCTTCATCATCTGGTCCTTGGTTGTTTCTAGGTGTAAAGCATCATCCCACTCTTCAGAGAAGAGCTGAACCTAAATACTGTTTTTGAAAATAGTTAACCTTCATCAAAAAACATTTTCAACTCATTTGTTGCCATTGGCAGCCGCAGAAGTGTAGATTGACTGCTCTAAGCGTAAGTGGGAGTGAATAGCTTCAAAAATTGCTGATTTTATTTTTCATTGTTTTATTTATTCATGTCTGGGAACACAGAACTGGTGGATTCTAAGGGGTATCTTTCAAATGTATGTTGACCCTTTCTCTATTCATGACTGCAATCCTCGCCCCACTGCTTTTTTCAAGGGCGCCATGATGACAATTGCTTTCAAGGAAGGAATCAAGATCCCGCCTCCGGCACTGAACGAAATCATTTTGGCATCCAATCAAGATATCAGACAGGTTTGAAAGAAAGCCAATCACAATTGACCTATGGCTAAGCCCTGCCCCCTTAACGTTCAACATTCTGTGAAGAGTGTTATGGCAAGTGTCAAAGTAGGAGAGATTTTGCAGGAGGCAAGTGATGCTTTTTGGGCCCACAAAGATCACACATCATTTCAGTCACCAAAAATGCATTGTAGGTTTTTATTTGTGATTTCATATTTGAGAAGGTCGATTAAAACCTTCCCTTCTGGCAAAACTTTATAGATCACAATGTAAACGTGAAAAAATGCATCGCATTGTCATCAGTATCTTGGACAACGCAATAGAGAATCAGTATTGTTTACCTTCAATAATTAACCTAACTTGACGTTACTTGTAAAATAGGCTTTGCCATTACTATCAGCTTCTATTCATCAAAACAAAGCTTTATGTTCTGCGTTAACCTAGCTTCATATCCTGCTAGAGCAGAGATTGATATACTATGCTTTGGAAAATACCTGTTCATATACACTAACAAGTTCACTGTCACTGATCTGACACATCATTGGAATTAAGTCTATAGGGAACTGGTTTACTTCTCTTGCATTATGGGGTAAGTGAAGCTATGATCCAAAATTTGAAGTAACTATGATTAGATTCCTTACGACAGGGGTGTCAAACTCATTTTAACTCTGGGGCCACACGATAGAACAAACATTCTGTTGGGGGCCGGACCAGTAGATTAAAGAGAAAGAAAAAGAGAGATAAAGAAATAAGAGAAAGAGGGGGGATAAAGAAAGAGAGAGGGGGAGAGCCTGAGAAACAAAAGAGATAAAAAGAGAAGTCATGAGAGAGGGGGAAAGAAAGGGGGAGGAAGAAAGAAATCTAAAAGAAATAGAAAGACAGAAGGAGAGAAAAGAGAAAAGAAAGCCCAAAGGGTAGGAAGAGAGAAAGAGAAAAGAGAGAAAAGGAAAAAAAGGAAATTAGAGCAAAATAAGTCAAAAAGACAGAGAGAGAAAGAGACAAAGAGCAACAAAGGAAGGGAGGGAGAGAGAGAGAGAAAGAGAGAGAAAGAGAGAGAGAGAGAGAGAGAGAGCAGTGTCTTTGTGAGAAGCACCATTCTTTAGCAACATCAAGTTGACATATTTCAACCTGCAGCTTGTTTTCATCTTGTGCTTCTCTGAGTGTTGTCTCGCGGGCCGGATTCAATCCCTTAGCGGGCCACCAGTTTGACGCCTGTGCCTTACGACAACCGCTACCAATCGCGTATGATTACCGAAGTACAAAAACTGGCACATAAAAGTCTACTGAACTCCCAGTAAACTAACATAATCTATAACGCAGCCAAAAGCTAACGTCAGCCTAAGTTAGAGATGTTAACATTACAAATAACTTTTTATTTCTCCAAAAAAGTGGCAAAACGTTGCCTGAAGCACCATGTTGACTTACCTTAGAACAGATAAAGACATCCCTATTAATGTTATCCATGTTGAGTGGTCGACCACATAACTTTATCCAACTAGTCCTGATATAGATGTGGCTTAGAAAAGGGTAATATCGCCCAGCCTCTCGAGATACCTCGTATCACATTAGCAAGTACCCAATGCTTAACGATTGACGAATTTTAAGTTAAGAATGTAAGGAAAACAAACACAAAAAAAACAAACTGCAATGCATTTAAATGGACATGTAAGCAGAGAATGTCTGAGTGTATTGGCTTGGCTATGCGCACTGAGATTGGCTCATGGTGTTTGAGGACAGGGCTTATCCATAGGTCAATTGTAATTTGGGCAAGAAGCTTGTCGTTCGACCGCTAGCCTAAAGGGGCTACTGCAGGAAATCGTCTGTCTCTTTGTCAGGTTATCCACAACCTGAGCATGTGGTCTGCAAAAGACAAAGTGATGAGCTACGACCAGTGCAAGTCTGATGCAGCCAGGGCCCGCAAGGACCTAAAAATTGGGCCCTTCGACGTGTGCCGAAAAATTTTTGTCACCGGTGAGGAGACTGCACACATGACCCTCATCGACAAATCCGACCTCTTTTTCCACGACTACTCGCTGGCGCCGCTTTTCGTCCAAGAAAACTACATCCATGTCCGACCTGCTGCCGCTGGGTGAGATACCCTCAAGAAACATTTAGACCAAGGGTTGGGAACCTTTTTAAACCCCTAAGAGCCATAAAATAAAACATTTTTAGATTTATTTTATTTTTTAGGAGGGCGCGAGAGCGACGCACACCATACAGTATATTTTAAGACGTATTCAAACAAAATCGCTCCCCCGGAAAAAGCCTATTCTTCAGCACATTTTATTTCACTGTGTTGTGTTTGATGATTTAATAAAATCTGTTAAATAATAACAAAGCCAGAGCCTGTGCCCCATATCAATATACTTCAAATTTGACTTCCTCTTTTATTAAAGAGTGATGAGGCTCATTTTGACTGTCATGTTTTTCTTAATAATGTATTCAAAACAAGGTGCGAGCAAAGTGCTTTTACAAACATGTCACAAAACACTGCCAACAAGGATATCGTATTTACCTTTGGCACAGACTGCACTAAGCGAGAGAGCGAAGGGAGTGCCATGTGCTGTGGGCAGTGATCTGCTTACCTTTACTGTTCACCCATTTAAATTGCTCTCAGATGTTTGCTAGTGTAGTGTGCTACAATGAACATACATATTTTAATGAGCTTCCGTTCAAAGGATTTCTTAGCGACCTACTGCCAAAACTGGTTTTGTTGGTGTGACACCCTGACTGTAAACTGTATTTAAGAATGTGTCCAATACACAGTATACTGGACTGAGCCTGTGGTGACCCAATGATTCCTCAGCTTTGCACGTACCAAAATCTGGATCTAATCATCTGACTTTTGAACCTCTCAGAGCCACATGTTGGAGACAAAATTTGACTCCGAGCCATGTTTACTCATAAAAAGAGCCATAGTTTCCCGACCTCTGACATAGCTTGTTTATTGATCTTCCATACAAAGGATTGAGGGATTTAAAGCCAAAATGGGGTCTGTCGCTGTGACACCTTGACTGTAAATTGAAGTTAAAATTGTGTACTATCTATATTAGCTCAAACCTTGAAGCAGCCACTTGTGTCTCTGATTTACAAGTGCGACAATTGGATCTGCACATAAAAGTACAGTAAATCATTGTAAAGTTCTATTTTATCTCCGACCCATACGTACTTATAAAATGAGCATAAATGGCTTGGTTCGGTTCCCAAACCCTGATATAGACGCTAACGTGTTAGTCAAAACTGGTGACTGTGCTTATTTTAGGGGAGATCTGAAATCCCACCTGGTGCTGCTCAGCAAGACAGCCGACTCCATTTGCGATGGGGACCTGGTGGACCGGCGAATTCGTTCCGGGCAGAACTGGTCTTTGCTTCCCACGCAGGTATTCAAAATGAGTTTGAATTTCTATAATTTTTAAAGTGAGGGATGCACGACAACCGGGGACAATTGATTATGACCGAAACACTTCAATCTAGGCGGGCCAAACCCGAACAAAAAACAGTGGCCTACTGATCCTCGCTATCAAAAATAGTTGACCAGGAATAATGGATTGAGGCCACAACCCTGCATTTATTATTTCAAGAGGGCCAAAATGGCATGCCTCCTGACAAACGGCCACCCTTACACAAATTTGCTGTGTTGGGGAAAATGCAGGTTCGAGAATCGATTAAGTCTTCTCATACGTTTTCAAGAAATGCACGGATGCTGGCGTGAGAGGAAGGTTCTTTATTGCATCGTCCCAAAGAACTCAGAGAACTTAAGACATAACAACGCTTTTATAGCTTCAATTGAGTACAACCCAAGAGGCGGCCCGGTCCTTACGTATCATTTTTGGAATTTGTTTTTCTCGCAAGGAAGATGTTGTCGTATCCTTATTAGGAAATGTTTTCGCCTCAGTTTGCTCAGAGAGTCCTGGCAGGTCCCATGCTCTTTTAAGGAAACTTAATTGTCTGCCAAGAACTTTCCCGAAATGATGTCAACATGACTTTCTCCACCACAGAATCCCCCTTTGGGAGTTACAACTCCCACTCTGAACGGAAATTAAAATTGAAAATTAATACAGGGTAGTGGTAAAGTATCATAAATCATGGCTACCAATACACGGACAGAGTTTACGCGAATCGAAAACAAAAATAAAATTTCTGGCGGTCAGCCTGCTGTGATTATTCTAACTTTCATTGTTTATGTTTCATTTACAAAATCCTCCGACACTCCAAACACTTGACTTGAACATTTCAACCCATGCACTAATCCCCCACTGCATTTATCTTTATCCGTACATACTGGATTATACACGTAGACTGCCGATGGCTGCTCGGTACATGATAAAGATACATGCATATATGAACTGACAAGTGATATCAGCGGTTACAACAGTGCAAGCTTCTGGTTACAGTCGTTGATATATTTCAACATGAGTGCATGATTGGATAGTAATACAGTATACACATTGGCCTTAGGCCTGACCCCGTGAACACTTTGAAGACCCCGCTTCGCCGTATTCGTCATCGGGTGTCGTGAAGTCAGATGTCGGAGTGGGAGATCATCTCAGCAGGCATCACGCTCAGTTTCCATGCAGCCCAAAACCCGGAAGCGACGAGGTATCCTGACCATCTCAGTCAGCAGCTTACTGACTTACAGTGTGACATACCAACAAGAGAATCACAATTAGAAACCAATATATCTGTAGCTATTATTCCTAGCGCTATAGTGTGCTGCGTGTCTAATTAAAGTACTATCGGATATTGCATTTAGTCCAGATCATCACATATGTCTCTTCCCGCAGATGCTCCATTATCTAGTGTAGGTTTTCCTGACTGTTGACGTCGCCAGATAAAGTTCAAGGTGTTGAATTCAATTATGTCATCTGTTCTTCCTCGCTCAGAAATAAGCTTGGATATTCAATCACCAACTGTGCTAATTGAGCTTCTGCCACCTTAGTACCAGCCAATACTGTCATTTGTTCTCCAAAAGTCTTAAGCATTCCCCTTTTAAGAATAGGTATGATACAGAAACACAACAAACACATAACTATTACGACGGTTTGTACAAGAATTCCCCCCTTCGCTAACAGACCACCCCAGTACCCAAATGTAGACGAGAACCAATCAAAGGAGATACTGTTCTTCTCAGTATTTACTGTCACTTCATTGCTTAACTCACGAATCTTTGACATTGCTTTCGTGAAGCTTCCTGATTCGGCTGTATTTAAAGGTATATAAGTACAGCATTCGTCTTTTATCATATGACACGCCTCCTTTACTGGCTAAGAGAAAATCGAGGGCCTGACGATTCTGCCAGGCTATCCTGGATGTCTCATGTAATTGTTCTCCTATTGCACTAAAGGCCTCGTTAGTGTAATTAATGAAACGTTGTTGGTTGTAATAAATGTAATTAATCCATTCTGCGTTCTTATTTGGAGTTATCCAGATGAATATCGATTCCAATCCAGACTTAATTTCATTCCTAGCTTTAAATTCATCTGGAATTCCCCTCGGTTGTCCGATGGCATCTAGGTACACTCGTCCATCCGGAACATATGCTCTCTTAACTCTGGCTTCTCCGGGAGTCCTTAGTACCTCATGAACCCCCTTATACATTATATGGACAGGTACTTTCATTCTCACAAGTGTACACAATCCTATCCAATTTCGTGGGATCCTGTTCCTTAAAGAGTCACCCCCAACATCCAGTAACTGTCTGCTACTGCGACTGATTGATCCCTAAAATAATGTATGTCCGGAATTGACATTGTTATGTTTTCGCACGACTGATCATGCACACCCGGATTTTCGAACCATATCGCATTATCTGGAAAATAAGGATTCATCTTTGCGTGTGGAAACCAGGATATAACCCAAGTTGTCTTACACTTCGCTGTCGTGTTTCCTACCCAATGCCCAACTATGCCACTATAACTATACGCACCACTCGCATAACATTCATACTCAGCGGTTCGATCAATCCTATACCTTGTTGGAGGGCCCTTCTGGTCCGTCGTTCGTTGAAATTCTCTACACATCCTATACCTAATTTTCTCAGGTGTTGATGTCAGCCTTGGATAATAATGTCCACCTTTATGACCAGAAGTAAATCTACATTCTATCGTACACATTGGCAGTGGAGGAGGTTTAACCACAAAGACTTGTGAAGCAAATCTTGGGTCTTTGCAAATCCGCCGCTGCTCCTCTGCACATGTCTTCATATTATGTTTTTCTGGAATTACAATTGAAACGCCTGGCGGCGCCGTCGAGCATGCTATGCATTCTTCATCTGTCATGTCTCTCGCGGTATACCATAACCATCTATACCACGGGTTGTACTTTGCGTTGTCCCACCCACGTTCTTTCGTCGGGTCAAAACTTCTTGGCCTAAATACACCAAAGCCTAGTCGACTGTCCTGACTGTCAACTCCACCATCCGCACAATAGTCTTCGTATGCTAAACTTTTTTGAGGTTTCACTCCCATTGACTCACCCACTGTATCGTTTTGAGTTTTAACTTCAATTGGCTTACTTATTGTAGGGCTCATGGTAACACCTTCTTTCAGATGCGGCTTCTTTGGCTGTTTAACCTCTGTTACACTTTCCTGTATTTTACGTACTGTTAGTGTACTCATTTCTGGCCGTTGGCGTGTTGTAACCTCACTCTTCGGTGTCGTAGCCGTGGGTGTAGGCTCCTCTGATTTTTGGTGTGTTGTCACCACTCCCGTCCGTATCGTCACTTTAGGTGCTGGAGTGACCCACCAATTGGTCCACCAGCTGTTAAGGTTTGGCTTATTATCCGTTACTTTAGTCTGTACTGTCGTTAACATATTTGGTTTCTGGTATTCGGTCGGCACTTCGACTGGTCGCACGTCTCTCTTTTGTCGGATTAATCCCATAATGCTCGGGATTCTAGTAGTTACAATTTGTTTTCTATTGCGAATTGTACTTTCCAAATTTTCAACCGTTTCGGCATGTTGTACAGTAGTGTCACACTTAACCGGGCTGCTGTCTCTTTGATGCGTCAAGGTCTGCAACTGCAGCGCCGCTGTTTGGATCTCCGGCTGCACTTCCGGACCCGCGATTTCCATTCGCCGCTGCGATTTCTCGAGCTCTGCTCCTAGTAACAACCATATCAGACAACTTATTATCACACACAACTTTATCATCCACATCTTGTTTTCCTAATTTAACGTTACTGCCCTGTTGATCTTGGTTGGTCTCCTTGACGGTGGCAGCGTGAGCCTTGGTACAGTGGTTCACATGGTACCAGGTTGAGCTGCCCTCTACCTGGACTGCGGTCGGCGTTGCCCTTACGACGGTGTATGGTCCCTCACGCCTCGGTTGGTTCCACTTTCGTCGAAACACCTTGATGTACACGAGATCTCCTGGGACCACCGTCTTCTCGAATGGTTGTTCGACCTTGGACTCTTGTCTCTTCACCTGCAGGTAGATGGCCTTCTGGATAGCCGTCAATTGTCTCATATAGTCTCTCAGTTCAGTTTGTAGTTGCTCAAGCGGCGGCCCCTTATAGGGACCTCTCAAATGCGGCGCTGGCATCGGTCTGCCTGTTAGCATTTCATGCGGTGTTAAATGTGTGATACGATGAGTTTGCATACAATAACTCATCAGCGCTAACTGTAGCGCATACACCCAGTTGAGCTTAGTACTCGCACAGATCTTGTTTATCTTTGATTTTAATGTTCCATTTACTCTTTCCACCATCCCCTGACTTTGTGGGTGATACACCGCACCCAACCGTTGTTTAATGTGTAATTTTTGTAGGATGCCCTTCACGACTTTTTGAACAAATGCCGCACCGTTATCTGAGCTTATTTCTGACGGTATGCCAAATCGCGGAATAACTTCTCTGATCAAAAACTTAATTACTGTTTCCGCGCCTAGATCTTTTGATGGTACTGCTTCAACCCAACGACTAAATCGGACGATCACGACGAGCATATATCTTTTTCCTTGGATTGTCTTTATCATATCTACATAATCAATAACTAAATGCTTAAAAGGCCCCTGTGGGACTGTCACAAAGCCAATCGGTGCCCGTACGCATTTCCTTATGTTACTCTCTGCACAGATTTCACACTGGTTGAGCACTTCGTCTACCGTGGCCTGTAAATATGGAGACCAGTAACCTTGTTTCTTCAGCTTTTTACAACCTCCCCCCTTGCACAATGATCTATATTGTGCGCTTCCGATATCAACATTGTCAGCAGAGACACTGGAGCAATACTCAGTCCTTCATGTGATCTCCAAAGTCCCTTACCATCACAGGTAGCACCCCTTTCTCTCCACAGTGTCTTTTCGTTCAGGCTAGCGTTGCCTTGAATCAGGATTATATCTTCTGGCGTTGCTACCGGTTCCTGTGAAACCATAGGTGCGAGGACAGCAACTTTGCTTTTTGACACTTCTTTGGCCGCTTCATCCGCTGCATTGTTCCCACGTATCACTGCATCATCTCCTCTTCTGTGTGCCTGGCACTTGATGATGGCTAATTTCGATGGTAACATCATTGCAGACATTAGTTCCGTGATTTGTTGATGAAGTTGAATTGGGCTTCCATCCGATTTTTTGAATCCTCTTTGTTTCCAAACAGTTCCAAAATGGTGGCAAACTCCATGTGCATATGCCGAGTCGGTGTATATGTTTGCAGTTTTTCCTCTTGCGAGCTTACACGCTTCTGTCAAGGCTTTCAGTTCTGCACACTGAGCCGAACAGGGCTGTTCACATTTTTCCGCTTTCTGCGTCACATACTGCTCAGCTTCTTGCCTGACAACTGCGTACCCAGCCCCACGTTGGGCGCCACTTAAATGTTGGGGAAAATGCAGGTCTGAGAATCGATTAAGTCTTCTCATACGTTTTCAAGAAATGCACGGATGCTGGCGTGAGAGGGAGGTTCTTTATTGCATCGTCCCAAAGAACTTTAGACATAACAACACTTTTATAGCTTCAATTGAGTACAACCCAAGAGGCGGCCCGGTCCTTACGTATCATCTTTGGAATTTGTTTTTCTCGCAAGGAAGATGTTGTCGTATCCTTATTAGGAAATGTTTTCGCCTCAGTTTGCTGAGAGAGTCCTGGCAGGTCCCATGCCCTTTTAAGGAAACTTAATTGTCTGCCAAGAACTTTCCCGAAATGATGTCAACATGACTTTTCTCCACCACAGCTGCCTTAGCCCTTTGACTGGAGATAGTGGATCGTACCTAACACAGTGCAGCTTTTTTTAGGCAAGCAATAATGGCTTGCTACATTGCCAGAACTGAAGAAAGAGCACTATATTGGCTCCTGCTCTTAGCAATATTTGATCAGGGGTATTGGCTAGAGCAGGGGTGTCAAAGTCAAATGGACGGAGGGCCAAATAAAACATTTGGCTACAAGCCGAGGGCCGGACTGTCCAATCTTTACTGAAACCAAGATTTAACCTACTGAAAACACAACAAATATATTACAATATGATTGGATAAATAAAGCAATATTTTCTTATGACTCTCAGTCATTTTTAATTTCAGCAGGCACAAAATACAAATGTCCTTTATATAAAAAACTCATAACATATCTCATAACAACAACTCATAACCATTTTCTATCATTCAATCATCTGAAATTATTAAAAAGAAATATTGCCTCGAAATACAATAAAATAAAGTGCAAAAATCTCTTGTTACTTAAAACCAATAGCAATCAACACACTGGACCTCATCTGTCCTGCTCAAATGTACATTGACTTTCCTTTCTGTGCTCTCTCTGGGTTAGTGTGAAAAAAAGGAATTACTGATTAACAAATAATAACAATCAAGTCATTTTCTCTGCTAAATAGGAGACAATTTTATCAAAAGACTGTTGTCCACATCAAGATCTATTTTCCATGAAAAGCCGAAAAACAAACACTCCCAGGACAGAGTCGGCAAACAAAAACAACATAGTCAACATAGACAATAAAGCTTTAAAATTCCCGAGGGGAACAACAAAAAACAAGACCTTCTTTATGTGCATATTTAACTTTTAAACTTGAACGGAGTAAAAACTTCAAATGTGTAATTGCACAGGAAACATTACTGTATTATTACTGTATTTACATACATTTATATACAGTACTGTATTACTACAACTCTACATTACTTGTTTGAGGCGTGTGTTTTGTTTCATGATGCCGTCTAATATTATACTCTTTCATCACCGCCACACTTTCTCCACATAGCAGACACACAGGTTTTCCAGCTACCTCCGTGAACATGTACTCCAACTCCCACCTTGTTTGAAAGCCCCGGTTTTCAGTGTCCACCTTCCGTTTAGCCATTGTTGATGGGTATCTGTGGGCTAATTTTTGCTCTTATGCTAATGACTGCTGCTGATCGACTGCTGAATAAATCAAACCGCCTCCCGCTTTGCTCCCGCTCGGCGCGTCCCCGTTGCATTGTGGGAAATGTAGTATTCATGCGTACTGCGGGCTGCTGGCTTGCAGCGGCCTGCGGGCCGGATCTAATAATATATTGATATCGTCACGCGGGCCAGGTAAAACCCTCTCGCGGGCCTAATGTGGCCCGCGGGCCTTGACTCTGACATATGTGGGCTAGAGGACGCAACCGTGCCTTTCATTTCAGGTGGGCCTGAGTGGCACACTTTCTGACAAAAGAACTTTCTTCTGGTCCTACAAAAGTGTGCATTGCTGGTCCTCACTCGCAGCATTATGTGTTCGGGGATAATGGATTGTGGCTGCACAAGTCCGCGTCACTTTTGGGTGGACAAAACGACAGAGTTTCGGGGACTGGCAGAAACACACATTGCCCCTTCCTGCTTGCAGCAATATGCAATCGGTAATAACAGATTGCAGAATATTTTTCAACCCCCATTGCACTGGGGCTGCGTAGTACGAAGCGCAAAGTCAAGTCACATTTATTTATATAGCCCTTAATCAGAAAAATGTCTCAAAGGACTGCACAGGATTACAATTACAAAATTACACAATTACCTGATCTTAAACCAGCATGCGGGCAAGGAACAACTCAAAAACCTCAATGTGAGGAGAAAAGAGAAACCTTGAGAAAGGACCTCACATGTGGTAATCCCCCTTCCAGGATTGACCAGGGTGAATTACAATTTGCATTACTGTACACATAATAGTAAACATTAGGTAAGATGTTGAAAATGTCCGGAAAGTGCATGACATCAACGACGCCCCCAGCCTGCAAACCAGTCCGGAAAGTCTATGACGGCCACGACGCTGCCTCCCATCTCTGCCAGCTGGTAAATGCAGGGGTTGACATGCTGCAGGTCAGACGCAAAAGTTGTGAGGGTTTACAATACATTATTGATCAATGCATTCTTAAGGCCTCTAATGTACATTTCCTGACCTGACTACAAGATGGCGTCATGTCTTGATTCATTAGTTATTAGGGAAAAAAAGGCATTAATTGCCAATGTGGAAAATATTCGCGACAGTCCTTACTCCCGCTCCAGTCTGCAGTCTATGACTGCCGACTCTGCAGACCAAAGATAGCTTCCTGCTTCAGTGGCTCCACCCAAGGTTGCTTATCCAATCAAACGGCAAGGGTAGGTATTTTCAGACTGGAGGCAGGGAGAGGAAGAGAACGGCTTGGCCCGGCTATTGCTCGGTGTTGTGTTTCATAATTGGTCTGTTAAATAATTATGCTAATACTGATATCTGTTAAATTTCCAAAATCGGTGCCGATAATCAGCCCGCTGGGTGATCAGTCAACCCTACAGTGTTTTTGTCATCTAGAAATAGTAATTAAAGTAGAAAGTAAATAAGATTTTTTTTATATATAGAAATCTACCATTGTAGAATGCAGCCAGATGATTCTAACAATGTGTTTTTGTGTAGGCCATTTACGCCAGCGTTATCCCTGGCGAACTGATGCGAGGTTACATGAGCCAGTTCCCGTCTTTCCCAAGCTGGCTCGGCAAAAACTCCTCGACAGGCAAAATTTCTCGCATCCTCCAGGAGCTGTCTTCTCACATGGTCTTGAAGTGAGCTGCTCAAAATACACCCATCCACCCCCCCATTTTTTATTATTTTTTATTTTATTTTTTATATGACTTCGCTAATGGTGACTTGTCCATTTCAGGACCATGAGCAGCAGGCAAGCGGTCAACCTGGACTACCTCCACTTCCTGCGGCAAGCCATGATAAGCCCGCTGCAGAAATTGGCAGCGGAAGGCGCCGGGCAGGCCGTGAAGCTCCTGGACGACTACCAACTCATCCGGGAAGACGTGGACAGCATAATGGAGATCGCTTCCTGGGGTGGGCAACCTGATCCTTACTCCAAACTGGACTCCAAGGTCAGTGCCACAAAAACTTAACTTTTTGAAGATGAGAGATAACCTATCTTCCAGACTATATCTCGCTCAAGAGAATAAGTCGCCCCAGCCCAAAAAGGTATAATGAAGAGAGGAAAACCCCTATAAGCAGGATTTGTACGTGTGCTTGAAATCTTTGAAAATGCTTTAATTTTAATTTTTTTGTTTTCGAGTGCTTTGAAAAGTGCCTGAATTTCAGGTGAAATGTTTGTAACTGTGTGGCCCCTGAGCTCAAATGAGTTTGACACCCCTAAAATTAATCCAACTAGTCGGCGTTACCGGGCCTTTGTTACCAACCCCAAGCTTTGCTTCCCGTTGAGATGCATCTCGTTTCTGACCTAGGCCTCTCTAAATCCAGGCTAAAAACACACTTCTTCGGGATGGCTTTTAATATCCAGTACTTTGACAACACTTTTATTGTATTTTATCTCATTCCAGGGATGTGATTGAGGTGAGGAGAAAAAGTCTGAAACCTAGCCGGGGGTTTGGGGGCCCAGGGCAGAGCCCAGTGGGGGGGCGATGCCCCCCCCAAAGCTCCTGGGTTTTAAGCAATTTACTTGTCCAAAACCATGCTTAAATTAATAATTTAACATCTTTAGAAGATTTAAATAACAAAATAATTTGCCCACATACCTGATTTTTTTTTTGTAAATACTGCAAGGTCAGTTCAAATGCAGTTCAGACCCTGCAGCTTGTGCAACGATGTGGCCAATTTATGCAATCTTTCTAACGGCCACCAGGGTGCGCCAGAGCAATAAAGGAAAGAGTGAGACAGTCTGATTTGTTTGCTACGCAAGTGAAAAAGTCGGAATTCCGACTATAGTCGGAAAAATCTCATCCCTGTTATTCTATTCTGTTGTATTTGATTGAATTTTTTTTTTATTTGTTATTTACTTGTTGCTTCTCTTTTATCTACTGTAAACCGAAAGGACTATCATAAATAAAATATAAATAAAGTACATTTACTCTTAAACACCAAACTTTCTTAATTGTTCCTTTCAGGTGAAAGCAGCCTTCACCAGGGCCTACAATAAAGAAGTTCACTTGACGCCATACTCCCTGCAAGCCGTCAAGAAAGGACGCCGTGCTGGAAGCGCCGTAGACGAAGACCTGGAAATGCTGGACGCCGAAAAGGACACGCAGGCCTCTGAGGATGAGGGGGAGGGCCTCGCCTTGGACGCCATGATCCAGGTACGTCCCAGAAAAAAAAAAGTAAATGAAAAAAAAAACATTTAAAATTTTTTGTATTCTCTCACACTGCAGAAAAAGACCATGGCCACCAAAGAATCCAGGAAGGGAAAAACTAAGGAATCTGGGAAGGGGAAAGGCAAAGGAAAGGGAAAAGCAAAAAAGTGACTGCTGTATCATGAACAGGGACTACTTTTTTACCCAGGTTCTATATTGAAGCGCCGTCTGGGAATTATCATAGAGAACGGTTCCATCATGAAGAAAGGGGGGGTCACTAAATCATGGTACTGCTGCCTAGTTTTTCCTTTCATTCAGCACTCATCTGTCATGTAAATTGTCTTTTTTTTTTGTAAAATAGAGTTGATATACCATTTGTGTGTGTTTTTGGATCTGAGAATTTGTATTACAGGATCCTGATACATTAGTGGTAATATTGGATTATAACAGGGGTCAGCAACATTTTTGAAGCTGAAAGCTACATTTTTGTTATCCATTAGCACCAAGGGCTAAGAGATTGATATACATTTCTCAAATAACACCTTATGGTATTACTACGTAATTACTATGTTATTACTAGATGTTGATTATTAGCTGCATGGCAAAATAGGCTTAGTCAACTACTAAAGCAGGGCTATAGGAACCTTTTGGACTCCAAGAGCCGTAACTGCAAAATGTCTTGGTCTTTTTTTTTTTTGTGGAGAGGGAGCCACACCATATATTTCAAGACAAAAATCAACCTTACCAGCTAAACTCGCACTCCAGACAAAAAATATATTTCACTGTGTGATATTGGATATGATAAAATTAATGAAATGGTAATGCCAGAGCAGGTGGCCTGTATCATCAAATATACTACTTTAATTTTGTCTCCCTCCCACAGTTACTTAAGATCGCTGAGGCTCATTTTGACCTGAATTTCTTTCCGTAAATAATGGTTTCAGATCAAGGTGCAAGCAGTTCTTTTATAAAAATGTCACAAAATACTGCAAGTACAGTATTTACCTTCAGCGCAGTGGGGGTGTGCGAGAGAGAAAGAAGCGTGCTGTGTGTGCAAAAATCCATTCACCTCTACCGCTCACCCAATCGAATCAGTCCACTCTTACCGCTCACCCAATAGAATTGCTCAGTTTACCTGACTGGCGTTTTGGAGAGTTTTGTGCGTTTTCATCATAAAGTGACACAACGGTGCACATACATTATTTAATGAGCTTCCATATAAAGGATTCCTTAGCAAAGCACAGCCAAACCAGGTCTTTTGGTGTGTAAACTAGTGGAAACTGCCCTATATCTACTGGACTGAACTACAGTGGAACCTCAGTTTTTGAACGCCTCTCAGTTCGAACAAATCGGTTCTCGACCCAAAATTTCGAGAATTTCTTGCTTCGCTTTTCGTTCAAAAAAGTTTCCGATCTTGCTATACATGCAGCATGGCTTCTGCTGAGCACCACAAAGGTAAGAAATCCTATTCATAATTCTTTACTTTATCCTCTAACCGCTCACCACTTTTGACGTGTAAATGACCTGATTTTTTTAGTTGTACACGTTCATGTTAGCGTAATCTTTCGTACGGAAGATTACGCTAACGCGAACGTACTATTAGCCTGCGTTAGATTCATGTTTATGTTAATGGTAAACATTCAGGGTGTTGGAACGGATTAAAACGATTTTCGGTGATCGAACGAATCGGTTTTCGAACAGGGTTATGGAACGGATTATGGTTGAGAACCGAGGTTCCACTGTAATTCCAGTAGCAGCATTTCATTGGCTTTGCACACGCCTAATTCCATTGAGCGCATGCCAGAATTGGAATATCACAGATGTGTTGAACCGCCAGGGTGTAATATTTGACTACTATGGCACTGTATTGTCTAATGTGATTGAAAGCTAGAGCACAGTGTAGCTGCAGGTTGCCAGACAAACATTGCCACGCCTTTTAAGTAGGGATTCCACTACTGTATATACAATGAATACAAATTTCTCATCTTTTTTTTTTTTTATAAAAATTACATTGGTTTGTATTTTTGCCTTGTATTCAATTTTTTTTTTTAAACAAAGTTTTCCGTACCACTAAGGGGCACAGAATATTACACACTGTCCCTTTAAAGCATGCACATTCTGTTAGTTTTAGAACCATGGTTCGTGTTTGGGTGCGGGTTTTGTTTGGAGCTCGGGTTAGGTTTTCAGGATTCTGCATCACTGGAAGCTCAATGAGTAAGCTGCCTGATTTCTGCCGAAAAGGTTGTTAGTTTGATCCACATTACATATTCTAATTTTGGAGCCATAATTTAGTGTCGTGGTTGGAACAAGGGGTTCAGGTATTGTTCGGAGTAGGCGCTAGGGTTTTGGTTGGGGCTGGGGTATGATTTAGAGCAGGGGTCAGCAACCTTTTCGGTGTGGAGTGCCACTTTTCAAATTTCCTTGTAAATCAGTGTGCCACACCAAGATTGACTCGCACAACATTTTTTTAATATCCAACAGAGCTGTAATTTTACACCAGTCCAAATATAAAACATGGATATACATTGAAATCTTATAACCAATTGTATTAACTGCCAAAATCTGACTCCCCTGCTAATATGGACCCTGTTTGAGATATAGAATTGTGACTTCTAGGGGTGATCTACATAAAGCGGCGCTGCCACGAGCGGCTGCCTTTTCCAGCAGCTGCCCTATTGTTTTATTGTCTGCTCCTATCTTCGGTGTTTTTTCTTCCCGTTTTGACAACTACACTATGGATTACTTCTATCCTATGGACATGGGTTTTAACGCACAAGAAATGCGTGTATTCAAGGAATTTCAACTCCTTGCCCTAAAAAATTCTCGTGCCGGCGTGATGAAGGGGCCTATCGTGGAAGAAAAGCCGGAGCTAGCGAAGCAGCTAGCGGCGTTATAAGTCTTCGGTACCATCCGTAATCATGGTAAATGCGAACTCACGACCAAATAAGATCGAGTGCTGGTGGAAAACATCGAAGCGCACAGGGAGCGCAGTTGCTGTGTTTTGCGGAAACGTGGCTCACGTTTAGCATTCCGGACGCTAACGTGTAGCCACCCGGAGCTACCCGGAGCAATCCGGCTTCAACGCCGCTAAACAGAGACACGAAAGCCGGGGGGAATCGGAGAGGAGGTGGACTTGCTAACACGAGGTGGTGTATCCCTGGATTTTCACAAAGAAAAGTTTTCCATCTGCCGCAGGGATGTCGAATTTTTGGACTGGCGTGACGTCATCCACTTCGCTACAAGCACCCCTAGGGCATCATGTTCATCTGTTAATAAACAACGGGGTAGACTGCTGGAAGTGTGAATTTCCCTACGGGGATGAATAAAGTATCTATCTATCTAACCTTCTGTGACATAAAAATGTCAGCACTGTGATTTTGAAAAGTTCAAGAACGTTTCTCATAATATTACGATTATTATTAATAGTAGTAATAAAACTAACTAGATTTGTCGAAGACCTATTCAGTAACATCACAAAGTGGAGGTATTCCTCTGTAGTTGGATCTCAAAGCCAAAAAAACATAATAGGTTAGAAGTGTGTCTTACTTTGCAAACTATAGGCAGGGAAGTTTGATTTTAAATGAAAAAAAAACCCAAAACTATTTGTTTACACCGTGGGATCCAATGCATTCACAATAAAATACATTACATTTAGCTATTATAGTACATCAAATAAAGGCTATTTGTGTACAATTAGTTGTGATTGTGGATATCATAGCGTACATTGATTTGTCTCCAGTGTTGGTGACTTTTTCTTCCGCGTTAAACACATTTTTAGAATACGATCGCGCTTTATTAATAAAAGTGTTATAGACTACGATCACTTGTTTTAATTAGCTCGCTTTATTGTTTTAATAGACTTATGATATAGAATGCGATTGCTTTTGTCGGAAGCGCAGCAGAATGCGTGTTCACGCGAGGAAGGGAGGATTTTGCAGGGGAGTCGGATTTTTAATGATGTTTAACACTTGACATGCGAGGTACAACGCTCTCGAGGCATGATGCATAAACAGCACGGTAATTTTTTTGCACAAAGCCCCATTTGTCTACGCTGGCTGGAAAGAACGAGATTTTTCCGCTCGAGGAGCCGTCATGATTCGGCTGTCGTGATCCGTTCATTTATCGTGCGCTGGTGTTTCTGTGGGAGGGTTAAAACAGATCTCTCCTCCTCTGCGAGGCATTGTGCAGCCCCCTGCTCACCGTAAAGCTGCTAAACAATGAAAGCGCGCAATGAAAATGTCTAAATTTCAGGTCAAAATGCGCATATAAAAAAAAATCATTATTACTTTGACGTGCGCTCGCGTGCCACTGGTTAACCCCTCGTGTGCCACTGCTGGCACGCGTGCCATAGGTTGCCGACCCCTGATTTAGAGCATTCACCATCACAGGTGTTTTGCCAAAACTTCCCACCTTACTGAGACGTCAGGGGTCAGCAATAAATGATTGGTGAAAAATTAATGCCATTAATTGCGAACAATTAATGGAATGGTTGCTTTAACTCATAAATCCATTTATTGCAAAATTTAAATAATTATCAATTATTGCGACCCATTAATTGCGAAAATATTCGGGTTTTTTGTTATTCGATTGCGTCAACGAACGTGCAAATTTTCACGCCGCGCGAGCATTTCCTATGCGGTCAAGGTCACATACACGCACAATCGGGACAGTGCATGCATATGCGTAAGCTACCGTGTTTCCCCCATTATAAGACCCACCCTGAATATAAGGCCCAGCTTTTTATGAGAAATGAAATTCAACCTTCCTGCAAATAAGAGGCTCATATTACCTATGAAAACCGTAGATATCAACGTTATTTAACAACGGCAATGCTTTTCTAAGAAATTTTTAGCGAAAATTTATTACTTTTGCACATATTTTTATTTCAAAACCTCAATTTTTGACGATGATTTTGAAGTAAGGCCGGCCTTATATTCAGGGAAACACGGTAGCTGTACGTACGTAGTGTGGTTGCAAAGCAGCTTTTTATTGGTCGGGACAAAATCGGGCTTGATTGGCTCACGTTTTGCCTCAAGCACGTACGTCGTGGATGCACATATGCACACGTTGTACACCACTACTACTACGCTGTATTGATTGTAATCTTCGCACGGTTATGGGACCGAAGGAAAAAATGGTTAGAGAGTACTTCACGCAGATTGATGTCGTCAACGGCAAATGGCGCTGCTCATGTGGCGCCGAGCGCATCCAACGGCGCAACACCGGTTGGAGCAATTAAATTACCAATTAATGGCTAGAAATCCAATAAATACCCATTAATTGGCTTTGCCGCGAAAAAATTAACATTAATTTTTTCGCACTTAAATATTTTTTTTTTTTCCAAAAATCAATTACTGATGACCCCTGTGAGACGTCTTACCATAGGCTAATCTGATAGCAACATTTGCTTTCTTAAAGTAAAACTTCCAACACTGAAACTTATATTATTGCAAACCGGACTTTCACTCATGACATATATCGAGGGTTGGCATGCATACAGTGTGTGCTTACTGCAGTCAACAAACACCATGCTAAAAAGCTACCACAGAAAAACATGCCAGGCTTATAAACTATGTCAGAAAACTGTATTGTGAAGCAGTCAGTCAAACAAGACTAAATCAAAACGAAAATTATACACTGTAAAGGAAATCGCTATCTGTCTTGTGCGCATGCGCACTTAGTATTAATAGGACATCTCGGCAGGGTAAGATGTTTCGGCAGAACACCAGTAGTTCAACTTTAGTGTTAGGGTTCTGTTTGGGGTTGGCCTAAGGTTGTGGATTTGGTTGGAGTTACAAAGATGACTGGTAGCTGTTAGATTAGTAAAATGGGTCAGTGAGTATGTATTCACCATAACATGAGATTTCCGGGTATATTTAGTTTATTATTTGATCATCACAGCATTACTTTAATAATGACATTATTCATTTTAGTTGTAATAAATGCTCTTATGTTCATCCACATTAGAGGTAAGATCGGGCCTAAAATATCCAACCCGACCCGAGCAAACCCAAAGTTTAATATTTTTGTCGGGCTGCTGCCAGACCAATTAACTTGATTTTGCCGAACAGGCCGAAATCGTAAAATTTCATATTTTGTTTAGAGAACTTGGAATGCTTAAGTATCAATACTTGTCTTTATGAAAAATCCATGTCCTGCAACTTTTTAAAGTATCATTTCATCCCGTTGTGTCTTGGGCAGAAAACAACTAAAATTTCATAAGGTTAAAATAAAATGCATAGTTTAACAAAAATGATAAATGCATTTCAACGACAAAATAACGCTGGGACGCAGAACAAGAGGCCAGACAAATGGAGCGAAAGAGAGATCTTGATGCACACTTGCCCAATTACGTGGAGAAATACCGCAGCCCAACAGGCTTTAAAAAGATTGGTGCAGCTCAAATGAATGAGACAATATATATGAAACTGTTATTTCTGTAGTCTGAAAATTGAAAATCTAAGGAAATGATCAAAGAGCGAGCGCACAAACTACATAAAGTAGAACATTATTTCAACTTCAAGTTTGCATCGAAAATACACACACACACACACACAACTTGCTTTAAGAAGCATTAAATTGGAAACAAAAGAGGAAAATTTCCAGGAAGACGTTTCTAGAATTAAAAAAAAAAATCACACTAAGAACAGGCCTGCTGTAAAGGATACTTGAACTTATGAAACAAGGGAAATAATTAAAGCCTCAAACAATAATTAAAATGGCAATTTCAAGAGCAGGTTGGTGTAAAGATTAAACTCATCTGGAACAGGATCGTCATCGGAGTTTTCCCTATCAGCGAAAAAGGAACTTTTTTTTTTCGCGCATGGTCCTCTAACACCTCTGTCGGTGTCAATGCCGGACTAAGGCATGCGTGACAAAGCTTTTGCTCAGCTGTGGCTTTATGGCCATAGATTTGTGACAAACGAAAAATGGGTCGTAGAATGTGAGATGTTAAAAGTGCCTCAAATGTGTAGAGATATTTTAAAGACACGTGTGGTCAATAAAACACTGGTGTAAAAAAACCTGATCATAAATCTTAATACCACATTGCAGCAAATGCTGGATATTTGTTTTGGTTTCTTAACACCCATATTAGTGAAAAGGTACCACAATAGCAACTTTGCTGACAAGCACAGATTGAGGATAAAGAAATGTGGGCCATAAAAATGTCACCAATCTTTCAACAGGTGTCATGATACTGACAAAAAATAACACACATTTACTGTGTAACAATGATGAGTCAGATAGCAGGTGCCTGAGATGGTAAACATTTAAGGTCATAAAAATATCAAACCTAACATGTCATAGAAAAATAACTTGACTTTAGTGCAGTAATAAACATTTATGTTGAATGTATCCTGAACACATTTTCAGCTCGTTTGAATCACAAATAAAATACTGAATTGCAAAAAGAAAACAACCTCGGAAGAAAATACAAAAACAAACCTTCTTAGTACGACTTGGAAAATGACTAATCAGGATACAAAAATCACAACTTAATCACACTATCACTGTTTGATGTACTTTTATATTGCTCAGCTGTGTATATTCACATTCCATTTGGTACTTAATAATACAATGGTTGGTTGGATCCCTTAGCCACTAGGGTCGTAATGACACCATTTCCTGTGTTGTGTATTGGGCATGTACAGCATGGTGGCGCCAATCCCTCCAACATATGCAATACATACAACTAAAGTAGACCCCCTGGATACGTCATTAATCCATTCAGAAGTGGGGAACAAAAGGAGAAAAGGTCTTATTTGCTAATTACCTATTACATTCCAAAACTCTGGTACACCAGATAAAAACATAGTAAATACTACCTTAATGTAATCAATGTGCATATGATTAACATGACTAAAAATATACATGTAAAGGAAAAATGAAATTTTATTTACCATGGTTGTGAAAGGACTTGAGCTGGTACAGTGGAGTTAGTGAGTAGATGCTTAGGAGGCTGATCCCCTAAGAAGACTATTATGCTTTAATCAACTCTATATTTATAAGAGTTGTTATTGTCTAATGGTTGCGATCAGAAAACTTGGAGTAGTGATTCCTTTGCCTTCTTCACATTTCTTGACACAGGCTTTATTTTCATGGTTATCATGTTTTTGCTTCTCCCTTTAGTATCACTGCAAGTTTTGGGCCCCATAGCGAATTGAGACTCTTTGTGATTAAGGGCTATACAAAAAAAACATGACTTGACTAAAAAAATTCCAAGTTTGTTACACAACATTCTGAACTGAACAAAGAGCGAAATTAATTGCCGGAGGGAGTTACAGCCAATAGCATGACAGAAACCAATAGCAGACCAGCATCTTATGTATATGATGTTGACCAATACCAGACGGATCAGGGTTCATACCTTTTTTCATGGTGAAATTTAAGCCGTTTTGAGGGCTTTCAAAGCCAAATCCCAACCTTGTTTTGAAACCCTAAAATTAGTTTAAAACCCAAATTTGCAGCCTAAACCCTAGCTTTACATCTTATCGTAACCCGGTTTCATATTGTAAACTTGTCTCTAAACCTATTTTGGAACGCAACATTCAGTTTAGAATCCTAACATGGAGTTTAAACCTTAGTTCCTAAACCTACACTTAACTCTAGCTGAAAACCCTAACCTTATTTTAGAACTCCTAACTAATTCAGTTTAATACCATAATAAGAGCCTAAATCTGATTTTCTAGCTGAAAGCCTATTTCAGAACCATCAAATACGTTTAAAACCAACATCTAACTTAAGAAACATGGCAAGAACTTTATGCCTTTACAATCACAACCTAAAATCCAAACAGTTTTCAAACCTTGAAAACGCAACATTAAAATTCAAGCATTTTCAAGGATTTCAAGCACCCATACTAACCGTGACAGATATATAAAAGTGTACACATAGTTTGAATTTTTTAAAAGTTTTGAGCATGTGAAAAAAACTGTTGGTGTCGTATGATGGGGGAAAATACCATAACGTGGGTTCGAAAAAATATTTTTTCCGCACTGTAATGTGAAAACATCATAAGGGGAGGCAGCTGTATCCAGTAGGTCTACTGTTTTTTGGAGATTTAAAGAGAAAAAGCATTTACAAATGGCTACATTTTGTACATTCAATCGGAAATATTAGCTAAGCTTGTGCTATAAGGGAGTGAATATAGCTCAAACTTACTTTTTGGTGGAAAAAAGTGAGTTATATTCCAGGGATGGGGTTTTATGGTTCCTTCAGGGTGTGCTACTGATGTCAGAAATTGTTTTATGACCATCGCTGATGAAGCGGAAAGCTCTCTGCAGCTGTAAATCATGTGTCTGACTTTCTTGAGGTTCAGCAATAATGGACCAAGATTTAAGATCTTGAGGGAGTAAAAAGAAAGGCCGGAAAAACGTTTTGTGATCGTAGCTGGAGGAGATTGTGACGTCATAAATGAGGAGGAAGTGAGAATTATTGTTCATGTTGCAAGGACTTCCAGTAAGTTGTCACATTTTGACTACAACCACACTCGCTCCAGCCCGGCCCAGGCACAATGGCGCCACCTGATGGGAAAAAATCATAACATAGGTATTTACAGTTCCGTGGAAAAGTATTTCCCTCCTTGCTGCTTTTTGTGTTTTATGCACATTTATCACTCGCGAAGGTTTCAGATAATCAAAACACTTTTAATATTACAGAGACAACCAGGGAAATAAAAAAAGGGCGGGGGTAGCTCAGGAGGCAAAGCACCCGTCTTGGGATCATGAGATCGTAGGTTCAATTCCCAGCTCCTCCATCTTTGGGCAAGACATTAAATCCCTAATTCTGTGAGTGTGTGTGGATGGGTAAGTGTAAAGCACATTGTAAAGTCTTCATTGACTTGAAAGGCGCAATATAAATATAAACCATTTACAAAAGGCATTTTTGAAATGTTGATTCCATTTTAAAGCCCAAAATATCAAACATCTTGCAATAGTTATTAAACATTTATGATAACTGGTAATGTCTTTCACAACGGTGTGCAGAAATTTTTGTCAAATGGTTTCAAATTTTCAATATTGGGGGGTTTCACACCACAGGAACTCAATTGAGTTTCAATCCGGACTTTGACTTGGCCACTCCAGTACTTTCCTTGCTGGTGTGTTTCGGATCGTTGTCCTGCTTCATGATCCCAGAGAGCTCGAGTTTTGAGGGCACAGAATTTCTGGTAAACACTAGAATTTATTATTACATTTACCAAAGCAAGTTGTCTTAATCATGAGGCAGCAAAGCAGCCCAGAACTCTTTTATAAGAAAAACACTGGCCAAAAACAGCATCCATGGGAGAGTGCCCATGCAAAAAGCACTGTAGTCACAAAAGAACACACAGAGTCATCTCACATTTGCCAAAAAGTATCTTGATTATCCTCGAGACTTTTGGAGGAACATTCTTTTTGGAAAGTGTGCTGCCCGTTACATCTGGTATAAAAATGGCACAGCAGTTGACGAAAAGAACATGATGCCAAGTGTTAAGCATGGTGGAGCAAGTCTGATGGCCTGGGGCTGCGCTTCTGCTCAGAACCAGGACAGCTTGGTGAGATTGACAGAATAAATAATTCTGGTGTTTACCAGAAGATCCTGAAGGAGAACGTTTGGCCATCAGTTCGTGCCCTTAAACTCTAGCGCTCCTGGATCATGCAGCACGACAACAATCCGAAATACATTAGCAAGTCCACCTCTGACTGTCTCAAAAATGTTTTGTTTTTTTATAAATGAGGGTTCTGGTGTAGCCAAGTCAAAGTCCGGATTTAAATCCTATTGAGATGCTGTGGGTATGACCCTAAACAGGCAATTCATGCTAGAAAACCTAATATGACTGATTGTAAACAATTTTGCAAAGAAGAGTAGGCAAACCACCTCAACAGGGTTGTGACTATAAATTATCGTGAACGTTTGATTTCTGTTATCAATGCCCAACTCACTATTAGGTTCAGGGAGGCAATTACCATTATTTTTTCACAAAACTGAATTTTGTATTTCCTTGGGTTGTGTATGTGTGATATTAAAATTGGTTTAATGATTCAAAACCTTTGTAACATATGCAAAAAAACAGTCAGGTAGGGGGCAAATACTTTAATCACTACCTGGCACCACTCATTTGTCTGTGGATCGTAAGCCTCCACCGTGCTGAGATACATTTGCCCGTCATAACCACCGACAGCATAGAGACGGTCGCCAAGGAGACAGACGCCAACCGCATCCCTGCTAATGCTCATGGGGGCCACTGCCGTCCAGGTGTCCGTCTGGGGGTCGTATCTAAACGAACATGCTCACACATTTAAAGTGCGACAAAGTGGTAATGATAAGGGATAACTGTAATAACTGTCGTATGCTGCCTTTAAAAGCCCAATAAATGCATCGTCTCAAGTACTACAGGAACATTCTGGCGGGCCACCATTGGTCCCACCAGAGTCTCAACAACTTGTATCATTAGAAAAACAAGATAATATTTATACCGTAATCAAAGGTTTGTAACGCTGACTTGTGTACAACGGGTACCCCTAATCAAAAATTAGGGGTACCCGTTGTATTATTATCAGGCTAAAATCATGTTTTCTCAGCTCAAACAGGAATCGAACACGGTTAGCAGAAGTTAAATCTCTGCATTCTAACTACTGGAACACCAGTGGTATAGACTTGCATATAAAAGGCAGAATTCTTTTATGATCACACTATATTTAGCCACAGACCAGAGAGGAATGTTAAATTCGTTCACAGGTTACAATGACAATTAATTTGTCTCTTACAATGGTTAGAATGGAATAATATAATCGAATATTATAGAATTGAAGGTCACACATTAATGGTAGAGGTAGCTTCTTGATTTTGATCTAAAAATGCACCAGATCGATGCGTTTAAATTTGATAAGTAAAACATTTTCTTTCGGGGGACCATGCCTCCGATCCCTCTAGATTGTCCACCCACCAGTGTCTCACAAAATTCTATGGGAAACACTGAATTATCATGCATTCTTGGTGATAATCGTAATCCTAATAATCTTTATCTTTACCCGAGAGTTCCATGTCTAATCTCGTTGCATACATTGGTTCACAACATTATAATCAATGAAAATTTTACCTCTCCACACAATCACTCAAGCGCGAAGCCAAAGAAGAGGCGGGCGCATCGTGGCCGCCAATGGCGTACAGGAAGCCGTGCCAGGTGGCCACGCCCACACCCCCACGACGTTTGGCCATGGGGGCGCAATCGTTCCACCTGCGAAAATCAGAACCGTGGAAAAAAGTTGCATGAGGCGAAAGATAGAGGGGGAGGCCCACCTGTTGGTGTGAGGGTCAAAACATTCCACAGAGCGTAGGCAGGAGGAGCCGTCGCGCCCTCCAACGGCATATAACCTGGAAAGAAGAAACGATCACACACTAGCCTCTCACACAATGTTTTGCAATTTTCCAGCAGAAAACAGTTGATGCTGTTAATCATCGATCAAATGTAAACGTATTTTTAAATCTAGATTTGAGTGAATGTGTTTGTATGTGGCTTATACGCTCTGAAACGACTAAACAGACTTTTGTGAAAATTTGCACAGTAGTACTTTAGGCCTCCCCATGTGTCTTGAGATATGTTTTGTGTAAGGCACGCCAGATCAATACCAACATAATTGATAAAGGTGGTGTAATGCACAGCCCCCAGTCCAAGTTCTTTCTACTTGCACCTGGGCCACTCTGTCACCTGGAGATGATCACATTCAACCCAGATGTAACCACCCTCAATCAAGACTGCAGCCTTCAAAAGCCGCTGAGGACAGGCAACTGGTGCTTGATCGTTTGTGGTAAGTCAAAGCCAAACCACGTTTTACCCTTGATTTGATTAATTAATTTTAATAACACAATAGAAACCTAGTAACATAAGTTGTTTTTTCAGAAATTCATATCAAACTGGTAGTTCTTCACGCTACTTAGTAACTAAAAAGTAGTTTTAATAAGGTTGTATATCCCTGTGGTAAAGAATAGTAAAACTAAAAACATAATGATGAAATCGAAATAATTAGTTTTTTGAATGCAAATAAAACTAATTAGAAACATAAAAGTAGCACTCTGCGGTAAAAATAGTTTTAAACCATGTTAATTGTTTATATCAGGGATCTCCAATCTCAAGCTGAGAGCTAAATTTGTTACTAATTAGCGCAAAGCGCACCCAGTTTGATATGCATTGCTAAAATAGCAACCCCTGATTCTAATGATTGATAGAAAATGTGTCCAAAGCTATTTGAGGTGGGTCTCTTATAAGCTTTTGACTTCAACCTGACATCTTTTTTTTTTTTTTTTTTTCTCCAGGTTGTTCATTTTGTGACTTTTGTAACATTATTAAAAAGAAGCAATAAACGAGAATTAAAAGTCTTATTTTACAGTCTTACTTGCTATTCAGTACTGCAACACCAACGGTGCTTCTGGGTGTGGACATACTTGCCACAAAGCTCCATAGGCGAGCTTGAGGGTCCCACCTAGGCCATTAAAAAAATATTTTTTTCGAGCAGGACTAATAGAAATAAACGTGTCATAACGGAGAAAAATGAAATGCAGTCTCACCTTTCCACTGTGCTGAGGTAGCTCCAACCGTCGTGACCCCCGACAGCATACATGGGCCCTTCAAGGACGGCTACACCTGCAACAATAAAAGAGCACAAGGGCTTCTATTGTGCACACGTGTCGGGTTTACAAACCGCTGAACGGATTTGGGCATAGCGACGTCTGCTGGGCCAGATGTGGCCACATTCTTTTCACCTCAGCACTCGTAAAAGAAAACAGCAACGGCATGTGTCGTCGTGACAACCGTCCGGCTTCACTGGTGAAGGATCTGTTTGGGATCTTAGGACCATCAGTTTTAAATATTATTAATATATCGCTATCCTCGGGTATTGTTCCTGTAGCCTTCAAGTCTGCCGTCATTAAACCCACGCTTAAGCGACCTAACCTTGACCCAGAAAGCCTAGGTAATTATAGGCCAGTGTCAAATCTGCCATTTTTTGCGAAAGTACTTGAAAAGGTCGTTGCACAGCAGCTAAATGACTTCATGTCAGAAAATAACCTTTTTGAAACTGTCCAGTCAGCATTTAGGGCAAATCATTCTACTGAGACAGCCCTTGCTAAAGTAACCAATGATCTCCTTTTAACAATAGATTCTGGTGCCTCATCAATGTTACTGCTGCTGGATCTCAGCGCTGCTTTTGATACGGTCGACCACAACATATTATTGGTTCGTCTAGAACGCATTGGTATCTCAGGAACTGTACTCTCGTGGTTTAGGTCCTACCTGTCAGACAGGATGCAATGTGTTAACTATGGCAATCTGACCTCTAAACAATCTAATGTCCCTTGTGGTGTTCCTCAAGGCTCTGTACTTGGCCCCCTTCTTTTTAGTATTTATATGATCCCGCTTGGTGACATTATCCGCAAGTATAATATTAGTTTCCATTGCTATGCAGATGACACTCAACTGTATGTGCCACTGGAAAAAACTGGACATTTAAGTTTTAGAAATCTGGAGGCTTGCCTTACTGAGATTCAAAGATGGATGTCAAATAATTTTTTACGCCTTAACCCAGAAAAAACTGAAATGTTGATTATTGGTCCAGCTCACTGTCGTCAGTTGTTTTCAAACACTACCCTGAACCTAGACAAATGTAATATCACCCATAGTGACTCGGTCAAAAATCTAGGTGTTATATTTGATCCTAATCTGTCGTTTCAGTTACACGTGAAAAATATTACTAGAATAGCTTTCTACCACCTCCGTAATATTGCGAAGATTCGTTCGATGCTGTCCCAATCAGATGCAGAGATTTTAATTCATGCGTTTATTACTTCTCGGCTTGATTACTGTAATGTATTGCTTTCTGGTCTCCCGATGTCTAGCATTAAAAGTTTGCAGCTGGTTCAGAATGCGGCAGCTAGACTTTTGACTAAGACCAAAAAGTTTGAGCATATTACTCCTGTATTGGCCAACTTGCACTGGCTCCCAGTCCACTTAAGATGTGACTTTAAGGTTCTCTTATTAACATATAAATGTTTGCATGGGCTTGCACCCTCTTATCTCTCCGATTTGATTTCCCCCTATGTTCCTGCACGGAGTCTGCGCTCGGAAAATGCCGGTCTACTTGTGACTCCGAGAGCCAAGAAGTCTGCGGGCTCGAGAGCGTTCGCCATCCGGGCCCCGGTGTTATGGAACGCCCTGCCTCTGGAGATAAGATCTGCAACCTCAACGGAAGTTTTTAAATCGAGGCTTAAGACACACTTCTATTCCAAAGCATATGATTGATGCCCACCTCATATTCTGTTTTGTCCTGTCTTTTTCCGACGCCTGCCTGGCTGATACGAAGGAGAAGGATGATTTGGGATGGGTCAGCGGACCGGCGTCTGACCTGCAGCATGTCAACCCCTGCATTTACCGGCTGGCAGAGACGGGAGGCAGCGTCGTGGCCGTCATAGACTTTCTGGACTGGTTTGCAGGCTGGGGGCGTCGTTGATGTCATGCACTTTCCGGACATTTTCAACATCTTACCTTATGTTTACTATTATGTGTACAGTAATGCTAATTGTAATTCACCCTGGTCAATCCTGGAAGGGGGATTACCACATGTGAGGTCCTTTCTCAAGGTTTCTCTTTTCTCCTCACACGGAGGTTTTTGAGTTTTCCTTGCCCGCATGCTGGTTTAAGATCAGGTAATTGTGTAATTTTGTAACTGTAATCCTGTGCAGTCCTTTGAGACATTTTTGTGATTAAGGGCTATATAAATAAATTTGACTTGACTTGACTTCATCCTCCCCGTCTGGGTGTCCTTGAACGCAACATCAGCCCTGACCCTCAAAACAACTTTGATTGGTACAAGAAAAGTTCATTTCACTAAAAGGTGAAAAAATATTGAAAGATTACTTACTGCATAAAAGCTGGCTCATTTTTAAAACGGTTCATCATATATTAAACTTGTTTTATAGTGGATACATTTGCTAATTGTAAGTAGTTGTCTTTATATTGGCATATAGCAATAGGTTATTGTCTTGTTTTTCCTACTTAAAAAAGAACCATATCTAAAATGAAAATTTTTATATGCAGTCAGAAAAATAATTTTGCTTTTTTTTTAGTTGTTATTTTTATTCAATAATTTTCAATGTATTACTCATTACAAGTTTTTTTCTTAATTCTACATAAATCATCCATTCTAACTTATTATGTCTTATATATATATATATATATATATATACATATAATTTCTATTTGACAATTTATGTTTTGATCAATTTTTCAAATAATTAGGATATTAACAATTTTTATAATAATAGTTATTATTATTACAGGCAGCATGGCAGATGAATGGTTAGCGTGTCCGCGGAACAGTTCTGAGATCATGGGTTCAAAACCAGCTACCAGGCTTTTTTTTTGCACGTCTTCCCTGTGATTGTGTGGGTTTTCTCCGGGCACTCCGGTTTCCTCTCATTCCAAAAACATGCATGTCAAGTTAATTGGCCGATCCAAATTGACATAGGTGTGAATGAGCGAGTGAGTTGTCTGTCTCTGTGTGCCCTGCAACTAGTTAAAGATGGAATAGGCTCCAGCACCATGCGACCCTACTGAAGATAGGCGGTGCAGATAATACATGGTTGGTTGGATGGATTATTAATATAAGAATACAAATGTATGAAAAAAATACATAATTCTCATAAGAAATTAATGAACAGATGTACTGGGCCTCTTGCTGGCTCTGGAGTAGGAGGGAGGAGTTTAGCTGGGGACTAGAAGATGGGCAGTGACTGCCAACTTGAGGGTGTTGTAGTTTAGGGTCGAAACGCCAAGTGACAGTTGGACACCACCTGATGACATCTTCTCCTGGTTGAAGGCTAAAGTCACTTTTTGAGCGACTACAAAGTTAGCACTGATTAGAAGTGTATGTAATAGTTGTGCAAAAGTGAGAATAAAAAATATCAATATTTACAAATAACTATAAATTCATGAAGTAGAATAATGTAAAATATGAGAGCAAAAAATACATATCAAGTGTCAAATAATAGTAAGAATAAAAAATTGATTTAATACAATAAATATTTAGTGAAAAATAATTTTTGAGTATATATAGGAAAAATTTATTCATAAGTAAATAATTCTAATAATAAATGAGAAAATAGTGGCTGTAGAGTAGAGGTAGTGTAAATAATCCAGCCCGACGTGATCCCAGCCTGCAGCTATTAAAGTGTGGTCTAGCCTAAGCCCGGCAAATTAACTTGATTGTTTCTTTTTCTTTGTGGAGGCGATGGAGTCTGTCCCCCTTGTGTCCGCACGCTCAGCGGTGGAAAATTAAATAATTTCCCCAAAAAAGTCAGTGAGAGAGAAGCCCGGCCCAGCCTGAACCAGAACACAATGATTGACATTTTGGGGCTGACACAACCCTACTTTGAGGTCGGTGTTGGCCTAAGATTTTACTGCTACTTCAGATGTTTAAAAAAAAAAGAAAAAAAAAAAAAAAAAGTATTAAGTATTAATAAATATAATGAATTAAAAAATCTATATAATTATACATTTATTAGAGAAAAAAAAATCTTAAAATGAGCAAATATACCTTTTATTTTATTATTACAGACATAAAGGCCCGACATTGGCGGGCTTGACATTGCCGTGCATTCTACTTGAGCGAGGTTGTTGGGGACGTTTTTTTTTTTGAAGAAGCGCCAGGGAGCCACTCGGGAGTGCCAAAGAGCAGTATGGCCGCAGGCAGCTCCAGAGCCGCTTGTACATAAAAGCAGATGTTAATCAATATTGTTGGTATTTATTGGGGGTAACTTGACACAAAACCTAGCTAAAGAGACTCCATGAGGCCTAAAGTACTACTATGGAAATTCACCAAGATCGATTTAGTTGTTTCGAAGCCTATAAACAACATACAAACACACACGAAAATAAAGATTTGTATAATACATCTAGGGTTGATCTAGATCAGGGGTCAGCAACCTATGACACGCGTGCCAGCAGTGGCACGCAAGCGCACGGCAAAATAATAATGATTATATTTTAAAAATGCGCACTTTTACCTGAAATGTAGACATTTTCAGTTGGGCGCCGTGTTACAGGCTATACGTTAGCTCCTCCTCTGCTTCGTGTGTCAGTGTGTGTTTGCACGGCGCCTCGCAGAGGAGATATCCGTGTTTTAACCAAGCCAACGAAACACACGCGTGCGATAAATGAACGAATCATGATGGCTTCTCAAGCGAAAACATCTCATTCCTTCCACCCAGCGTGGACAGACGAATGGGGCTTTGTGCAAAAAAGACCGTGATGTTTTGTGCATTATGCCTCGAGAGCGTTGTACCTCTCACAGCAAGTGTTAAACGTCATTACGAGACGAAACATGAACATGAATTCAAGGATGAGTCAACAATGGCGGAGACATTAAAACGCGCAGTGTCCAGGTACGGCAAACACAGACCCTAAAAACCTTTGACACTGCTAAAAAACACTGAAGCAAGCTATCACATTGTTCACTGCATAGCAAAGCACAGAAAACCATTTACTAATGGCGAATATTTTAAAGAAGCGTGTGTGTGTGTGCGTGTATGCGTGTGTGCCCGCGCGTGCTTTGCTGCTGTTATTTCAAGTTTTAATATTTTCTGCAACAAGATATCATTGATGAATGGTATGGTAGCTGTCCATAGCACTTGTTTTTTGGTTGACTCTAGGTAATTCTTGTGGCAAAAAGTTAAAGTCATGGATGGCTACAGGCCTTTCCACTTGTTATTCACATTTATTTTTTTGGTGATTGATGAACAAGAATAGTGGAAGATAAATTGGTTAGTTATAAGATTAAATTGTATATCCATGTTGTATATTTGGACTGGTGTAAAATTACAGGTCTGTTGAATATTAAAAAAGTGTTGTGCGAGTCATTAATCTTGGTGTGGCACACTGATTTAGAAGGAAATTTGAAAGTGGCACTCCACATCAAAAAGGTTGCTGACCCTTGATCTAGATGGATAGATGGATCTAGACTAGATAAGACTAAATAGATAATTCTAGTTTTTTGAGGAGAAAAAAGGGAAAGAAAATAAGGTAAAAGGTTACAGATACTGTATCTAAAATAATTACGCCAGTGGGACTTAATTTCAAAGTTTAGATATCTTAACAATTGTTCAAATACAAGTACAACATGATTCAAACAATGTAATAATTTCAAAATAGACTAACAATATTGTTATGATGCAAGATATGATAATTTGTTTAAATTATTAAAAGAAGAAGAGTCCAGAGAATATTTTGGGGACAGGGCTTTTTATAAGCCTCTGGCTTCAACCTGTTATTCTTTTTTACTTTCTATTATATTTTTGTTAGGTGATGTTTGTAGCAACATGATTGAAAAGAAAAAATAAACAAGAAATACAAAATAAAAGTAAAACATACAAAATAAGTCTAAAGTCTTCAACTCAGGACCAAACTAGCAGAATAACCAAAATATACTCCTCACCTAGGCCATGCCTGTGGGTGGATATGGTTGGCATGACGCTCCAAGTTTTGCACTGAGGGTTGTAACATTCTACATTGTTGAGAGTCTTGAGTCCGTCTCTGCCCCCAACCACGTAAAGACGACCGTCCATGACGGCAACACCAAACTGAAGACGCCGACCGCTCATGGTGGCCACCTGCGTCCACGTGTCTCGCCGCAGACAATACTGCTCAATGCTTGTTGCGCCTGCAGGAACACAATATATTTTGCGAATCTTTCTCATTATAAGGTGAGCCAGATAATAAGGCACTCTCCCCAAAAATAGTATTTTGTGATATATTTTGCATATATGAGGTGCATTAAAATACATAAATGTCAGTCTCTGTGTGCCCTGCGACAGTTCAAGGTGTCCCATACACAATTAAAAATGAAAAAAATAAACAATTCAAGAGCCCTCAAACAATTGACAGAGCCCTGAAAATTGTATGAAGACAAAATGTATATTACATTTTGGTCATCATAAGAACCCCTTTCATCATTGGTTGAAATGTAAGAAGCATGTTTGTACATATGTTTTTCATAATAAATAAAATACTGTGTTTAAAATGTATTACAAGGCTTAAAGCAGATGAAAGTCATTAAGAACTGTTCTACAGTGAATTTGTGTTTATTTGAGCTTTAAGTTAAAAAATATAGCGAAATAATACTACTTCAGGATTTTTCCGCGTCACTTCGGGTTCTGCGATCCGGTTGTCATCACACAATGGCTGACAAGACAGTTGGATGTCCAATCCTTCTCCATCCACGTTGAAGGATTAATGAGACAAAGCCGTACATTTCTAAGAGTTTATATGACATGTAAACAACTATGTCTTGTAATAATTTAGACAGATGGAAAGTGTATGCTCTTTGTTTTTGTGAACGTTTCGGCGCATCAATGCACTATAATGTACTTTCGTCATCCCGAGAAGGAATTCAAGCTTCAATTACTCACCCCCTTGTGGTCACAGTCCTTCTTTGGTGGTTTAGCTTGGTGTCATAATGATGACACTACAGTAAGTACATTTAACATGTTAACCACAAGAGGGCACTTGAAAATCACCATGTTTCTAATTGTACCTATGCATTCTCAATTTTATCCACCATATTTCTTATAGTCTGGAAATACAATGAGACACTCAGATGTGTTTGTCAACAATCAAGGCACCTTTGGTAGCGTCCATTCCGCCGACAGCAAACATAGCGCCAACCGTGGCCTTTCGGGGCCGAGTTCGAGGGCTTTGTAGGAGGGGCCGGCGCTGGGGCAAGAGATGGTACTTCATGCCCTCCATCAAGAGCCGCTGGCAGTCCACGCTCTCGCGAAGCAGGGGGCTGTTCTCCAGGTCTGCCAAAAACTGAGCACAAGCACTCATCAAACCAGTAAGGTCAACATATCTCCTCACTTATTGTAAAACAACTTCAACTGAAAATTTTATATAGGCGTCAATGGCGCTTAACGTGCTGGGAACTAAAACATTAAATTTGATGCATCAAATGAGTGTACCTCTTTGCTAGCAGTTATTTATATGACTATCAAATCAAATATTTTTGTGTAGATTTGGTCAGCAAATAATGAGCAACATTAAAACCTGAAGTGGCGTTTTCCCCTCCTTGGAAAAATAAAATATTATAATTGGTTGTTTTTGTCCACCCTGCAAAAAATATAGATAAAAGAAGAATTAAAATAAATACTTTATCGATTGGCACATCATTTTCAAAATTAAAAATTATTTCATTTTATAAATGTATTTTTAAAATAATTTGAAGTCATAACAAAATTATTTAATAAAAATACATTGTAAACTAAAGAAACAAGCAATAATTTTAAATATTAATTTCATTTATATATTAATAATTTTATATTAATAAGAGGATTAATAAGTAATTTTCTCATTTTAACAAAACTATTCTTAAAATAAATTGTAAAATCGTTTTAAACGAGCAGGAATTATCTTATTTTACAATTTAATAATTCTTTAATTTAAAAATAACTTGTAAAGTAAGGCGGAAAAAAATAAATGTATAGATTATTATATTTTTAGTTCATTTTTGATTTAATAGGTAAATATTTGTAAAATGCATACTTTTTCTCATTTTAATTAAAACAATAAGTTATTAAGATATTATTTTAAATGACCAAAATTACCTTATGTTACAATTTTTTTTTTTCGATAAAATAAGTTGAAAAAAATATGTTATATGAAATGTTCTTAATACTTTTAAGTAAAACAAGACATAGTGTTGTAGTGCAGTGATGAGCACATTCACATAACACACGAAAGCTCCTCAGTCCGAGACCGGATGGAAACATTTGTTTGCCAGGAGAGGGATGGGTGCCACCAGCCTGTACATAAGACACACCACAGGAAATGGTACCTCTACAACCCTAGTGGTTAAGGGATCCACCGACCCACCCGCTGACTTAAAAAAAAATGTTGTCTTTCAAAATGACTTTTTACAGTGCTGACTTTGCTCGTTATGCAAAAAAACAAACAAAAAAAAACAACAACAAGAAAATGCCTCATAAATGAATTGACCACAAAATAAATTCAATTTTGGGAGCAGAATTTTTTTTTTTTTTAAGCATTTCTGAAGGGGCGTCGCTACTTTGTGGTTCCACGTTCGCAGGTCTAAAATAATAATAATAGAATAAAATAATTAAAAAGAAAAATAATTTAAAAAAAATAAAACAAATTTAAAGCATTTTGAAGGGGCGTCGCTACTTCGCAGATTTTCACTTTTCGCGGGTGGTTTTGGTCCCCATTAACCGGGTCTAAAAATTAATAATTATAAAACGAAAAAAAAGAAAAATAACTATATATATATATATATATATATATATATATATATTTTTTTTTTTTTTTTAAAGGTGCGCCGCGACTTCGCGGATTTTCACTTATCGCGGGTGGTTTTGGTCCCCATTAACCGCGATAACCGAGGTCCCACTGTATACCGTTTCTAGAGATGCCAATACCAAATACCAATACCAGATAACTTTTTTGTTGTTGTTCTATTTCAACAACAAGCAATATTAAAGAAAAAAAAATACACACAATATTTTTTATTTATTTACTTTTTCAATTACAATAACTATGAGCACCATAATAAAGCCAATATGATTAGGGGTGTGTTTATTACAGTGTTGTGAAAAAGTATATTTATACTCACTCAGAAAGGTTTCAGATCATCAAACCAACTTTAATATCACACAGACAACCCAAGGAAATACAAAATGCAGTTATGTGAAAAAATAATTGTCCTCTGAACTTAATAGCGAATTGGGCCACCTTTGGCCGCGATGACAGAATTCAAATGTTCACGATAATTGGCAATGAGTCTTTCACAACGCTGTAGAGGAATTTTGGCCCACTCTTTTTTGCAAAATTATTTTAGATCTGCCATATTGGAGGGTCTTCTAGCATTAACTGCCCGTTTAATGTCACACCACAGCATCTCAATACGATTTCAATCCGGACATTGACTTGGCAACTCCTAAACCTTCCTTTTCTTTTGTTGAGCCATTCAAAGGTCAACTTTGAATTGTTTTGGATCGTTGTCCTGCTGATAGTGACTAAATGATAGCGGGTAGTATCACTGAGCTGCTTAAGTATTGAGCACATATTTAGTGGTTAACTGTTAGCTTTAGTATTTGTATCGCCTACTATTAATTTGAGGGGTCAACTAGCACAGCATTAGCAACTAGCATTGCTTTCGCAGCTGACATTTCAGAAGCTCTCACAAGCTTTAACGGTCGTCAGGTGTGACCAGCGCAACATAAGAAGCTAGCATTATTAGCTTCTTTAACATAATGTTCACTTTATGAGGATTTTTTATAAAAACAAATTTGTCTTTTTGCACCTGTTGAAAATTCAAGATTACTGACGGAGCCATAAGAAATGATTGTGCTCTGGACAGATGAGACCAAAATTGAACTTTCTGGATCAAAGGCAATGAGTTACATTTAGCATAAGAATAACACTGCACATCACCATGAAAGCAATCCCCCCTGTCAATCATAGCGGTCGCGCATCATGCCCTGGGGTTGCTTTTCTTCAGTAAGGACTGAGAGGATTGTTAAAATTGATGGGAAGACGTATGGAGCCAAATACAGGGAGATTCTGGCAGAAATCTCTTAGAGTCAGCAAAAGACCCCAGAACGGAGCGCACGTTCTTCTTCATAGAGGACGACCCTAAACATAAGGCAAAATCTACAATGAAATGGTTTAAAACTAACAATGAAAGCTGTTAGAATGACATAATCAAACTCCAGACCTCAATCCAATAGAGGATTTGTGGAAAGATCGGAAAAATTCTGTGCACAAACGATCACCATCAAACCTTAAGGGACTTGGGCTGTTTTGTAAGAAAGAATGGTCAAATAGTTATGTATCAAGATGTGCAAAACTTATAAAGACATACCCAAAACCACATGTGGTATTAATCGCAGCAAAAGGAGGTTGTACAAAGGACCAAATCAAAGGGGCACAATATTTTCAAACGCCTACTTTTTGATTTTTTATTTGTTAGCACAATATAAAATGTTGAACAAATGTGGTTTTTCTTTAGGATTGTGTCTCACATCTCCTTGATTCTTAGAAAATTGTATTCGTTTTTTTTTTTAATCTTAAATCTTGAAGCAATACGACAAAGAGTTTTTGGAGGGGGCAATACTTTTGCAAGGCACTGTTTTTAGTAGCTTTCTCGTTGATTCCATTGTGCGTGATATTTTTTTGACATTTAATGAAAGACAAAAAAAAACTGATGGTTACATTCTTAGAGCACATTGTCCTATTTACCAAAAACCGGTGTGTGCGTTTACATCCTTAAAGCGATGCAAATGAGGAGCAGGGATTAATTTTATTAATCCGTAAATCGGCATCCGCCTAATGAGTACATCCGATAACGGTGCAATGAATGAATATTTATGAGGCGGGAGCGCTTTATCTGCGTTTTAAAAGTCCTGATGTGGTTGGGCGTCAATCTATTTGTCAGTTTAACGGGACGACGGCTGCTGTTAAGAGGCTCAAAGACACTAAGTCGGCGCTGCGTTCGATTCCCTCGCGTCATTTATCTTGTCGCAGATGACGTTTTTATGGAGACTTGTGGCCAAGGCTTTGTCATATTGCTTATCTGAGGTGTGAGGAGAGATCAAGATAAACTGATACAGTAAAAGAAATATTGGATTTGAATTTTATTACGCAGTAGTCTATACAAGGTCTGGACAACACAGCGATTTACTTTTTTTGGGGGGGGGGGATTACAGACGCTCCCCTATTTACGACCATTCAAATTACGAAAAACAGTAGATACAAACCTTTTTTTCGGGATGTCGAAAAATATCCTTACATTGCTGTAAGTCAGATTTTGTATTGTGTGCACCTTTTTCCGGGTAAAGGACAGTACTGTAGTGCTGAGAGGTCACCCAGCATCCAGCCCCAAGAAGAAATCCGGCTTCTATTTCCTAATTCGTGTGTAGTCATAACAACATGTACTGGATCGCTAGCGTGCTAAGAACTTTGACATTTTTATTGTTTAATATCTCGTGCATCCATTCAATATGGTTGGTGTAAAGTGTTAAGAAGAGGCGAGCCGTTTCTTTTGAAATGAAAGTGGAATAAGAAAGATGGTTGGATTGCTTTTTTTCCGTCCACTACCACAGGACCTCTTGAAGCCCATCTTCCAAAAGTAAACACAACTTTATTTATCTTTATAGAACATATAATTTTATGAAATGTTTTTTAGGACAAAACAATACAGGTTAGTTATACAAGCCTTAAACATACCGTATTTTCCTCACTATAAGGCGCACCTAAAAGTCTAAATTTTTTTCAAAAGCTGACCATGCGCCTTATAACACAGTGCGCCTTATATATGGCTCAATATTAAATTCGCAAGGTGCAACTACGAGAAACAGCCGCCGACTCCATTTTTCGCGCTGTGCATACTGGGAAATATTAAACAACGATTCTCTTTCATACGTGCGGGGAGACAGCGCCGGGCGACATACGCCACCATCTGTCAGTGGATCGTAAATGCATGGGCTGATATATCAGTCTCAACTGTGGTCCGAGCTTTCAAGAAGACGGGAATTGTCCCCGAACAGCCAGACAACATCAGCGACACTGACTCAATTAATGACGACCTTGATGAAACGGAGCCGGACGTGTTGGATGGCCCATTCACTGAGATGGTCAATTCGAACACTGCAGAAGAAGAATTCGAGGGATTCGTCGATGAGGAGCTTTAGAGTGATCTTTGTTTTTCTTTTGTGTGTTTACGTTTTACAGTTATTATGTTATTGCTTTATTGTTATTGTTTTGCACTTGTTGTTTTTGCACATTACGAGTGTCACTTTATTGCGATTGCACTAACGTTTCATTTAAAATAACAGTATCAGACGGTTTTTTTTTTGCGTGTTGACTAAATGGAGGAAAATTAAAATGATATGCCTTGATGTTGTTCAAAGATGTTAAAGATGTGTCACAAAAATGCTTTACCTCAGAGAAAATAATAAAACGGCTGTTTATTTATTTTGGGAGTGAATGGAGTTGTGGAAAGCTTGTTTGTTAACAATAAAGTTTGACCATTTTGAATGTTTTGTTGACATTCCCTTTAGCGTGGCAACCTCTAGAGGTTGCATAACGTAACTACATTCTCTACTGTAGTCAAGTCAAGTCACATTTATTTACCGTAAATAGCCCTTAATCACAAAAATGTCTCGAAGGACTGCACAGGATTACAATTACAAAATTGCACAATTACCTGATCTTAAACCAGCATGCACTTATAGCGCCTTATAATGGGGTGCGTCTTATGTATGGCAAAAGTTTTAAAATATATCATTCATCGAAGGTGCGCCTTATAACACGGTGCGCCATATAGTGCGGAAAATACGGGTACTTATATAAACCTTAAACATACAAAATATAGCACTGAAGCAAATTACAAAAAAAAATTCAACTTACGGACAGTCGTCCGGAACCAAACTCGTTAGTAGGTCGGGCAGCGTCTTTATTTGATTTTTTTTTTGTTTACAACGGACAGTTTAATGCATTTTTGTTTTGTTTTTTGTTTTAATGATATCAGTGTTTTATATTCTGTGTACGGCAATATTAGGTGTCCTGAAAGGAGGAAATAAAATGTATTATTATTTTTATGATTATTAGAAAAACACATTTCTGTAGCTCATCTTTCTTTACAATAGCTATGGCTAGCAGTGGGTGATGATATTTTATAGTACAGTGTTTTTAAACCTATTTGAGTCCCTTTTTTTTTTTTACTTGAACTAGAATTGTAAGCTCAAACATCACCTTTAAATACAATTATTTATCCACACAACCTTTTTGGCATATATTAAAAAAATAGTGATCTGTTGCCATCAAATGATCTGAAAGAATGCGGCACACAAGCTTTAGAAAGGCTTTATTTAGTGCAGATTTTCTGGCATGTGGGTGCATATAGCTTTGGCTGCAAACGCTAGCTATTAGCGCTACTGAAGCAGATGCATCAGTGATGCATTCGGTAGCATTAACAAGGAACTAAGAATCTACCAATATGCGTTATTCTAAGGCCGTTACCTACTAGTATTGAGAGGAGGCAGATAACCAAGATCTTTTTAACATTACAAAAAGAAAACAAGAATATTTCTTGTGAACTCAAATATAACTTGGTGCTCTGAAACTATTTACAGTAATTAAATTACAATTTCAACACATCTAACATGACTAATTGTTCACTTAAACTAAAAGCTAAAAGTGCAGAAAATAGAAAATTAGGCTTATCTGCAACTCGTATACAGGTACATAAAAACTTAAATAGCACCCAGATTTTTTTATTTTTACAATAAATAAATAAAAATGTCAATACAACCCAAAAACAAATTACCATAAAAGAAAAGTGCCTTCATAAAAAAATTTCCGCCGGGCATATCTCCATTTAAATTACTTTTTACCATCGGTGTTCCGACCACGAAGCACATTACGCTTAAGGGAAGGAGTAGAGGGGGTTCAAGGAGGACAGAGTGATATCACACGCGTGGTCATGGTTTCCTTTCATCCAGGACAAAAAGGTGAAAGTAAAAAAATAAATGTTTCAAATACAGTTCAAAAGCCAACCCAAACCCATGTAAAAGGAAGTGTTTATTCGAGCGCCTCCAAGAATTTCACATACTTGCACATAGAACAAAAGGAGCTCTAATGATGATTTCAGCCAGAAGATGGTGTCAGCAAGTAGAATATTTTTTCAAAGGTTCCTATCAACTGAGCTGCCGCCATTTACTCTGCTCTGACGTTATTTTTCATGCTTCAGTGGCTCTGTTACAGTCGCTTATCCAATCAGAAAGGGCGGGGTGGGTAGCGTCAGAGACAGAAGGCGGGAGAGAGGGAAGGAGAGGCTTGGCTGCATCGGAGTTTAAAAAAGGCCGATTTTAAATATATCTAATTGGCCTGTCGAATAGATAAAAATGCCGACACCAATATCAAATTCCCAAATATCGGTGCGGATAATGAGCCCGTCCAATAATCGGTCGACCTCTGCGAAGAACATTGAGCAGTGGCAACTAGTGTTACATATGCAAGCATAGGTGGCTAGCAGCACCAAATTACGTTGCAAATTGAGTCCTTGTCAAACTCGCGGCACGTGTCTCACCTGCGACCTTAGGAGTGGCAACCGGACATGTGCGAGAAGCGACGCCAAAACACGTTGTCGGGCGTCCGCGTCGTATTGCACCCAAGCCAGCAAGGCCGTGATCACAGTCTCCTCGTCTGGGACGTTGATGTCGTCAGACGTGAGGAGCTTCTCCATCTCGTCCACTGGAAGCAACATAAATTCCTGACCCCCGACCACCTCTACAAAGTTTTCCTGGGGGGGTCCGAGGGAAAAGATAAAGGAGAACAAAAAAAAAAGGGAAGTTTCACTTGATTTTCCCATAACAGTAAAATATTGTGATTTCTATGAGGGGGAAATAGACGCCGTATTGTTTAGGAAACTCTTTTTAGTACAATATATAGTTATAAATTTAGGAACATTTAAAAAAAAAAAAAAAAAACTAAAATTGAAAAAAAATAATAATTCAAAAATATGTGTGCCATTTTGTTTTTAACAACACAAATTATTTTGTTAGTTCAAACAACACAATCCAAGAAGTTGGGTCAATTTGATCCAAGTAGTCAATTGCTGGTTTGGGTTATGTTTTTACCAGAGTATTTTTTTTTAACCAGAATCTCTGTGATTGCTTAACCCTACGTCCAAAACCA